>NC_069128.1:12486468-12819985 GCF_026914265.1 Mya arenaria | reverse complement strand
ATTGTGCTGTACCATTGTATAAAGTTTCATTACATTCTAGTTTTCAAGTTATGCTCCTGACAAGAAAAAAGTAATAAAGGGCCATAACTCTGTAATTAACTGAAAAAGAATTGCGGTTCCTGTACACTGCACTTCCTCTCATTATGATCTATCACTGTATGAAGTTTTATTAAATTCCATCCAGTTATGCTTTGGACAAGAAAAAGTAACAAATGGCAGTAACTCTGTAATTGGCTGAAATAGAATTGCAGTTCCTATACACTGCACTCCCTCTCATTATGATCTATCACTGTATGAAGTTTTATTAAATGCTATCCAATAGTTTTCAAGTTATGCTCTGGACAAGAAAAAGTAACAAAGGGCAGTAACTCTGTAAATAGCAGAAATAGAATTGCGGTTCCTGTACACTGCACTTCCTCTCATTATGATCTATCTCTGTATGAAGTTTTATTAAATTCCATCCAATAGTTTTCAAGTTATGCTCCAGACAAGAAAAAGTAACAAAGGGCAGTAACTCTGTAATTGGCTGAAATAGAATTGCAGTTCCTGTACACTGCACTCCCTCTCATTATGATCTATCACTGTATGAAGTTTTATTAAATATCATCCAATAGTTTTCAAGTCATGCTCCGGACAAGAAAAAGTAACAAAGGGCAGTAACTCTGTAATTAGCTGAAATAGAATGGCGGTTCCTGTACACTGCGCTCCCTCTCATTATGATCTATCACTGTATGAAGTTTTATTAAATTCCATCCAATAGTTTTCAAGTTATGCTCCGGACAAGAAAAAAGTAACAAAGGGCAGTAACTCTGTAACTGGCTGAAATAGAGTTATGGTTCTTGTTTATTGCACTTCCTCTCATTGTGCTTTACCATTGTATTAAGTTTTAATAAATTCCATTTGGTAGTTTGCAAGTTAATGTCTGGAAAAATATTTGACAGCAAAAAAAAACAAATAAAGGGCAATAACTCAGTAATTAGCTAAAGTAGAGTTATGGTTCTTGAACACTGCACTTCCTCTCATTGTGCTTTACCATTGTATGAAGTTCCAATGAATTCCATCCTGTACTTTTCAAGTTATACTCCGGACAAACAAAAGTACCAAGGGCAATAACTCAGTAATTAGCAAGAATAGAGTTATGGTTGTACACTGCACTTCCTCTCATTATGCTCTATCATTGTATGAAGTTTAATCCAATTCCATCCAGTAGTAAGTTATGCTCCGGACAAGGTAAATTGCAATGGACCGACCGACAAACCAACAAACCAACAGACGGACCCACCGACCGACCGACCACAGGGTGACTCCAACATACCCCCTTCAAACTTCGTTTGTCGGGGGTATAAATAGTTATATTTAAGATATTGTGAAACATTTGAAATTTCATGGTGTGTGGTAAATTTTACTTTAATGAGCCCGTTTCTCAGACTCAAGATATTACGAAATATAACCCAGGACCCCAAATCACAAAGAAAATACTTGAAAAATTGCTCGAACACAATTGTTTAATGCTTTGATAATAGCGAAATTCAAATATCAAACAACAATATCATATTCTATGAGAATACACTTTTAAAAACATGGAAACAATTGTTATGTGGTAAATGATTTGAAATAGAGATCTGTATTTTTGTGATGTTGCCATGGGGGCCGTGTTATGTGGTAAATGAGTTGAAAAAGAGATCTGTATTTTTGTGATGTTGCCATGGGGCTGTGTGTGGTAAATGAGTTGAGAAGGGGATCAGTAATTTGGTGATGTTACCGTGGGGCCGTGTTATGTGGTAAATTAGTTGAGGAGATCAGTAATTTGGTCATGTTGCCATGGGGCCATGTTATGTGGTAAATTAGTTGAGGAGATCAGTAATTTGGTCATGTTGCCATGGGGCCGTATAATGTGGTAAATGAGTTGAGAAGGAGATCAGTAATTTGGTCATGTTGCCATGGGGCCATGTTATGTGGTAAATTAGTTGAGGAGATCAGTAATTTGGTCATGTTGCCATGGTGAGTGTTATGTGGTAAATGAGTTGAGAAGGAGATCAGTAATTTGGTCATGTTACCGTGGGGCCGTGTTATGTGGTAAATTAGTTGAGGAGATCAGTAATTTGGTCATGTTGCCATGGGGCCATGTTATGTGGTAAATTAGTTGAGGAGATCAGTAATTTGGTCATGTTGCCATGGGGCCATGTTATGTGGTAAATTAGTTGATTAGGAGATCAGTAATTTGGTCATGTTGCCATGGTCAGTGTTATGTGGTAAATGAGTTGAGACGGAGATCAGTAATTTGGTGATGCTGCAATGGGGCCATGTCATGTGGTACTTGTTTATGAAATAATGACCAAAAACTTTCAACACATGAAAAGCCTACAAAACAACCTAAAACCCCTAGTGTACCATAGATATATTTCCATGGAAGGCGAAAATGCTGCACAGCAAGTGTTTCAGATGTGTTTATGCCCCTGTTATGAGTCACCAAGGAATATCCATGCAGTCATGATCTGTTATTTGAGAGGAACAATCCCTGGATCAGAGAGTGCATATTGATTTTCATGGCAGGCAGAATAGTTCAAAGAAATACTTTTCCATATTGCATTATTTGCAATCATATATAACATGTGTTTCAACTTTATTCAAAACGCTTCCCAAATGCCTAAATGCTATTTAATATGCCTTCATATAAAACTAATATCTCTTATGCACTCTCAGTGAAAAGTGCTCAGGAATTCTAAGCAAAACAAGTACTTATTAAAAGTCAAGAGAACAAGGAAAACATTCTAAATGACATTAAACAACATTTATACTTTATCACATCAAAGGCTCATGTAGTATTGAGCCTGAATCATCACTCAGTTGGTTTAAACAATATTTATTTCATTAAAACCTTTTCAATTTCCATATGTACAAAGTTTGAGTAAAATTAAAGGTTTTGCTGTGGCAATAATATTTATGTATTTTAGAATATAAACAAGTGAGTCATGAGGTAATCTCAATCTACTGGTGCATTATACACAAAACAAAATAATCATGACAGAAATAAGAAAGAGGCTTTGAAGCTCATACTTTTTCTCAATTCCTTCTAATATAGTTCATCAACAATCCAATGAGGGCCTAGTATTTCATGCACTCTGTTTTGGTTATTGGTGTACAAAACTGAGTTGACTCATACCTTGGGCCGTGATATCATACTGAATGATATATTTACCCAATTTTCAACAATTAACTATACACCGTTAAATTATTACAACCTTACAATCACTGTCACTGCCTTGGAAGATCTTAAGTTTAATTTGCAATAAATGAACAAGCCTACAATCTCTGTCACTGCCTTGGAAGATCTTAAGTTTAATTTGCAATAAATGAACAAGCCTACAATCTCTGTCACTGCCTTGGAAGATCTTAAGTTTAATTTGCAATAAATGAACAAGCCTACAATCACTGTCACTGCCTTGGAAGATCTTAAGTTTAATTTGCAATAAATGAACAAGCCTACAATCACTGTCACTGCCTTGGAAGATCTTAAGTTTAATTTGCAATAAATGAACAACCCTACAATCACTGTCACTGCCTTGGAAGATCTTAAGTTTAATTTGCAATAAATGAACAATCCTACAATCTCTGTCACTACCTTTGAAGATATAAGTTTAAGTTGCAATAAATGAACAACCCTACAATCTCTGTCACTGCCTTGGAAGATCTTACGTTTAATTTGCAATAAATGAACAAGCCTACAATCACTGTCACTGCCTTGGAAGATCTTAAGTTTAATTTGCAATAAATGAACAACCCTACAATCACTGTCACTGCCTTGGAAGATCTTACGTTTAATTTGCAATAAATGAACAAGCCTACAATCACTGTCACTGCCTTGGAAGATCTTAAGTTTAATTTGCAATAAATGAACAAGCCTACAATCACTATTACTGCCTTTGAAGATCTTAAGTTAAATTTGCAATAAATGAACAAGCCTACAATCACTATTACTGCCTTGGAAGATCTTAAGTTAAATTTGCAATAAATGAACAAGCCTACAATCACTATTACTGCCTTGGAAAATCTTAAGTTTAGTTTGCAATAAATGAACAAGCCTGCCTTGGAAGATCTTAAGTTTAGTTTGCAATAAATGAACAAGCCTACAATCACTATTACTGCCTTGGAAAATCTTAAGTTTAGTTTGCAATAAATGAACAAGCCTACAATCACTATTACTGCCTTGGAAAATCTTAAGTTTAGTTTGCAATAAATGAACAAGCCTGCCTTGGAAGATCTTAAGTTTAGTTTGCAATAAATGAACAAGCTTACAATCACTTTAACTGCCTTGGAAGATATTAGTTTAATTTGTAATAAATGAACAATCCTACAATCACTGTCACTGCCTTTGAAGATCTTTAGTTTAATTTGCAATAAATGAACAAGCCTAAAATCATTGTCACTGCCTTGGAACATATAAGTTTAATTTGCAATAAATGAACAAGCCTTAATAATCACCGTTACTCTCTTTGAAGATCTTAGTTTAATTTGCAATAAATGAACAAGCCTTAATAATCACCGTTACTCCCTTTGAAGATCTTAGTTTAATTTGTAATAAATGACCAAGCCTACATTCACTTTAACTGCCTTGGAACATATAAGTTTAATTTGCAAAAAATGGATAAGCCTACAATCACTTAAACTGCCTTGGAAGATATTAGTTTAATTTGCAAAAAATGAACAAGCCTGCAATCACCATTACTGCCTTGGAAGATCTTAAGTTTAATTTGCAAAAAATGAACAAGCCTACGCAATCACTGTTACTGCCTTGGAAGATATTAGTTTAATTTGCAAAAAATGAACAAGCCTACAATCACCATTACTGCCTTGGAAGATCTTAAGTTTAATTTGCAATAAATGAACAAGCCTACAATCACTATTACTGCCTTGGAAGATCTTAAGTTTAATTTGCAATAAATGAACAAGCCTACAATCACTGTCACTCAGCCTCTGAAGATCTTAGTTTAATTTGCATATGAAAAAGCCTTAATAATCACTGTTACTGCCTTGGAAGATCTTAGTTTAATTTGCAATAAATGAACAAGCCTACAATCACTATAACTGCCTCTGAAAATCTTAAGTTGAATTTGCAATAAATGAAAAAGCCTTAATAATCACTGTTACTGCCTTGGAAGATCATAGTTTAATTTGCAATAAATGAACAAGCCTACAATCACAGTAACTGCCTTGGAAGATCTTAAGTTTAATTTGCAATAAATGAACAATCCTACAATCACAGTAACTGCCTTGGAAGATCTTAAGTTTAATTTGCAATAAATGAACAAGCCTACAATCACAGTAACTGCCTTGGAAGATCTTAAGTTTAATTTGCAATAAATGAACAAGCCTACAATCACAGTAACTGCCTTGGAAGATCTTTAGTTTAATTTGCAATAAATGAACAAGCCTACAATCACAGTAACTGCCTTGGAATATCTTTAGTTTAATTTGCAATAAATGAACAAGCCTACAATCACAGTAACTGCCTTGGAAGATCTTACGTTTAATTTGCAATAAATGAACAAGCCTACAATCACAGTAACTGCCTTGGAAGATCTTTAGTTTAATTTGCAATAAATGAACAAGCCTTCAATCACAGTAACTGCCTTGGAAGATCTTAAGTTTAATTTGCAATAAATGAACAAGCCTACAATCACTGTCACTCAGCCTTGGAAGATCTTAGTTTTATTTGCAATAAATGAAAAAGCCTTAATAATCACTGTTACTGCCTTGGAAGATCTTTTGTTTAAGTTGCAATAAATGAACAAGCCTACAATCACAATTACTGCCTTGGAAGATCTTTTGTTTAAGTTGCAATAAATGAACAAACCTACCATCACTGTTGCTGCCTTGGTCTCCGTTCAATTTGCGATACATAAATAGGATATATTTTGATACTGTGCATGTAACTTGTACTAGTAGTTGTACTCACTTGATGCCATCACATGTGGAGATGGCCACGGCGGACCATGCATCCCGCTTCACAACACCCTGGTAGTAACAGTGTTCTACAGTCTGAAAGGTAAAAAAAGAAAACAATTAACATTTCAAAAAGTGTATATAATTGTTTCGAGAAAGACGATAATTATAGAATGACACTGCCATAGCTGAACATGCAATTCTCACACCTGCTTGACACACACCTCCATCACAAATGATACAACCAATAAATAGAATTGTACGTCTTCCTGTGCTGAAGGAGTGCAGAATTGAAGGTAGGTGCCTGCAGATGTCAGTTTTTGGTCTCAAGACACCCTGGAAGTCTGCAGCAATGGTGTACTGTCTAAAATGGCAATAGTGTTTTAATTTTCAACATTTCGTTAATTTTCAACATTTCGTTAATTTTCAACATTTTGATGGTTTTAAACCCTGTGTGTACAAATGTTTAATCTTAATGCAGGCAAATGGACAAGGCTGTTTCATCTCACTACACACTTGTAGATAAAGTATTCTTCCACAGTAATTTAAAAACTACTGGGTAAATATAAAATCTAATAGAATCTGATCTAAGCATTCGATGCCTATTCAAATGAGTATTGTGCAAATGAAAAAATCGTGATTTACTATTTACATCTGTCTTCAAATAAATACTTTCTTCACATTCCAACATTAGTATGTGGAAAAACTAATTTCAGGCAATTTAAAGACAATAAACACCTTAAGCAACATTCTCCTGAAACTCGGTTTCTTTGAAACAAACTGGCATTCATCTTCCAGATCATGGCTAACAGTCACAGCTTGCAAAAAAACAATTACCCCCATGTTGTCTTCATCTATCACAGGAAATAGGACCTGTCAGGAAAATGCTTTTCCAATAACTCAAAATTATACTTCTTTAGATGCTAGCAAAAAAAGGTCACGTTTTTCTTACAAAATTTCTATAATTTTTTCATAAGCACTTAAGAAATCACTTTACAGCTTAACGATTTTCTTACTTTATCTTTTTTCAAATGACATTTTTCTACATTCTATTAAAAAAAACCTTCCATTACATTATTTTTTTCTTCAGTTAATAAAAAAGCAACATTTTCATTAAAAAACAACCTTTTGAACAGAGAAAAAAACTATTTCAATAACCTATTCATAAACTTAATATGTTGTGTTGTTCGAGGAAAGAAATCCTGAGCTTATGATTTTCCGAGGCAGAGGGAGGAACTAATCATTTTTTATTTCGCTGACATTATCCACCACTGGGGTGGTAACTACTGTTTTATGTCGGAAAAGTAATAATCCCAACACAGGCGGCTGCTTCCTAACACAAACCCAGCTTCCTACCAATTTTCCGACCCATCTGAAAAAACATTAGTCGAATGTATCAAGTATTCTGTTAGTATGAAATATTCTGTTGAAATAATTTTCACTACCATAACTCAGAATCCTGTATTTTTTTAACAGAGAAAATTTTGCTTCATAAATAAGTAGATTTACTGCTCTCAAGATAACTAATTTATCAGTCAATTAATCTATTCATAAAGTAATAATAATTTCACATTATTACATTTAATTTAGTTGGAAAAATGGAAGATACAGATAAATGGATTAAATCAATAACCCAACACTTATGAATATAAACTGGCAAGGTATTCAGAAAAACAATTTATTATAATTATGCTTTCCGGTGGTTTATAGAGATGTATCAAGGATTTTCTTTTTATATTTCACTGTTTCAAACAGTGAAAATATCAATTTAATATTTTTCACTGTTATGCAAGTTTAGCCTTCTCAGTTCCAAATCAAATATCACACAGGGCTGGGAAACAATTTCAATAAGGTCTGTCCAAAATGAGGTTACGTACACATTCAAATTGGCACGTTTTTTCTAAAAAAAGTCTAATTAAATTAAACTCCAATTTAGGCATATCATGAATAGAAAAATTGTTTGTTTCCGTGTAAGGTAACAACATATTTCACCTAGTGAAATAAAAAGGGAATATTTCACTCGTGAAATATATCTTTTGATGCTCACACGGTAAAATATTTTACTATCTTGTAACACTAAAATAAACAATTATCCTCTCTATCTTGTATCAAAATGCATTAAGAATGAATGCAGACAAACACCTCATCTGCATATCAAGCAAAAACCTCCTGCTAGTCAAGTTCTTTGGAAATCTAATTTCAGGGAAATAAAATCTTTGCAGACAAAATAAATATATTTTGTATGCTTTTATGTAACATGCAAATCTGTGAAGAAGTCAGAAACAAGCTCTGGTATAGACATCAATCACAACTTTATTGACTTAGCGCATCAACAGGCTATCTAACATAGCAACATGACACAGATAGGCCATAATTATTCGCACCTTTCTAACAATCAAATTGGAAACATAGAATTCACTGGCACCAAATGTCATAAGTTGAGGGCTCAGTGCAAGATGGTTGTAATTCCTTCTATTATGATATGAAGTTGAGTCAGTCTTACACAGAACCCTTGATAATATTTTTTGCCTAACCAACTTGGCTCTGGGCAAATTCACACTAACTCAGTTGGAAATTACTGGAAATCACTCAAAAGCATTTTTTGCATGAACTGATTTCTGCTATTCTGAAGTATTTTTATGATGCAAAACAATAAACAATGGGATCCTCTTCTTCTGAAAGAGACTGGTTGCTTTATTTGTTTGGTTTCCAGTTGAGTTCAGCCCATAGCTCATCCCTATTAATTCCGTACCAGTCGTGCAAGAACTCCAGCCTATATAGTCTAACATGGCAAAAGATGCACCTTTGTTCTTAAACACTGATTAATAATGTTCAGCACCTCTCAAAAATCAACAGGAATGCAGGGTTAGGGTAAGACAGCTTTGTTTTGTGCATGAATCAGTGTTGTTGATTTTTTTACAGAAAAGCAAGCTGAAATTTAGCCCCATTCCCAAGCCCCTTCACCTCCCCCCGCAAAAAAATGTCCACAAAATTGGGCCTCAAACAATGTACAAAGTCTCTCTCTCCCCCCACCCCCAACTAGTGCAGATAAGTCAAGTGCAGATAAGTCAAGATGCAATCTTAGGCTCATTAAGTGCTTCATGCCCAAGGGCTATGACCCATGTGACTCCCACCAATTAGAGGCCGGCTTAATTCACAATTTGGCTAAATTCACAATTTTAAGCATTTTGTCATAGTTTCACAATTCTATCAGCTCGGCACTATTTACAAAAGGCCTGAGAAAAACAACAAAGCAATGAGGCCAAAATGCAATTGTTGATTTTTCTGTCCAAGCCTACATAACCCCTTCTGGTTTTCTGAGAAGACCAGCATTTCTTGCAATATGAACTTCTCATAACCTAAATTATTCAAGAAATTAATTAACAGCATCTGTTGATAATCTGTATCACTTTCCAAACAAAATTTTGTCTCCCCAGGAAAGAAATTTATCCATGATTTTTCCTTCTACTTTTCTAGGATAAATGTTAGAATTATTAGGTGAAGATGGTTTGAATTCAACTCAATTTATGTGGTTTAACAAAGTGAAGCTGCCCTTATTAGCATTATAACATCTTCAGCTGCATGTAACTTTGAATTTTGGAGTCATGCCTGATGTTCAAACAAGTCAAAACCTTCAAACTATAAGAATTTTTTCAAATAAAACTGTACCAAACATTATAGCCAATGCCATTAAGGGTGTTCCTTGCAGCATAGTAAGCACAGCGATCGAATATCGTACAAAGCCTGAACTGAATCTCTTTAAATCAATTTCTATAATTCTGAACACATGCAGACTGCACACATTAAATGAATCACAGAGCAGCCTTACAACCTATAATAGCTATCAGGAATGGCGAAGAAAACAGAGAAAAAGCATAATAACTTTTCATCCATCAAAAACAAGTTTTCGACTCCATAAAACACAGGGCAACTTTGAAGATGCCTCAGGAAAATTGCCGTTAATTAGAGAAACCAGATCATTTAAGTTGCCACATCTGTTCAAGCCATTATGTCAGAATATGCTTTGCACTTTCTCTGAAAATTTCAGGGGAATATTGCAAAATATGATTTTGTTTATCACAGACAATTTTCTTTCCAGCTTGAATACATGCAATCAATCAAGTACTGGAAATTTTCTATCAAACACACAGGGTGAATGTCTTTTTGAGAACCCTGGCGCTAAATAAGAACCATTTCTCCAGCAACTTTTTCAAATCTGCAAAATTGGAGTCAAAAACAAGAACTAATAATCAGTATCAGCTGCATCATACATAGCTGTTCACATACCATGCTGCATAAATCAATGATATGGTCCACTAAATATATGGTTTCAATATGTAAATACAAAATTTAAGCAATTTAATCAGAATTTATCACATTTTTTTCGAATTCAAGATTAAGGTATTCATTGTACATGTCACAGAATCAGGAAAAAAGATCCCCAGCGTGTCATTTAGGGCATGCACAATTAAAAGGACATGTACAGTACATTGTATTTTTTAACGAACCAAGGGGCAAAATTATGGCACTAAATAAAAACTGTCCCACACAAGTGTTTCGTTCTTTAGTCAAATAATGGGCATAACCTTCCAGTTATCAAAGCCAGAGTTATGGGCCTTGCACTTCATGTGCATATTGTCTCTGGCAACATGTATACCAAGTTTCATTTGAAAATCTTCATTGGTTATTGAAAAAAGGCTAAGGTTCAAGTTTCGCAGGATCCCAATGCTGACACCAGGGCTAAAACAATACCTCAATTTTTTCCCACTCAAATGTATACAAGATAAAAATGCCCTGATAAATTACTTACCCTTGTGATGATTTCCCTGCGTGGAGTGCCTGGTTGGAAGTGTTTCACCTCGATACCTGCCGAGAACAGCCCACTGGAAAACATACAAACATCGTGTCATTTTTAAAAGAAAAAAAGCTTTAACAGTCTACACAAAACTCTTTTTCAAGCAGTTTAAGCCATTGAAAAATCCCATTCATTGGCACTAAGGATAATCTATATGCACATTACTTTTATATTGTTCAATACCAAAATAGTACAATTCCCTTTGGCCACCATGTCTGAAATTTCTAATGTAGCTTGAAAAGGAATTTTCAAGTCCAGGGCGTTCAAGTTTGTGCATTTCACAAAAAAGTAACATAATTATAATATTCTTTGTTGAGTTTTGAGGAGAAGATTTAAAATCAATTATCAACATGCAATGCTTGATAATCTGTACAAACCATCAGTTTCACGTGGAGATCGAGCCCAGAACTCTTCATAGATGCTTACCACAGTACATAGAGTTAAAATTATCTGCATTAAAAAGCATCTACTTCAATTTAGATATTTCTAAGAATGCATTCATAACTTAAACTAATATTTTTAAATTTCTTTTTTCTTGGAATCCACTTTATGGCCTTATGGAAAATTTTGTGTCTGGTATTGCAAAACAATTGTTTTAAATCAACTCCTGCCATTCGTATCCTGGCAGCCTTTTATGGCATAAAGCAGCTGCCAATATTCTGGAACTATTTCTTTCTCATTTTTGATGGATACCGACAATATATCCTAATATGCAGTCCTGAAGGCCCGATCGATAACAATTCTTGCTGAATGCTAGCTATTAGACAAGAAATATGAAGCAACTGCTTTATTATGCATGTAACTTCCATAATATGGCTTATATTTGAGAATTTTTGAACAAGTTATATTATTTATCATGATCATGAATATTTGTCAAGCTGGGCTGTTAATTTGTTGTAAACAAATTTTAGTGTTGCAACAGTCGAGGGGTGAATGCGAAAAGGTTCTAAGTGACATAAAATAAAGAAGCAGATAGAACCTTTTCACTTTCATACCTCGAAATTTACTTTTTAATTTACATTCTTGCACTACCTAAAAATTTATTTAAAAACCCTTTTTTTACAAAATGGCTTTACTTTTAGAGCCTCCTGTTCAACTAAAAACAAAATTGAACAATATATTCTGCAAGGCTGATACTTATCTCCTTTTTATCGAAGAAATTTTTCAAGTATGTTAAATTCTTTACCAGAAATAATTCAGTTGCAGCCAACAGAAAACACCAATTTATCAAAATTCTCAACTCAAATTTCAAACTTCAAAGCTATTTATCTTTAATTCAATCAAAACCACTTGTTAAATAAATAAAAAGAAATCAAATTTGAAACAATTCTGGAGTCTTTAAAACTGATTGTACACTCATTTCTGGGATAACGCCAAATTTTTTCCAACATTTACATGGCCAGACAACTGGAGAACCATGGGGAAAATCTATCAACAAGCAACCCATCAATCTGCAGGGTTATTTTTCTCTAAAGTTTTCTTGCCTTTTTTCTGATCATAACACTGATTTATATAACATTCAATATTTTCGAAAACATACTGAAATGAAACCATGGCACTTTTAACTTGCTTGGTAAAAATGAGCACAAACCTACAAGCTTAAAATATATTTTAATGCTACCTGGTATTTCTCAAATTCACTTTTTATAAAACAGGGCTTGTTAAAAAAAAATAGCCAAGAAATAACATATTTATTTAGGCTTGTTCATCCTAAAGTCTTATTTTGATGACTGCAAATAAAAAATTTTTATCAAAAACTCCCATTTCTTAAGTTATCATTTATTTAAATCTGTATTTTTTTCCATAATTGTACATGTTTGCAAACTTTCAAGAATATTTCACCTCAACATATTTCAGGTTTTGAATTATTTCTTCTTATTCCTGTCTGCATAAAAATTCAAACTCATCGCTAAATTAAAGTTAGTATTTGAAAGTTTTTACCAAATGTTTATTTTGCTGGAATTATTTAACTAACTAACATTAATCTTCACCAGCCTGGAACCTTCATATACATACAGGTTATTATAGAAACATATTACAAATTAAATAGTAGTCGAAATTAGTACAAGCCCGCAAGCCCTGCGCTGGTAAAATGCTTTCCGGGCATCTCAATTTCTGGGTTTTATACAGCTGGGCTAGTTCGAAAAAGTAATGCCAAGCAGCAGAATATTAATATGGGCTTGTTCAACCAAAAGACTAATTTTGATGACAGTTAAATAAATTTACTGCAAGGGAGCAACTGTAGCAAAAAGATAATTAGATTTAATTTTTAGCTGAGTTATTCTTAATTCAGTGCGATGTCACTCTAATGAACCAATAACCAATATAAAGTGCATAAATACTAGGCTCTAAATGGCCTCTTTGAAGCAACTAGTTATAATCGAGTGTACAACTAATACTTACTCATTCCGCTCCAGTTTCAGTTTGTGTTTCTTGCGTTCTAGAACGATCTGGAGGGTGACCTGATCAAGGTGCTCAAACACGCCCTGAAACATTACCATGGTAACTGATTATTACTAAAAAATGTCCCTGGGCATCGGCCTTATTCAATAAACAACTTATATCAAATTTATATTTTAGAACAAAATACTGAATGTATTGTTTGGACTGTAAAATTATTTGTTCAACAGACTGAATGGAATCATTTAGACATATACTGTGAAATCATTTATATTCGTTGGCATGAAATTTCGTGGTTTGCCAAAAAATTACAATTTCGTTGGTACTTGAATTCATGGTTTTTAAGTTTTTGAAAAAAAAAATCGAAACTGCGATCGCCCTAGATTGCATGCATTATCTCCACGCGCTGGCCCGTGATTTCAGTCTTCTACGCCAACTTGGTTTATGACACTCGCTAAAGTGGTACGAAATGCCAATTAGTGCATATACCCTTGTCAATTATCGATTTAATTGGAAATTAAGGCCATAAAAGAAGATGTACCCTGATCATTAATACAGATAGGCGAAGCCGTTGAATGCCAATAAAAAGATTTGCAAACTGTGAAAACACCGAGAAGGTCCGAATATTTTAGAAAACAATCCCAAAAGATAGTTTGATGTTTACAAATTCAATCACTTTTGAATGTCATCTCATTTCAATATCTATTCACACGTTTTTGTTTAATATTGATTGCGTTGTTTTGTACATTGTTACATTGGGTGCTCAGTAACCTCCAATGTAATCGATTAATTATTTCATTAAAGAAAAAAATCGAGAACCGCCACTCATCACTCACATCTTGTAAACCTGGAGATTTTGATGAACAGCACACGTGCTTCTGTCATTTCGTTCATAAAAACACATTTAAATGATTTGGTCTATTATTTGTTAAAGGCAGATATAATATACTAACAGAACAATGATAGTAAGATGTACAGTGAGACGGCCATTTACGCTGTATACTGCGGCCTCTGTAACGAATATACTCGAGTATGTACATAACATGGCAATTGAAAAAGTGAATAAAGGGTCTATATTTCGTGAGATCTTGAAATCGTGGATCAACCATCCCACGAAAACCACGAACATTAATGCACCACGAACATTAATGATTTCACAGTATACAAAAATAAGGGTAAGGATTTTATGGAACTTTGTCCCTGAACTAAGCGTTAATATCGCATTGAGCGATTATGATAAAACATGAACAGTAATCACTTCTTATTCCTAAGGAAATCTGAATGAATTTTTAGTTTAGGTCCCATTACTTAACAATGAAACCACAATTCTAAATATCTATGCATTGCAATTTTAGTACAAAATCGAGCTAACACCAAAACATGTCTATACATTATCTAAAACTGCCTCAGTTTAAGTTTCTTACTGTGTCTGGATGCCTATTTCACAATTAAACTGACTACAAATATGACAGTAGTGGTATAGGTGTCCAGCCCTCTACAAAGAGGTTCTAGGTTTAATCCCCACCAAGGGAACTTTCTCATGGCAATTTAAACCAGTATTTGTATCTTATAAGAAGACAGACTTACACAAAGTCATGCTTTTGAAGTTATCAGCTTCCAAAACAATAATTCTAAAAGAAGTAAGTATAAACTTATTATAATTTCAGCATACATGATGTCCTATCTGACGAAGCCTGGTGTTGACGGGTTGCAGGTTTTGGCGGGAAACCTGCTTCGGGAATACAACATGGTACGGCCGGGGAACAGCATTTAACAGGTACTGGTTGAATGGGTGTTCCCGGATCAATGATGACACATCACGAACTGAAATGACATCATTCAAACATTCAAAATTTACAAAAGTGAAAATAAGAGCATTTTCAATAAACCGTAAACCAATTTAACTAGCGGGTTTAGGAAAGGGGTAGGGAGGGGCATCCCTTTAACATTTCCAAACTAACGTATTTTGCCGAATTTTAAGAAAACATTGCTGTCCAAATCATCTTAAGAGCCAGGGAAAAGAAAAGTTTTAACAAGAGATGTTTGTCAAACATTATGCCCCCTGAGCGCCAAGTTGCCAGAAATATTTGGACAATTGAATGAAATATGCATGGACTGAAATGACAGCTGATTTGTCATTGGATGCATATGAGGCAGGTCATCTACTGGTCATACCTAATCTTCATGTCAAGTTTGATGACCATAGGTCCGGGAATTGTTGAGTTATCACTCGGACAAGCTTTGGTCTTCCAACAGACCGACCGACATGTGCAAAGCAATTATATAACCCCTCTGCTTCGAAGGGGGGCATAATTAAACTAGATGTTCACTGAAAACTGATACTTCAACTCATGCATTTAGTGACATATAAATTTCTACTGTCTACTATATAAGAAAATAAAATATGGACAATCAGAAAACCTTTTTTCAGCTTACAGTCACACTGACCTTGACCTTTGACCCACTGACCTCAAAATCAATAGGGTTCATCTGCTGGTCATGACCAATAAGCCTACCTAGTATGAGGTCCCTGGGTCAAAGCGTTCTCAAGTTATTGATCGGAAACCGTTTTTCATGTTAAGGTCACACTGACCTTGACCTTTGACCTCAAAATCAATAGGGTTCATCTGCTGGTCATGACCAATACACCTACCAAGTATGAGGTTCCTGGGTCAAAGCGTTCTCAAGTTATTGATCGGAAACCGTTTTTCATGTAAAGGTCACACTGACCTTGACCTTTGACCCACTGACCTCAAAATCAATAGGGTTCATCTGCTGGTCATGACCAATAAGCCTACCTAGTATGAGGTCCCTGGGTCAAAGCGTTCTCAAGTTATTGATCGGAAACCGTTTTTCATGTTAAGGTCACACTGACCTTGACCTTTGACCCACTGACCTCAAAATCAATAGGGTTCATCTGCTGGTCATGACCAATACACCTACCAAGTATGAGGTTCCTGGGTCAAAGCGTTCTCAAGTTATTGATCGGAAACCGTTTTTCATGTAAAGGTCACACTGACCTTGACCTTTGACCCACTGACCTCAAAATCAATAGGGTTCATCTGCTGGTGATGACCAATACACATACCAAGTATGAGGTCCCTCGGTCAAAGCGTTCTCAAGTTATTGATCGGAAACCATTTGGTATTCCGACCGACCGACCGACAGACAGACAGACCGACCGACCGACCGACCGACATGTGCAAAACAATATACCCCACTTTTTTCAAAAGGGGGCATAAAAAGCGAAGGGTGTCTAAAGTTATGCCCCTCTAACTTCAAATCCGGGGATCTGCTCCTAAGTTCAACCCTACACGGGACTACTTCTTTACAACACATTCCAAGGTGGTAGCAGCAACATTTCCTGGTAACACTGCCAGTGTTTGTTATTCACACGAATTTGGGAACAGGGCTGAGACCTTTCTGAAGCTTTAGAAATTGGGCCCTTAATTTGTCAGAAAAAAATGCACATTTTTAAATATAGGGATATAAAAATGTTTTGTTTTGTGGCCATTGCATGTCTGTCCTTAATGGACCTTAAATGGTAAATTGGATTCCAGTGATTGATTGGCTGCTTCTGTCGGTTTGTTGATGTATATATTCTAGTGTATTAGTGCAAAGCCTGACAGAACCATGTTCTTTAATATTTATATTTATTTAATAATCCACAAGGGTCCAAAGGGATTTGCCGTTTATAGCTCAAATGTAAGTGTTAATCTGGCCTGAAATGAAGAGAATTAGTTTTATTTGAAGGTACCACGGTAATGAAGCATTTGCTATGCAAGGGTTTTTTTCAAAAATCTCTACAGGTCTAACATCCCATATTTGCAGTTGGTTTTCACATCTAAAATTTGCATATATATTCTAAGCAAGTATAATGTTCAATTAATTAGAACAAACTGTTACCGTTAGTTTTTGATGTATTGTTAACATTTCAATATCATGCAAACGAATGTAAAAATCGATGAAGAAATGCGCAACGCTGATCCACTGTCATCAGGAATTAATTGGAAAAAACGGCAAACTAACTGTTCCCTGCACTGATGTCAACCAACAACATGTGAACACATCAGTTCAATCTGGTATTGATTAATTGGCTCATGGTGAGTCATCACCCCAATCATGGATCAGGTTTCTATAATGGATACACTTGAAGGGGTTAAAGCAAGAAGGGTCTTAATGGTCCACCTTTCATTGTCACCTAGAACCTTTATGCTTTCAGTCCAGGAATTGTTGAAGTGGTTTCTGTCAGGAAAGATGTAACCTCTGCTAAGTTAATTGTCCTTATAATGACATCAGTGGGATCAAATATTGATGACACTGATTTTTCTGGCTACATAACAAGTGGTCATCGGGTCACACTGACAGATTATTGTATCAATCTTGGCAGAAAGAAATCATTAAGAAGAAAAGGCATTTTTCAAAGATGCCTTTTGGTTAAATTTGTTGTAAACATTCGATTTTCATGAATGTTAGTCTAAATAGTGAGGGTTGTCTTGTTGGAATGATATTGAAAGAACAATTCAGATATTTTTGTTCTGTCAGGCCTTACATGTTCTCATTTATACAAACATATAGACATGAATGTCCAAAGGAATATCTAGCACTCTTTGGTCACACAACTGTGTTGTTGTCCATGGTGTTTTATCAGGGTGGTCATCTCTTGAAACAGCGGAAGTCTTACACATGGAACATGGTGTAGTTGGCATCTACACCACAAATGTCAGCACATCAGACTTTCTGGAACCAACGCTATTTCTGCATGCCCGTGAGAATTACAATAATTATGAGTACTGGTTCATGTACAGGGTTTCTATCAACACATCTGTGACCCACGGGGCTTGGACTTTTTGATTCAGCATATATATTAACAAAAATGCCACATGTGATGAGATATAGACAGAAAAGTTAAAAGTATGTGATAAAGTTTTTTCATCTCGCCACTCCAAAATTGGTTGGGGTTCAATTTAAACAAAATTCAAACATAAAAAAATAAATAAAAATCATAGAAATTGTGAATTTGTTTTTCAAATTTTGGGGGTAAAGAATAAAAGCTTTAGCATTTGGAATGGGGTTGAAATTCGGTCTAAAAAATTGTTTGAAAAAAACACTGATGTACAGCTATATAAATGACAAAAGAGCTCTATGTTTATTTGGATTTTGCTATATACATGTATCAAAATTACTTTTGAATAAACCTGCCTTTGATTTGAAGAAAATGTTAATGGAATTTTATAATTAAATTTTAAAAAATATAGTTCAGAATTACATTTCTCCCTTGAAATTGGCTAAAACTCAAAACTTTAGTCCTCAGAAGAACAAACATTTTGGATAAAACTTCCAAAGGTGAAAACAAAAGGAATTAATTCAAAATACTTATGTTCAGTGGCCATTATTTCATATCAGAAAAAATGTACAATAATGGAAAAATTTGGTGTGCAAGAATCTTGCAATACTTCCAAAAGTTCATCCTTCCAATTTCAATTTTTTAATGGATTAGCCATGTCGTTGTATTGATGGGGTGGTCTTTAAATGGGCAATGTCTTTTTTGCTCATTGTTTGAATTAATGATATGAAATATAAATAACAGAGGGAAGAAGACCTCTTGAAAGCCTCTATACCGATAAGCAAAATATGCCATTTTATTAACTTAAAAGTATCTTACAACAACAGTTTTCAAAAAAAATCACAATAAACATTCAAATGTTGACAACTTTCCTTTTGATGTTGACTATTTAAATTGTCCTTAAATTTTACATAAACCAGCTCTAGGTGACCCATGTTTATAATGGTCACTGATTGTAGAACAAGAGTACCTTGTTTGAATCATGCTGCTGGTAGACATTTTTTTTTTACTTTTTTTGTTACAACTTACTATTGTGTTTATAAAACTAATTTCCTGACTGAACTTATGTAATTCAAATTTTCAGATTTTTTTTACATGGAATGCTTAAAAATTAGCGTTGGAACCTGTTTATCCAAACTGTTACTTTCTGCAAAACAGGGTTAAATGCAAGTTCCATTCATAATGGCATGCAAGCTGTTTATTCTTTCCCATTATTTCCAATCAATAGCCTTATAAGCAGATAAAATTCTGCACTCAATGACAGTTTAATCAAGTATGATACAATCATGCAATCGGCACAACCTCCAGTGACTTATCCATATGAAGATTTAAAAAACTAAAGGCTGCACTAAATGATATTTCATTCTACGGACTTTTTGGACATGGATTTCAGTATAACTTTCAGAAAAATACAATTAAAAATATTCTTACCATTAAATTGAAATAATCATTCAATCAGAATTTGAAAAGGAAGTCTTGCAGCATAAAACAAATGCACAAACATGTTGTTGACAGTACACTCCTTGCGTAACTATCACTTTCCTCAGTTATTCCGCCGAATACATAACCTGCTTTCCCCACTAAAAATCCACTTAGTTTTTTTTTCAACAAGCAACAATGTCAAAGTGAAACCACAGTATGTGAGTGAAACTAAATGTAAACAAAAAACTCCACATTGGAAAAATGACAGTCTAAATTACAATGAATAATTTAAAAAAGGTTTGATTTTAAGTGATTAATTTATTTGGAGTAATGATCAAAGACAAGAAATATTACAATTTGGGAAATGGAAGAAATTAATTTGGGAAATGGAAGAAATTAATAATATTTATTCCAATCTCTTATTGTTTGAAAGTCATCAAAGCTGATAGTATTAAGTAGGGATGCAAACGTATGGCAAACTTGATATTTGAATATTCGGTAATTCTTTCGATCAAATATTCAAATATTCAATTACCGAAATACATATTTTAGAAGATTAAGTAATGTACTATTATTATTCACTAAAGTAATAGCCCGGGCATTTTTATCCAGTAATTTGTTGCAGCCAGTACACGCTGCAGACCCTGATTTCCCCAAAAGAGTTTTTGAAATTCTCCATTTTCAGGAAGAAATAAATAAGTAATACATTATAAACAAACAACAGTATCGCATATATTCCGCCTTTATATTTCTAAACAATGTGAAATTAGACGGTTTCCTAGTCAAATAGCGTTTTGCGCCAATGGAGGGTCTTTCCACAGATTGACCTCTAAATAAACTAAATATAACTATGGAAAACCGAAGCCAACTCAGGAACTAGTAAAATAATAAAATGAAAATATATGTGGATTTGACATCTATTGTACAACAATAAAGGAAATATATCCTAAAACGCTATATGATACATTTACTTTTCAAAAAACAGACATTGTATCGAATCATGGAAAAGAGTTTAAAGCACGTATATGTAACAACATCATTGTAGCACATGGCATTCATATCATCACGGCGATTTGAGCTACATGTTGCACAGCTTAATTTGCAGCCAAGACAACACATCAGTGATAACGCCGATTCCTAGCCAGATATTGTCAAAGTAAGGAGACTTTTTATAGTACCCGACGATAAGTCTCTAAATGACATTTGACGCATGTTTAGTGTATTGTCATTACAGTCACACCTCTGGAATTAGGAGCCAATCGTTGTAAAAACATTAGACAAACAAACTTTTATAAACAACAACAGTGTTGTAGGCAAAAGTTTTTTATTCTCTTTATTGAACATTTTTTTCGAATATTCGAATACCGATTTTGACATTCGAATACCAAACGTTTGATCGAATATTCAATTATTCGTTTGCATCCCTAGTATTAAGCAGAATTTTTTAAAGGAAGGAAGGTAAACCAATTAAATTGTCCAGAAAACATATTTTTCCTATTTTATTCTGCAAGTGCATTACAGTATTACATGACAATGTATCATGAGAATATGATGAATAATGATGTATAAAATAGTTCTTTGAAATTTGGCCAAAGTAGACCTGTTAAAAAATTCCTCTGAATACTTCCAAAATCCCCCTGAATTTTCAGCCTTTCTGATCAAATCCTCTGTAATGGTCTCCAGCAACATGGCATGTATGGATTAATACAAAACGCAACATGTTATTTTTTCTGATGATGTTAGTTATCAAAAATCAGGCAGCAGGACTAATCTCATGCAGTTTTGAAAAAGAAACACTCCATCGATGTGTTCAACTTGAAGTCCATCAAATTGTTAATTTCAACATTTACAGGAAAACATTATGTTGTACAGTTTCTGTTGTAAGAGAAAGTGTGTGATGTTTTTTGTGTAACTTTACTCTGTAAAATTTGTTCTTGATAAAACAATATCCTAGTTTTTCAAAATTGCAATGAATAAACACCCTATTTAAATACATTGTACAACTAAATATTCTATAGCAGCAATAAGTTAAACATGAATCAAATCGAAAATAATCAAATTACAATGTTTGATATCGGAATCAAATCAAATTTTAAATGAATTGTTGCCGTTTCAAAATAACTGGATAACTATGATATCCAATGCGTTTAAAATCATTTTTTAAGAAACATAAATATAGCAGTTCTTATTAAAATTTTTCGACCAGTTATCAGTTTTGATATTTGATCTGGATACCTTTCCAGGGCTTTTTCTGCCCATTTTGGGGGAAAGACCCTAGACATTTTGGAAAAACTTGTGTTGCGAAATTGGGAAATTTTACAGTTAAAAGAATAAGTCCAGTCTCCTACGAAAGAGGAAATTATTAAATATTAGTTTCTTTTTCCCTTTCAAAAGACCTGAAAAGGCTGAAATATCAAATGCAATAAATTATGACAGATGATATAAAAAATAAAAAATTATTTCATACTGATCTCTGAATGTGATGTAATTCAACGATTTCTTAATTCAATTACCCCCAAATTTTTACATCATCTTAATTTATTATGATGTTGAATTAACCAGTATAGGTAATAAGTCTTTCATAAAACAAATAAAAACATTTTGAGAATGGGTCCTTGGACCCGTGTATCGGACCCCTGCCTGGACACTACAGAAAAAGCCCTGCAACTTTCATCTTAAAATTCACATTAGTTTGCTAAATTTTGCTGCTTTTTCTGATATATCCTCTTTTTTGTGACTCTTGTTTTTGTGGTTTTCATGGCTGTTCTTGCTTTCCACCAAGTTACTTTGTAAGAGATTTCCTTACATTTAATGAGATTTCATACTCTTTGTGATTTTTTTAACTTCATTCACATAGTCCAAATAATTGTACGCTGACAGATTTTATTTTACGATTTTTGTTATGGCAAATCCTTCACGTACAAGTTGTTTTGTACCAAAAATGTGGGTAGTTATTCTGATCAGGATTCCAGGTTAAAGCATATTGCATCTAAAAAAATAACAAAAACAAGAAATATTACCAAATATTGTTATTTCATATTAGTTCCGTACAAACAAAAAAATAATCAAAGGAATTATGATGAGTTTGATGTGTTTCTCTTTATTTCATACAAAAAAAAAAATAATCAAAGGAATTATGATGAGTTTGATGTGTTTCTCTTTATTTCATACAAAAAAAAATATAATCAAAGGAATTATGATGAGTTTGATGTGTTTTTCTTTATTTCATACAGTCAAAACATAATCATGTATACATGAAGGGCACCTGCAAGGCTGCGGTTCACAGTTTTAAATCAATTGGAATACTTCGGCCATGGCCAAGTTGTTACAATTGAATTTACAACGTCTATCTCGAAATTCTCGAAACTTGCCGGAGATTGTGTTACGCTTGGCATAATTGTTGTCTGTGTCAGCCAAGTTTCGCTTTATTGGAAGGAAAATCCTTTGTTTTAATGCATTAAATGCTGCTTTTGTGCAAAATACCTTTGCACTGACATGGTAAAATATGAATATAAACCTTTATTATCTATTTCAAACATAAAATACTTCTCTAAATACAATATCAATATTTTGAAAAACCCTGTTTTAGCAAAAAAACGTTTCAGAAGTTATGGATTGAAAGAATCCCATATAAGGCGTCTATTATTTTAGACGATTGAATCACCCTGTTAAAAATATTAATAATTTACTACATATCATTCAAAATATAATGCTTCTACTCTGGAAAAATAACTCAGGCGTGAATATACTAGCTATCAGCTTTTATCTTAATCAAGCTTAATAAAATTATTTTTGTAAACAAAAATAAAATGCAAAAGCCAAAATGGATTTCGTTTTTCTTCTTGATATATTTACCTTTTCTCAAGCATTGTATTCCTTCAAATTCAACGAACACTATAACAAGAAAAAACTGTAACAAATAAAACCACATTTCAACAACATATCAACAAATAATCCCCAAACAAGAAAACATTTCCAATCACTTTCTTCTGTCAATCCTCTCACGCTAATTATGACAAACTTCAAAGGAGCCGCTGTACCGTGCAATTACGGTGGAGCTCGTCCATTCAAAACGCGTTCTCGATTTAATCGATTAAATGAAGCCAAATGTCCGCGTCGCAGTGTCCTCCCCTTAATAGGGACACCGATCTCGATTTTCGTCTTAGATGGTTTTCTACTTTAGTGTTGTTGGCTTATTCAACAGAGTCCTCCTGTTTTCATGAAAATTTATAGAAGCCATAACATTGGCATGTATGTATTCATAAACATGAATTATTGCCTAAATTACACACAACAATAATTTTAGCTGGGTCTCATGTGATGTACATTTCGGTTCAAATAATGCGCAACATCAGCTTGTCATGGAGCTCTGTCGACGTACCAACATGTGAAAAACCACCCCATAACATCATGTTGGAAAGGCATCCCATACAGCACTTTAACAAATAGAATGAGAAGAGCGTGGATTGGCGACCACCAACTCTACCGATAGATGTAGTATTCCAGAAAGCAAGAGTCGAAAACACAAACAAATCAAAATAGGCATATATTCATGATGAACAATATAGAGAGCATAAAACGGGGGCCATTGTGCAGTGGCATATAGAGAAGTCAAAGGCAAACAGAAAAGATAGTATGGCAGTAAGCTGCAACGATATCCATTGGAGATAAGGTAAAATAGATTGTCATTGAGGGAAAACATATATGGCAGGTTCAGAGCGTCATATATGAAGTCATATATCAAGCAAGGATAGACAATCCTGCTTACAAGTTTAAGTCAAAATCAGTCAGGCTAGGACATTCGGAACTCCTCGGCCATTTTTATCGAAAACAACCTCGGATGTATGCCGGTACATCAGTTGAAGTAGTTCGTAAATTTCTGAATTATATCATTAATTAAATGTAGTGTTTTCAAGTTGTTCGTGTTGCATTTATTGATCTTAGCTTAAATTGATTGCCAGTGAAGTGTATTATTGCAAACACAATTAATATTTCCAAGAGTAAAGTCATAAAGTTTAACTGCTAAATAAAATAATTACGCGATCTACTTGCAGCGGACTTAAACGTACCACTTTTCGAGCATGTAAACCGTCCAAAGGTTGTTTTCGATAAAAATGGTTGAGGAGTTCCGAATGAGGCTAGGAAAGGACCTTACATCGAAATAATGTTCTTCCGTTTAGACATCAGAATAGAATGAAAATGATAGGCTCGATGCGTTTGCTGAACAGATAGATATGGTGCTGAGGACAGCGATGAACATTTGAATGCATCGAAGGACCAAGACGTTTAGGAAGAACACAGAGACGTCACAAGGATAAAACAAATTAGAATGCTTATGCTGAGGTCACGAGTCCATATGCATTCGAGAGAGTCAGAAATGAGGCAGAAAGTGTGAATACAATGTATATGGTATGTAACGGTCGAATCTATCTGCATTGCCATAGTAGTTCTCTATGTTGACATATATCAGAAGCAAGCATCAACATCAAAGTAGCGACTAAAGAGCCTGTGAAAGATGAGATATATACGAACATCATAGGTAAACGATAAAGTCATAGAAACATGAAGAAGAGCAGTGATAGATCAGAATACACCATATTAGCACATGTTTAAGTGGGACTTGACCATGATAAAACAATAAAATATTTTTTAGATTAAGAAAGGCATGTTATTCTGATCTATCGAAAGGAACAACAGAGAAATTAAACTACTATCTGTAATAGTCGTCCCTAAATGTTACAGAGAATATATATACTCAAAGGACTGCATAATGCCAGATAAAAGGTCACTCTTGACAAGAACTGGCCATGAGATTCATTCATGAGAAGTAATTTTACCTGGGTATTGGAACAGATGTGACATATGGGTATAATTATATGATGTAAGAGGTATTTCAGGCGAAAGGATGTAGTTATTTCAGGTGGATGTCTGCAATAGACAATGGAATCTGTTGCGTCTTTGACCTCGCACGTTACAAATGGTGGCAGCGGTGGGATGAAGACAACTGCCGGACCGGAGCCTTACCCATGAGTTTCCCAGGCCAGGACTCGGGACGAGTCTTCTCAGAGGGGATAGTAACGTTACGGTCCGCTGTAGGCGGATTTGTGTTCATAGTATAACATTCCGTTAAAGACGTACGTTCATAGTACGTTGATGAACATGTTTGTTTGGTAGTATGCAAATTAGCAAAGCAAATTTACTGTATATAAAGACCAGTCGACCTCGTTAGAGTTTAGCATTCTTTTCTCTGAAGGGATCTGTTGCGTCTTTGACCTCGCACGTTACACTAGAAGTTCATATATTTCTCCACCTCCGTGAACTAACTTCGTCACTGACCGTTCAAAGGCGGCTATCAAAACATTAATAGGGATTAGTTGGTTTACCCATTCATGCAATCATGCAGTGTGGTATCTTGTTGTCACTTGATGTCTTGCAATTGTTCAGTTAATCGTTATATGTAGTAAAAAAACAACATCAAAGGCTCCTTCATGGAATATCCAGTGTATTGTGAACATGTCAAATATTTAAAAGATACATAACACAGTTTAAAAAGTTATCAACACAAACAAAAAGTATAAGAAACAGAGTAGCACGTATTTAATCATGAGTTGTTGAAAAAAATAATCTAAATTATTAATGAGCTGCATAGGAAAAACTTGAGTCAGATTGCTGGAGACATACTGATATATTGCTTCCCTGGATGATCTCTTCCGGGTCCCCAATTCCTTAATTGTCACTGGGCTAATTTTCTAAACTTGAACAACATAAAAGTAGTCGAAACGTTTTAAGGCCACGCTCTCTCGTATATCACCGATGTATTTGTCTATATTTCAACAGCTCCAATTCCAAAACCCAAAACTGTGTATACATTTACGAAGCACATATAAAGATATGACTAGCAACTTAGTATGACTTTATAACAATTACAACTTTTGTTCTATAACGGATAAAAATAAAATTATTCTTTTTAAAATAACCAGTGTTCCAAATTGCCAATAATCACTGGCAACACATTTGCCGCGGAACTCTCGTGCAATTCTTTTCATTCTTCAGTTTAAATAAAAAACAATCATACATTTTGTATCAAACGGCATTGCAATACAACATCCAGAATATGTTTCTAATGCAAGCCCAGTAGATGGAAAATAACGATAGCCTTTGTAAAAGAAAACGCTCAACGAGAAATTCGCAACGCCACAATGCAACAGATAGAGATACTATGTATCTTAATAAATTTTGGGTTTACCACTTTCTTCAGTCCTTTGCATGAAAGTCATATGTACCGGAGTTCGTGTCTTAGTCAAATAATTAATTAAAATGGCAATTAAAAAGAGCATGTTATTTTTGAACTGTGATATGGATTTTAATTGTCATCAAGTCACTGGATTCACCACCTGCGGACTTGTCAGTATGTCGCATAGTCAGCGTATGCTCTTATCTTAAAGGCCAATGTCACTATGTTCATGTTTAACTTGCACTCTTATAGATGTACCGTTTTTACTAACCGTTATTTTTGTCTTAAAATGAGCCAATTTCGACTTACATGTCCGAGGACCAGTTATATACCTGCCAAGTATATTGTCCGCCTTCGACTTTCCTACTACTGGTCATGATTGAACGCATTCAAAATGATACTATAACAACCCCGGAACAAATTTATTTGAATTGATTTCACTTTAATTAAATACTATTGAGTTTCTGCAGTATTAGATTAAAATAACCTAGGTTAAAATGTATACAGTAAGCATACTGTACATATTTACTTTAATTGTTATAAGTTTTGAAATTCATTTAAACCCGTACCACTTACGTGCAGCCAATACTTGTTTATACGTGTAAGTAAATTAAAAAAAAGAAACGAGTCAATGCATTAACAGTGTTTCCCTTTAATAACGCCTTCATAGAATTACAGGATCTCAGGTCGCTCTAGTGGTTGTTTAATGTCTTCAAAACCGGTTTAGCAATCGACCCCACCTCAATCGAACATTTTAGGTCATAGGTTATCGGATGATACACGCATGATTTTCTCCTGTCAAATCGTACGAGAGAAATTTCTTGCATTTCGTGTTATTTTGAAGTCACCAGCTAAGCGGAACACTGTGATATAAAGCAGTTTCATCTGTCCTGCTAAAAGTAAGTCAAAATTTGTTGCTGTTATTATAATTAAAGGAAGTTTGCACACTTGGCAAATTTGCCGGTTTGTTTACATTCGTAACAAGGGTGGGTGGGGTATTTTTTTTGAAAATAATTCCTATCACGTCAAAGGTTGTGAAAGGAACATTTTATATTATAAGGAATCGTAATAACAACATTTATGTTGATTTTTCTGTTAGGTTGTCATTGAAGAGTTTATGCCCATATTTTCAGAAATGATGGAATACTCAAATAAGAAATATTGCATAAACAATATGATATACTGTGAAATCATTAATGTTCGTGGGGAATTAATGTTCGTGGTTTTCGTGGGTAGGGTGATCCACAAATTTAAGATCCCACGAAATATAGACCCTTTATTCACTTTTTCAACTGCCATGTTATGTACATACTAGTTTATTCATTACAGAAGGCGCAGTATGCAGCGTTTATACCTGTCTCACTGTATATTTTACTATCATTGTTTTGTTGATATGTTATATCTGCCTTTAACAAAACATAAACCATATCAATTAAATGTGTTTTGATGAACCAAATGACAGCACGTGTTTAAACGTGTGCTGTTAATGAAAATCTCCAGGTTTACAAGATGTGCGTGATGAGTGTCAGTACTCAATTTTTTTATTTAATGAAATAATTAATCGATTACATTGGAGTTTACGGAGTACAAAGTACAAAACAACGCGTTCAATATATTTATTAAACAAAAACGTGTGAATAAATATTGAAATGATCTTGTTTACTCAAATATACGCACCTTTTCGGTGTTTTCACAGTTTGCAAAATTCTTTATTGGTATTCAATGGCTTCCCCTATCTGTATTTATGATCAGGGTACATCTTCTTTTATGACCTTAATTCCCAATCAAATCATTAATTGACATGGGTATATGCACTAATTGGCATCTCGTACCACTTTAGCGAGTGTCATAAACCGTGTGATGTAGAAGACTGAAATCACGGGCTAGCGCGTGGAGATTATGCAGACGATCGCACATTCGATTTTTTTTTTCAAAAATGGAAAACCATCAATTCAAGTACCCACGAAATTGTATTTTTTCGGCAAACCACGAAATTTTATGCCAACGAATATAAATGATTTCACAGTAATAAAAGTTTGGGGATATAGCCATATATCGTATCTTGACGCTTTTGTATCCTTTGATTTTTGGTCATTTATTACTCTTAAGAAAGTTATTTTGTACCCAACCTATAGTCATTTTATACCCTTTATTTTATTAATATTTTAAGTTATTTTTTCATTGCAAAGCAATGAACTTGATAAGCTAACATACTGTAAACTCTTTGCGGAACTACCACTTTTCGTTTCCTTGATGGATTTTCGTCATCGTGGACAAGAAATCCAATTTATCGAAATAAGCTTCCCTCTGCATCTTCACTTGTTCACCCTCCGCAGCTGATCAGTGGACCAGATTATTACAATCAACGCATTACTCAGAATGAAAATACTGCAAAATTGAGGAAACTGATAAGAATCTCCCACCTGTACATATATCTAATTTTGTTTAATTTATTTGAATACTTTTCTTTTATTGTGTTGTTTCAATATTTGTCAGACTCACTTGCACATTATACCACTGGTAATCCTTTAATGGCGCACAAGTTTTGTAATTCCCTATTATAACAGGTTTAGATCTTTTTGGTTAGATTTGTCCTACAGTACTATAATAAATTACAAAAAAGCCAAACATCATGTAAAAAAAAATCAATATTCGGATCTTATAAATGTCATTATTTTTTTCTTCCCTTGCCTCCCAAAAAAAAACTCATATCTGGTTCGTCTACCCGTGGAACAGCTAGATATTACTCTTTTAATTCATCTTTAAATTAAAGATACAGTACGGTTATAAAATGTAACGAATTGTACTACAAGTCAAACCCAGGCACAACATTTATGCAAAAACGAAAGTAGAGTTCTTGTTATTGGCAATGTTAAACAGAGCGGAAAGAAAGTCAGCT
Source organism: Mya arenaria (assembly GCF_026914265.1). Lineage (NCBI taxonomy): Eukaryota > Metazoa > Mollusca > Bivalvia > Myida > Myidae > Mya > Mya arenaria. The sequence continues at coordinate 12,790,386 of NC_069128.1, read as the reverse complement.
TGGTATATTAATCATCATATTTAAATTAACACGACTGCTGGGAACCACTTTGCCAAAAATTAATACATACGGAATTTTGTAATTTCCGAACATTTCCGTAAAATAAAAGTATTAGATTACGAGCTGAAATCGGAACCTTACGCGTTTTATCGGCTTTTACGGAAACATGTCGAAACGGGGTTTACAAATAGTGATACACGGATTAACACGCTGAATAATCATGCTATAATAGTTAAAAATAACTCTGAACATTTATTTAGAAACTGAAAGTAAATTTTCCGAAAATTAAACGGTGCTGACTTTAATTTTTCACCGGACATTGTGACCGACCAAAACAAAAGTTTCGTCGGTCAAAATGGAAATATACCGGACATGTCCAACTGTCCGACAGACATTCACATTGTCTGATATAAATAAATAGTATATTCTACATTGTATCGATCATGCACGTGACGTCAGAGGTCATGGTTCAGAATCGTGTAAAATGTCAGCTGTTTTTTTATGCTATACAATTAGTGGCAATGCATCAATGATTCAATGTTTAATATTAAAAAGTCAAGACAATATTCAATTGGCGTTTATGGACAAAAAAATACAAATTTAACACTGGTAAGAATCTTTTATGATTAACAATGTACATAAGCATAAGAACAAATAACTTCTGAACAAGAATGATTTCTTGCTTGTCTGATTAGACATGGAATTCTGCCGCGGGGTCATAAAATGGGATGATTTCCAACGCTATTGTTTATATTAAACTCAGCGGTAAACCAGCCACTGGGAGGAACCTGGGGGGGGGGGAGATTTTAGCGAGGGCAACAGTTAAACCCTCGGAGGCAATTTGCGCTCATTGACTTTATCCCTCGGAGTGATCGAGGAAAGTGGGTCTAACTCGTTGAGTGCACTGTATCCTGATTGTTGATTTATCATATTTATCTCTAGAATTGCAATATGAAATTATTATATTTTTAGCTTGACTATTTGAAGAATAAGGAAGACTATACTTCCCCCCCACTCCCTCTTTACTACAGAATAGTTTACTCACAGTGAAAACATTATAAAAACGGTAAGGTTGGTTGCTATGTAGGGTCAGGAACTCAAATCAGAAGCTCTAAGAATTTTGGCATTGGACAGAAAAAGGAAAGAAGAGCAGTGATGCCACAGGCTGAAATACCATATTTCCTCGACTATAAGACGGGGATATTGGTCCCGATTTTTAACCTTAAAGTAGGGGGCTGGTCATAAAGGCGAGGCTTTAAAAAATCAGATTAGAATAGAGTCAGAATCAGGAATATTAAACATACTGTATTCGATTGACCGATTTATTGTCTGTTGATGATGCCCCAATAAAAGTGGCAAGATCACACTAATCGGATTAAGACGACCATCTGCTTTGTTTTGCTACGATGAACACTCGGTAACTTCTAATTGGCAAATGCAATGTTATCGGTCAAAACATGTTATTAATCACAGGAGACACACTTTGCTGCCTTTGTAATTAAAATATTTTAAAAATTGTTTACGGTGTTATTTTTTGCATAACTTACTGGCAGGTTTCAATTAACATTTCATTAACCGTTACATTAATGTATCCGCAATCATCAATGGTTATTTATTTCTCTTAATTTAAGTCCCATCAACTCAAATCCAAAGAAACACCTGCAAAAATTTAACTTTTTAACACATGGAATGTATTGTGTTTGTCGGCTGCAGATGAAACAGTATAATTTGTGACTGTCACAGCACAAGCTGTGTAAAGATCAAAGATGCATTACAATGGTTTGTATTTAAATAGGTCAAACTTTACCGTATGAACCCATTTTACTCCCAAGATTGTGTCTAGGTTGGATAGAACCTACCATACCATCGGAAAAATAATAATCAATAATCTTTGTCTGAGAACCTTCCAATCATGGCCGATAGATTTAAGTTTACTGCAAATATGAATGAACCTTTGGCTCTACAAAAAAATGATATTGTAAATAATTTCTTTTCCACCTAACCTTGTTCTGTTATTAACCTACCTCCACATTAGACAGTTCACAGTTGACATTAAATTGGCAATTTTCTTCAAGCATATTTAGTTGATAATTGACTGTTTAGTTTGGACATTATCACAGACTCGGAGAAATTCAAGTGCTGGAATTGCTTTAAAAATTGACCCCGTCTTGTAAACGAGACTAGACAAAAACACTAGATTTCATGGGCAAAGTTAGGGGGTTGTCTTATAAGCGGATCGCCTTATAGTCGGGGAAATACAGTAATTTAATTCACATTTTTTCAGTCAGTATAATGTAGATGTTCATGGAGCTAACTGGTTTTGCAACACACTTTATGAAATCTCCATATTAACTTTTCAAGGGGACATTTATATTTATCAGAGGATGTCAGCGAAGGCTATTTATGAGGCAAAGGGGAAAGAACTCTTGAACAAATACCTGGAGAGTGGGTCGGGTGTGAAGAACCGGTATGCTGTTGTCACAGAGGATGTTAACTGGGATCAGCTAGTACAGGATAACCCCTGGCTGCAGACGCAGGTACAGTGAAAACCGTTGTTTGTAAAGAAATTGTTATGCTTGACATTTCCGATTTTGATTAAATAATTACTGAAAAATTCTATTTATTAATTGCTTTTGTTTACATTATAAGAGTGGATTTGAAGTATTAAGATTCCCAAAAGGTGAGCGTTATGCATGAAATAACTACTTCTAGGGTTTAAGCAAGGTTTAAAAAGTCAGGGTATTGCAGAAATGGGACAGGGTGTGGTGCTTAGGGTTATTAGGGCACACTGTATCGGGCCATGAAGCACTTATTTGTTATAAATTTGACAAAAAGATGTTAGAAATGTGTTTAATTGAAGAAGAACAAGGTTGCAATTGCCAGATATATTGAGTTGGTAGGTATTTATAATTATATAAGTTTTTAATCAACAATGGAAATATTTGAATGCCCTAAACACTCAATTCTAAGGCACAAAGTGCACAAGCAGGTCTCAATAAGCGCAGAGGGCTGCTACCAAAAAGGGCAGGGTGCAGCACCCTCCTGTTTATCTTTGGCTAAAATCCTAATTTCATTTGACTTTGATTCTGTTTGTGTGATTTAAATGTCAACTTTAAAACATGTCACTCAAAATATTATTATGACTGTACACAAACATCAAGATGTCATGCAGAACACATGTTTTGCGAACTGGGTTCAGGGACTGCTGATACTCAAGGTCACATAAGTTCAATGTCAGGGACTCTCAATACTTAAGATCCTTTTAGTTCATTTTTAGGGACTCTAGATTCAAAAGGTCCCTTTAGTTCAATGTCAGGGTCTATTGATACTCAAGGTCATATAAGTTCAATGTCAGGGTCTCTAGAAACTCAAGGTCACATAAGTTCAATGTAAGGGACTGTTGATACTCAATGGCACGTAAGTTCAATGTCAGGGACTGTTGATACTCAATGGCACGTAAGTTCAATGTGAGGGACTGCTGATACTCAAGGTCACATAAGTTCAATGTCAGGGACTCTCAATACTTAAGATCCTTTTAGTTCATTTTTAGGGACTCTAGATTCAAAAGGTCCCTTTAGTTCAATGTCAGGGTCTATTGATACTCAAGGTCATATAAGTTCAATGTCAGGGTCTCTAGAAACTCAAGGTCACATAAGTTCAATGTAAGGGACTGTTGATACTCAATGGCACGTAAGTTCAATGTCAGGGACTGTTGATACTCAATGGCACGTAAGTTCAATGTCAGGGACTGCTGATACTCAAGGTCACATAAGTTCAATATAAGGGACTGTTGATAATCGAAGTCACATAAGTTCAATGTAAGGGACTGTTGATACTCAAGGTCACATAAGCTCAATGTCAGGGACTGTTGATACTCAAGGTCACATAATTTCAATGTCAGGGACTGTTGATACTCAAGGTCCCATAAGTTCAATGTCAGGGACTGTTGATACTCAAGGTCACATAATATCAATTTTAGGGACTGTTGATACTCAAGGTCACATAATTTCAATGTCAGGGACTGTTGATACTCAAGGTCCCATAAGTTCCATGTCAGGGACTGTTGATACTCAAGGTCCCATAAGTTCCATGTCAGGCACTGTTGATACTCAAGGTCCCATCAGTTCAATGTCACGGACTGTTGATACTCAAGGTCACATAATTTCAATGTCAGGGACTGTTGATACTCAAGGTCACATAATTTCAATGTAAGGGACTGGTGATGCTCTAGGTCCCATAAGTTCAATGTCAGGGACTGTTGATGCTCTAGGTCCCATCAGTTCAATGTAAGGCACTGTTGATGCTAAAAGTCCCATAAGTTCAATGTCACGGACTGTTGATACTCTAGGTCACATAAGTTCAATGTCAGGGACTGTTGATACTCAAGGTCCCATAAGTTCAATGTCAGGGACTGTTGATACTCAAGGTCCCATAAGTTCAATGTCAGGGACTGTTGATACTCTAGGGCACATAAGTTCAATGTCAGGGACTGTTGATACTCAAGGTCCCATAAGTTCAATGTCAGGGACTGTTGATACTCTAGGTCCCATAAGTTCAATGTCAGGGACTGTTGATACTCAAGGTCCCGTAAGTTCAATGTCACGGACTGTTGATACTCTAGGTCCCAAAAGTTCAATGTCAGGGACTGTTGATACTCTAGGTCCCGTATGTTCAATGTCAGGGACTGTTGATACTCAAGGCCCCATAAGTTCAATGTCAAGGACTGTTGATACTCAAGGTCCCATAATTTCAATGTCAGGGACTGTTGATACTCAAGGTCCCATAAGTTCAATGTAAGGCACTGTTGATACTCAAGGTCCCATAAGTTCAATGTCAGGGACTGTTGATACTCTAGGTCACGTATGTTCAATGTCAGGGACTGTTGATACTCAAGGTCCCATAATTTCAATGTCAGGGACTGTTGATACTCAAGGTCCCATAAGTTCAATGTCAGGGACTGTTGATACTCAAGGTCCCATAAGTTCAGTGTCAGGGACTGTTGATACTCTAGGTCCCATAATTTCAATGTAAGGGACTGTTGATGCTCAAGGTCACATAAGTTCAATGTAAGGCACTGTTGATACTCAAGGTCCCATAAGTTCAATGTCAGGGACTGTTGATACTCTAGGTCACATAAGTTCAATGTCAGGGACTGTTGATACTCAAGGTCACATAAGTTCAATGTCAGGGACTGTTGATACTCAAGGTCACATAAGTTCAATGTCAGGGACTGTTGATACTCAAGGTCACATAAGTTCAATGTCAGGGACTGTTGATACTCTAGGTCACATAAGTTCAATGTCAGGGACTGTTGATACTCAAGGTCACATAAGTTCAATGTAAGGGACTGTTGATACTCAAGGTCACATAAGTTCAATGTGAAGGTCCCATAAGTTCAATGTCAGGGACTGTTGATACTCAAGGTCACATAAGTTCAATGTCAGGGACTGTTGATACTCAAGGTCACATAAGTTCAATGTAAGGGACTGTTGATACTCAAGGTCCCATAAGTTCAATGTCAGGGACTGTTGATACGCTAGGTCACATCAGTTCAATGTCAGGGACTGTTGATACTCAAGGTCACATAAGTTCAATGTAAGGGACTGTTGATACTCAAGGTCACATAAGTTCAATGTCAAGGTCCCATAAGTTCAATGTCAGGGACTGTTGATACTCAAGGTCACATAATTTCAATGTCAGGGACTGTTGATACTCAAGGTCACATAATTTCAATGTCAGGGACTCTAGATACTCACGGTCACATAAGTTCAATGTCAGGGACTATTGATACTCAAGGTCACGTAAGTTCAATGTGAGGGACTCTAGATACTCAAGGTCACGTAAGTTCAATGTGAGGGACTGTTGAAACTCAAGGTCACATAAGTTCAATGTGAGGGACTGTTGATACTCAAGGTCCCGTAAGTTCAATGTCAGGGACTGTTGATACTCAAGGTCCCGTAAGTTCAATGTCAGGGACTGTTGATACTCAAGGTCCCGTAAGTTCAATGTCAGGGACTGTTGATACTCAAGGTCCCGTAAGTTCAATGTCAGGGACTGTTGATACTCAAGGTCCCGTAAGTTCAATGTCAGGGACTGTTGATACTCAAGGTCCCGTAAGTTCAATGTCAGGGACTGTTGATACTCAAGGTCACATAAGTTCAATGTCAAGGTCCCATAAGTTCAATGTCAGGGACTGTTGATACTCAAGGTCACATAATTTCAATGTCAGGGACTGTTGATACTCAAGGTCACATAATTTCAATGTCAGGGACTCTAGATACTCACGGTCACGTAAGTTCAATGTCAGGGACTATTGATACTCAAGGCCACGTAAGTTCAATGTGAGGGACTCTAGATACTCAAGGTCACGTAAGTTCAATGTGAGGGACTGTTGAAACTCAAGGTCACGTAAGTTCAATGTGAGGGACTGTTGATACTCAAGGTCACGTAAGTTCAATGTGAGGGACTGTTGATACTCAAGGTCCCGTAAGTTCAATGTGAGGGACTGTTGATACTCAAGGTCCCGTAAGTTCAATGTGAGGGACTGTTGATACTCAAGGTCCCGTAAGTTCAATGTGAGGGACTGTTGATACTCAAGGTCCCGTAAGTTCAATGTGAGGGACTGTTGATACTCAAGGTCCCGTAAGTTCAATGTCAGGGACTGTTGATACTCAAGGTCCCGTAAGTTCAATGTCAGGGACTGTTGATACTCAAGGTCCCGTAAGTTCAATGTCAGGGACTGTTGATACTCAAGGTCCCGTAAGTTCAATGTCAGGGACTGTTGATACTCAAGGTCCCGTAAGTTCAATGTCAGGGACTGTTGATACTCAAGGTCCCGTAAGTTCAATGTCAGGGACTGTTGATACTCAAGGTCCCGTAAGTTCAATGTCAGGGACTGTTGATACTCAAGGTCCCGTAAGTTCAATGTCAGGGACTGTTGATACTCAAGGTCCCGTAAGTTCAATGTCAGGGACTGTTGATACTCAAGGTCCCATAAGTTCAATGTCAGGGACTGTTGATACTCAAGGTCCCATAATTTCAATGTCAGGGTCACATAACTTAAATGTCATGGTCTCTAGATACTCAAGGGCACATAAGTCCAATGTCATGGTCTCTAGATACTCAAGGTCACATAAGTTCAATGTCAGGGACTCTAGATACTCATGGTCACATAAGTTCAATGTTAAGGTCACATAAGTTCAATGTCAATATATTTCTAATATTGGCCCTATAATTAATCAAAGCTCAAAGATGTTGACGAGATACAATTGACTATTTTTTTTATATAGAAATTGGTTGTAAAGCCGGACCAACTGATCAAGCGGCGTGGGAAACTTGGGCTCATCAAAGCTGGAGTGGATCTTGCTGGAGTTCGGGACTGGTTGAAAGAAAAGCTTGGCAAAAACTTCACTGTGAGTAAACTATTCTGTAGAAATTTCATCATGGAGGTTCAGTTATACCCATAGCAAATTAGCCTTCATCTTTTCAAAAATCACAAGGTTTCTCAACAAAAGATGATATTTTCTTCTGCAAAAATAAAAGACATAAATGTATACAAAAGAACAGGAAAGGCTCATTTTGTAACTGCTTGCAATTGATTGATTGACTATACATATAATCATATGATTCAGACTATAAATTGCATACATGGTACCTATATATATATTTTAACTTTTTTATCTTCCATTTGCTATATTTGAAACTTGTTGCGCTCACTTAATCTTGCAAAAAAATCATTGCAATTAAAACTTTTTTTCAAAGTCGGTTAAGTAAGATTAATCACATTTGGCTTTTAATTTAATTATTGGATATAATTTTGATAGAATAGATATGATTACATTAATTATAACATGATTAAAATAGAGTTTTTTTGTTGTAATGTGACTTGTTGACAGTTAGGTGAAAAACATGCCACTGATTAGAGAGAACACTGATGTTATGCATGCATTTCCAACCATCATATATACATTCTTCTATCACTCCCCAGCCAAATGATGGTGTAAGTTTTGATATTGTGTAAACTGTTGACATGTTTACATGCTATAGAAAATAATTAGTATTCTGTCAGTTGCAAAACTTATTTGTTTATTATATTATGTTTACATACATGTAGATACATAATTTTTGTGTGTGTGTGTCTTTTTTAAAATGTGTATATTTATAGTTTACAATTGTTGGCTTTCATTTGATGAAGAATTATAGATGTATAGAAATGCATGATTTTATTTAGAGGGGTGGGCGAGTCTGTCCTGTCATCAAACGGGAAATATTAAACATACATGTACTTGACACATGCTGCTTTATAACCAGGTTTTACCTGGTTATAAGAACTATGTATGACTTTGTTGTTTTTCGGGCAGGTGGGGGCGGCTGACCTGGTGGGCAGCGTCAAACTCACCTATTAAATTAAAGAACTTAAAACCTGGGGTTGACATATCTTGACCAACTTTGTTTATAGAAGGGGAGATTAAGAATACCTTTCATATGATACAAACTGAATGTCACAATGAAAGCTCAAGTTCTTCTGTCAATCATTGACAATCATTGGTTTCAGCGCATTGCGGCGACTCTTGTTTACCTTTTCATCTAACTCTTACCCCGATTCCTGAAACTTTGTAGGAATGCTGTCCCATTATATGATGTTGTGTAACTTTTCAGTTAGTAGTTCTAACCAGAGTAATGAAACTTGACTTAGTTAAAACTAGCATATATGACCTATTAAAAAAGTATGTGCCAACAATATCTGACCTAGGCTCCTTAAACTTTTAGGAATGCTGGTCAGCATATGAAATTGTGCTTCTCACATTTTGCTTGACATTTCATTTGGTTAAACCAGATTTTTTGCCCTTGACATTGTGTAAAATGGACTAAAGCATAGTGTATTGTGGATCTCTTAGGATGTTTGACCCAGGCTAATGAAACTTTATTAGCGTGTGGGTCAGTATTGGAAGGCAAATTGTGGTCTGCTTAATATTATGTTGGAGTTATGGCTCTTGATTGCAAAAGCTTGTGTTTCATGTAACTCCAATGAAGTACTTGACCAAATCTAAATTGTAATGAGAATTTAAAGTGTTTTTATTAAACAATGGAATTTGTTTGCCTTCAAATTTACCTGGCATTTGAAGCAATTCAACAAGAGTTGTGGCCTGTGACTTAGTGAACAGTTACTTCTTATTGCATGTATAAACTTCATTAAAAAAGTAAACTTGCAATATTTCATTCTGGTGGGAAACCAATCAACGTTTGGAAACAAGTCAATGTCTTGGCATCTAGTCGTCTTTTGTGTTGATTTAATTTATAAGGTATAACACATATTAATAACAAATAACCTTATGTCAACAACTGATTATTATTTCCAACATTTGATATCAATGTCTTATATATCGTGTAGGCATTGAACAAGTTTTCCGCCCAAAACTGCCAATAGGGCAAATTTAAAGGCTGTATTGATTTGGAGGGAATCTCAGATTTCGAGTGATTTTCTCCAGAATGACAGAGCTATATAGTGAAGCAGACAGTGAATTATTGTCATGTTTATATCCCGGCAACCCGCAATTTGTCTTTCCAAGCACCGTAAAGATTTGACCGGTTAAGGTTCCTTGAAGCATATGCCACGACTCTTTTATAAGTTGTTGTTTTTCAGCCAAATTGATAACAGAAATATTATTATTATGGGATCAAAATGCTGTTAAATAAATGGATTTCTATAAAGAGAGAGTCCACACGATGCGTGTTGTACTATTCTATTACAACTGCCAGGATGTTTCTGTAGTTGCGGGATTATCTGTAAGGTTTTGGGCATGCGCAATGCATACAGTGTGATTGTGTATATGTGTAACACATACCAATAATATGATTCAAATATTAAACCGTGTTTATAGACACAAGGGGAGGGCACAATAAAATACAATACCACAAACGCTGACCTCCCACTCTCCAAAATAGCTTTATCCAAAAAGGTTGGATTACATGTGCAGGCTTGGAACAGTCAGTGACACATGAATTTATTGTGGGTCTTGACACGTCTATAAAAGCGTGACCTTGTCCTTGTCCCAGCATTTATCAATAATTAAAAAATTAAAAGCATAAGCCTCATAGTAGCCAGCATTAATTGGAAAACAATTAAAATAAAATTGAAATAATCTTAGCTAATTTTGTAATAGAAATAAAACTTATTTTATTTCCAAAGTTGTTTTTTATATAGATGGTGAAATTATGTTTGAATAAGTTTATGTAAAAAACAAATTTTGCTGAAATGACTTAAAGAATAGGATGTAGTGGCATAGGTGATGGGTGTTGTTTTGGTAGAAGAACAATTTGTTTGGTACGCAGAAAGCAAGAAAATTTAGGGCCTTGTTATATTATTAATAAAGAAAATGTAGGTTATAAGACGTGGATAGAAGAATGAATTCAGAAGCTAACAAGGATATGTCTTTTAGGAAATTGTAACGACTTCCTTGTTAAGATATGTCTTCATAGCTAGGAAGTGAAACATTATATACCGTAGTATTCTTTGGTATATTGTTAAAATATTACGCTCCTGAACCATTTGAAAGAAAATTAATATTGTATTAAGAAGTAAATGGCAGTATTGAAGACGACCATAAATTGAGTTTATAGCTGGTAAAGATAATTTGAAGACGTTTGGGAATGAAGTTATGTTATATCACTGTGGTTTAAGATTTAGTGCACTAAATTTATGCTGTTAAGAATATAGAATAATTTTGTTTCATTTAGTAAGAACATCAATGTAATTTATTTTCACACTGGCAAGCTAGCAAACTGTATTTATAATGCATATTTGTTAATTGATTTATAACCTAATTGTGGTATTGTATTTTGCATAATTATTTACCTGAACATAATGACAGAAATATGTTTGTTAAAGCAAGCAAATTTGAGATCATTACTTTTTCAAGAACCTTGAAATGATTGTGTCATTTATTAGACATATCGGCCAGGCAGATGGCGTCAATCTTATGTTTAAAACTTTAGTAAGGGTTGACATATCTTTACTTTGTTTAAAGGAAGAGATTAAAGATATTTTTTCATAGGAATGAATTTGGTGCCCCTAGGGTGAAGGTCATGGTTACTGTTAATAAAAACAGAAAAACGGTTGAAACTGAAAAACTTATGATTGACAAATCTTGAGTTTACTCGATATTTAGGAAGTGTTTATGGAGACCTTTCATGGGATTGCATTTTGGGCCCCTGTGGTCAAAGTCGAGGTCACTGAAACTAAAAATAGAAAAAAACAAAAGTTGAAACTGAATAAGTTTGGGTTGACATATTTTGACCAAATTCAAATATAAGAAGAGTTTATGAATATCTTTCATGGTATTGCATTAAGGTCCGCTAGGGTCAAGGTCACTGGTAATAAAAATACAAAAATGGTGGAAAATGGTGGAAATTGAACAATTTTAGTACCGGTAAGGGTTGACATATCTTGACTAAACTTGGTATTTAGGAAGAGTTTATGAAGACCTTTCATCATGGATCATATTTTGGGCCCCTAAGGTCATGGTCACTGTCACTTAAAATAGAAAAACAGTTACCAATATGCTTGTTTCAATAAATAACATGACAAAATGTGTTTTTCTCTACTAAAGATGTCCCCATTATTGATAAGATTTCATATGCAGCTTTTAATTTTTTCATTATGATACTAAATAAAATGAATTATTTTCAGCAAAGTAAACAAACTATCTAAGTCCAAATATTGCAAACAAGTCCCTTAAAAATCATTTTCATTTTCATTTTCCAACAGCAGAGTTTGATGATTTACTGATGATAACAATACCTTTATGTGGGCGTGAATAAGAAACATAATCATCTTTATTAGTTGATTAACCTTTCCCTTTGTTATGTATTTCCATTCTTCTGCATGCTTCCTGTCTTCTGTGTATATCCTCAAACCATTGTGACATGTTCTTATACAGATACAACAAATTTTCTTAATTATATAATGCTTACAACACAGGCCAGAGTTCTTCTGTAAATCATCGAAAACCTGGCTTCTTTGCATTATGCAGCGTATCTCGTTTCAATCTTTATTATAAAAAAATTAGACCCAGTAAACTATAATGTTTTGTATGGAATATTTGTATATTATTTAAGAAACAAAGTCTAAATCATTCTTTATCCTTAATTTTCTGTCTAGTTTTGAAAGCATTTTGGTTTATTTTTAGACAAAATTGGAATTCCCAATTTTAGTCGAACTGACCCACTTTTCATCTTTTCCCAATCAGGGACACCCAGGCCCAGTTCCATAAATGGTGAGAGAAAACACTGGGTGAAAGACTTAAATATGTTTCCCATTTATAACACAGTTTCCTTCATAGAAAATGCTGATTAAGATGAATATCTCATCAGTTGCAAATCATACTATGCTGCCGTTCATCATACCATTCCTTTTATTTTTCTGTTGAATGAAGGGAATAGATGAAGCATTATGTGGGAACAACACTAAGTCTTGTCTTTGTCATTGATTTATATGAGGTTTTCAGTGATAATTTCACTGTTTCAATATTTGCAATGAAATAATTAGGTTTATAGGCTATGATCCATATTATAATAGGAATAAAACTGTTGTGGCAGCTTGTGGATATGACGTCTTTTTTCTCACCTGTTTTTGAATGAGGCTTTGGAAAAATACGTCAATTTGACTAAATTTTGCCTAGAAATGAACAAGAACACTTTCAAAAGATTGACAGCAATGAGAAAATAATGTTTAAGACCCTGTGTCTGAAGGATGCATAATTTTTTCCATTAAAAAATGGTCCATTTTTTCATAAACAAATTAATATGTTGTATTCTTTTACTAAAATAAAATTGGGAATTTTTCTTTCACCATTCATGAAAAAGTATTTAATTAAGCATAACAAACCTGGCCTAAATTAGCCCATAATTAATTGTTTGTGCATAAAACTTTTATTTTATTATATTATAGTCCATTTACAATTATTCGTTGCTTAAGTATGATAACAAAGGTAACAGATCTTATATCAGTATAAAATAAAAAACAACAACAAATATATAAAGAAAAGAAAAAAGGAAAGGCTTTTTATGGCGGAGAAACAACATAAAAAACTCCTACATACACTTAATGGAAAATAAAATCAGTCATTCAAACACAATGGACTAAATGAATGTTTCCACAGGATTAGATGTCTAGCGAATTTTCCTGCATTGCGGCACTATTTGGGATCAATATAATACAGAGAGGGTTATAATTTGGCGGCATTTCTTACATTGATTTCCCTGATAGGGCTGATTAGCTGAAGAACTTTATGGTATTTCCTGGAATGGATCAATCATTTAGTTTTCACAAATATCGTGTGAATGTTAATTGTTTGTATGTTATGGCTTAACATATGTAGTAAAGGGTCTCTGATAATGATAAACACATAACGGTAATTAATACATTGATTCTCAATAAATGTTTGTCTCCTTATGATTTCGAACAAACTGGTTCCAGCTGTATTCATATAGCAACTTATTTTTAATTTCCTTTTTTTTCTGAGCTGAATTAAATGACAAATAACAATGTTTGTTCAACAAAAATGTAAAAATGTGCAGAAAAAAATGTCTAAATTATGAAGTTGATTTCAAATAAAGGTTCTGAAAAATTAGAATGGTTCTCTATTTTCATTTGTTTCACTTAGATTATTCATAAATACGGCTACCTTAATTTTTTTAAGAACAGTATGCTAATGTTTCTTTGAAGGCATTTTTGTAATGAGATGATCTTTCAAATATAAATTACATTATTTTTTAAGTTCTTTGTATGGGTGGGGACGGGGGATGTGGACTGCAACTTAAGAAATAGTCGAGGGAATATTTTTCCCTTGCCCCTGTTTGGCTTGTTACATATGACATTCCTGTATTTTTTGTTTCAGATCGGCAAGGCCCTCGGGAGGTTGAGAAGATTCATCATAGAACCATTTGTGGCACATGAGCAGGTAATGGGCTCCGACAATTCATCATCTGTGGGAATACAGTTTGATCAGGGTTTGCACAGATTTGAAAAGTACTTGAATTTTCATAAAAACTCCTTAAAACTACTTGAATTTTTATCTTAATTTAAAAACTGCTTTAAAAGTGCTTGTATTATTGCATATAGTCCTTTAATTTCCTTGTTTGGAACGTCTGTGATAAAAAAGGTTAAACTTTACATAAAAAGTTGGGTCATTATGTGTGGACGCTTTGCTAGTATTTTTTCGCTATTCAAATCTGTTGGGTGGTACAACTTACATGAGGATTGGTTAAGTTCAAGCTTATATGTAAAATGGAATAAAAAGGACAAACCACAAATAAAATAAATGAATTAACATTTTGTTATATTGATAATTATTTCTGACAGTACATTAGTCAACACTTATTTAAGGATGAAAAACATAGATGGAAATGGCCAATATTAGGATGACCCGCGTACAGGGTACATGAACATGTCACTTCAGAAAGCCTACCGTGATACTTTAAATAAATCCTTTACTGCGTAACCTTGTTCTATTATTAACCTACCTCCACATTAGAGAGTTCACAGTTGACATTAAATCGGCTAATTTCTTCAAGCAAATAAACAAATTTAGTTAATAATTGATTGTTTAACTTGAACATTATCACAGACTTGGTGAATTTCAAGTGCTGGATTTGCTTTAAAAATCGACTCCATCTTATAAACGAGACTAGACAAAAACACCAGATTTCATGGGCAAAGTTAGGGGGTCTTATAAGCGGATCGCCTTATAGTCGGGGAAATACGGTATTAAAGTTTTTCCGAGTACTCAAGTACTCGTTTTGAAGATTGTTCAAGTACTGATTTTACTACTCGTTGCCATCCCTAATGATTACAGAAACAGGATGATCACCATCATGCATTGGACTGGCTTCTAAAAATGTCTGATTATAGAAGCAAAAATATGAACTTGATACAAGATAAACACTTATGTGGCAAATAGGCACGTAACTGTTGGTAGATAATATTCAGCTTGCCTAGAATTTATGTTTATTAAGTCCATATTAGCATAGTATTGATGAAAATTAGATCTTATGCAGACAGTAATAAGATCAGCTAGATGCATACGATGCCTGAATAGGATTGTGTCTCAATGGGTCAATTGTGCAGAACTTTGAAATCTGTACTTAATAACCATGGATATGGTATTTAGTTCATATCATAAATATAGAATTATAGTGCCAAATACATAAAACATCACTATGTAACTTGTACACGTAAAAATGATGTCACATGAACAGTTATTACCCTTGACATTATTTCGTGATTCTGAAGTGATTTCTAATATGATTTAAAATAAAAAGGTTATTTTACTCTCTTCTTTAATGTTTTTTCTTGGAAAAGAAAAGAAAATTTATTTTATTACTTTTAATATGTTCAGTTATCAGTATTGGTCTAAGCAAAGATTTGAGATTTAAATCTCTCACTGTTCTTCAGTCGGAGGAGTACTATGTGTGCATCTACTCCCACCGTTCGGGCGACACGATTCTCTTTCACCATGAGGGTGGGGTTGATATCGGTGATGTTGATGCAAAGGCGGTGAAAATGGAGGTTCCCATAGGAGAGGATCTGAGTCCCACAGATGTAGAGGGAAAGCTGCTGGTCAACATTCCTGCACAAGCTAAACAGTGAGAAATAACAATGATATTAATTTTTAAAAAAATGTCAATCTTCAAATTTAGCTTGTTTATTATTGTGAGAAAACATATTGCAAATTTTCATTTTGCGTTGGTGTTGCTGTCAGCATTGTTTTTTTAACTTTATTCTTAAATCAAAAACCTTCCAAGTGCTTACACGAAAATGTGTGCATAGACTACCAGTACAAATTTACTCATGTGAAGCAAGGGCCATAACTCTGGCTTAAGTGATTGTTAAGTTATGCCCCTTATTTGGCAGGAAAGGAGCACAAGAGATCAAGTGGAGAGAGGGAAAATGATCCATCTGTTTCTTTGTTAAATGTTACTTAGGACATTGTAACTTTCATCCTTGGAGATGAGCTACAGTATCAGCTTATGGTGCTCTTGAATATCACCATTATTATATTTGACAATAATGAGCCAAACAATGAGAAATGACAGTACAGATTTCCTAGTAGTAGTTTTTGCTATTTGGTATAAAATTTAAGTTGTGAATGTCATCGTAAAGCTTCCGTTGAACACATGTTTACTGGTGGTTACATCTGAGCTTTTTCGTAAAATCATGGAAATGAACACTTCTTTCTATATTTAGATATGATGGTTTGCACTAATTCTAAATGATATTTTCCAGGCAGTTGACCAAGTTCATAACATCGCTGTACAAAGTCTACACAGACCTGTACTTCACATACCTGGAAATAAACCCACTAGGTAAGCATAGATTTTCCAGTGAACAGTGACTTTACAAAAAGTTAAGTATTGTCATTCCCAAAGTTAAATGGCAGCAAGGTAGCGGCACCTTCTGGTTCCCATTTCTCGAAAGTATTTAAGCTTAACAGGTTTAAGTAACTTATTTCAATTAGCCAAAGTACAAACTTAAAATCAATTTTGATAAATAAAGAATGTTTATTGTGATTATCATACAGATAATTCCTATATAACATCTAAAAAACGTAAATAGAATGCATAATATAGAAAAAACAAAAACAATGAGCTTAGCTTAATCCTGTTTTAAGGGACTTTTAAAAGAATTTTCGAGAAATTGGGGACAGGACAATTGAACATTGTATCTCTTGAATAAGAGGAACACTTTAAGTAATCTTCACATGTAAGTGGGTGGCTGGGGATTGTTGGGGTGGGGGGGGGGGGGGGGTCGGCGGGGAGGGTGTAGATGGATATATCCAACCCAATTGCATGTGCAGAAGCCCAGATGGACAGGACATTTTCAGGCATAGTAAAATCATATAATCACATGCAAACACACTATATGAGTTCTGTTGAACAAATCATATGGTATGAAACTGAACGGATTTGAGTATTCATAATGGATAAACCAATGGATTAAATGCAAGAAACATAGACAAACACATGCATTTGGACATGGATTCAAAATTATTATATTTTTTTTACAAATTACAAAATTTTATATAATTATAGTGTTATGTTAATCGTTTCAGTGATGAATCTTGTGTGTTTTTAGTGGTGACTTCTGGTGGAATCTATGTGCTGGACCTGGCTGCCAAGATCGACCAATGTGCCGAGTACCTGTGTAAAGGACAGTGGGGAGAACTGGAATTTCCCCCTCCATTCGGAAGGGATGCACTGCCTGAGGTCAGTTTGAAGGTTGAGTTTGGAGGCATGTGGGTGTTGGGTAAATGAGGGGTATTTTGTTTGACCAATGTGTTGAGAACTCTTGGAAGGAACATATGGGATATTTTTTAATTTCGCCCACCATTTGGCAGGAATATTCTTTCTAACACCATTGGAGGTCAATGTGAAGGTCGTGAGGTAGGTATGTTCAAAGTATCTTTTTAAAGGACAGTGGGATGACATGGAGTTAGCTCCACCACTTGGGAGGGATGTACTACCTAAGCTAGATAGCGCTGTTGGAGTTTGTACTAGATTTGCAGAAAGTCTGCATATAAAGCACAGAGGGTGCTCAGAAATTGGAGCATCATACATGGATTAGGGATGTTCACTGCAATTTGAGGGTTTCAATGTGAAGGCGTGAAGGAATGTGGAGTGTTGTTGCTAGAGTGTAATCTGATCATGGTAGTGTGCTGAATACCTGTCTTAAGTGCTGTTGTAGCTGGGTGATTTGACTGTTCTCCACTGTATGGATGGAATACCTGTAAGAGGTCACTAGATGTCAATGTAAAGGTCTGTGTAGGGTTTCTATAGATTAATATGCTTTATAGACAGTTTGTGATAAGTGTGATTAAAAAAGAAAGTACTCCTCTACAGGAGGCATATATTGCTGAGCTTGATTCCAAGAGTGGGGCTTCCCTGAAGTTGACAGTGTTGAACAAAACAGGCCGGATATGGACCATGGTTGCAGGGGGAGGGGCGTCTGTGATTTACGCGTAAGTACTTAGAAACTATGGTTCCCGTTTGACATCACATTGACAATTACATCTGATTTCTAATGGAGTTGTGGTGAGGGTTGGGTTAGAATAGAGCCTGCCAATATGATGTAACCAAGCCAAGAGTATGAACATGTTATCCAAGTGCAAAAACTCAATAATATTAAAATGCATAGAGAAATTGAAGCCTCTCAGTTAGTTTTTGTGTTAATATGATGAAATGTTTGTCTTTCCAGTGACACAATTTGTGATCTGGGTGGAGCTGCAGAGTTGGCCAACTACGGAGAGTATTCCGGAGCACCCAGCGAACAACAGACGTACGAGTACGCAAAAACTGTCCTGTCACTCATGACCGAAGAAAAGCACCCAGATGGTGAGTATTTGTGTTTGGGTTGTATTCAGGCCACTCAAATGATTAGCAGATGTACGAGTACACCATAACTGTCCTGTCACTCATGACTGAAGAATTGCATCCGGATGGTAAGTATTTGTGTTTTGGTAGTATTCTGGCTAGCCATGTGATTAACAGACGTATGAGTTGCCAAAACTGTCCCGATGCTGATGACCGAAGAAAAACTTCAAGATGGTAAATATTTGTGTGTTGGTAGTATTCCGTCAACTCAAGTTATTAACAGATGTATGCCTACAACAACAGACTAATGATTTTGCCAAAACTTTCCTGTCACTTATGACTTATTACTGGAGATAAACCAACTGAAATTGAGTGTACCTGCATTTTGTTCTGACCATATTTTCTGGTAGGGGATAAATTTTGTATCCCCTAGCTGGCAACTTGTGTAAAAAGTGTCCAATGTCTTCAGGCCAAAGAAAAGGTGCATTTGAATTTAACTCTCTTTACTTCATGTGGATCTCATTCATAGAATAACTGTTGGACAGTGATTGCATACTGAAGAACTGTTGGACTGGAGAAAATGTTGAATGAATTCATTTATTGTGTTGTACATTTGATTGAATGCACACTGTCATTCACACTATTATTTAAATATTTTCAGGCAAAATCCTCATCATTGGTGGTGGTATTGCCAACTTCACTAACGTGGCAGCAACATTTAAGGTAAGGCTGAATCCAAACCCTAAGCAAGTGAATGAGGAGCCAGGGCTTCATTTCAATAAAAGATCTTGGCAATAACTTCAAAATTCTTACATCTGTATGAAGGTTATGATGGCAACTAAAAAAATATTTTTTATATATGTCAGTTTATACAATGGGATGTATTATAGTTGCACCTGTGACAGAAGGGCAGGTGGGCAGGCAGTTGAACATACATATTGTTTGATAAATAGTTTGTGAAGCATTTGTCTAAGTTTGGTCATAATATGTATTGACATAATGTCTCGGACAAGTTTGATAACCCACAGTTACTCGAGAGTTATTGCCATTTCGTTATCCAAATTACCTCAAATCAGTCTTGTCTGATCAATAACTTAACCCTTTAGCGCATGTATACGAGATAGGCCGACATAGCTCATTACCAGATGTATACGCATTTGGCCGACCGTATCCATTACTGGATGTAAACGCATGGCCCGCATATTTCAATAGGGTCATTTCAATATTTCAATTTTGCATCTTTCTTTTTGTAAACAATATCCCGGATGTTTATAAAATTAAAGTTTAACCTTTTGTGTATTGATTTTCCCTTGAAAATATCGTCTGCTAAATTGAGAAGGTGTTTATACTCCCAATCGCAGGTGTGATATCCCATTGTGACGTAATAAGACCACGAGCTAAGTACTGTATGGAATTTCCCCCAAATTCATTGATGCGTAAATCATTAAATATATTACGTCAGTTCAGTTTACCATTAAAATCAATTGAGATTATATTTACTTAAAGGTAATATTTTGTTTATAAACAAAAGAAATAATTAGTAAATGAGAAAATGATGGGTAATTTTTCTGTGAAGCTTATATAATGTCCATCATAGTTTTGGCTGTAAAATAGGTCATGTGCAAGCGTTTTGTTTGATCTAGATCTTTTTATTCATACCGGAAAATCATTTCTCGGCTTTCTTTTTTTGTAAACAATTTTATGAGGGGGTAATAAAGTTAAAGAGACACCTTGGACTGGATCTCTCAGCTGGATGACACCGGATATTCCTGACATATTTCTGTGTATTAATACACAAGAACATAAATTGTCGGCTTTTTAATCCAGATGGGTCTTTTTTATGATAGGGGTAATAAAAATTAGATCGATCCCAGCATTTTATTACCCTTTGATTTAATGCAATTATGACATTTCAAAGAAATGTTACAAATCCATCTTGAAAATACATTCACAGCTGAAATAAAATAATTTTATATTTCATCATTGACACCATTTATTAGATAATTTAATTATCTATAAAAAATGAATTCACATAAAAAAGATTTGGACACAATTATTTGGAGTAACATTGATTTTAAGGTCATACTGCTGTATTCATTTTCTCATTTTCAAATATCCAGAAAAGTACCTATGCAGATAAGGACTGCTTATCAGTAAGATGGCTATTGACTGGGAGGTGTAATGTGGCCACTTGTCTATGTGCTAAAGGGTTAAGAAGCCTTTGTCTAATATCAGCAAATTTGGTCAGAAAATGCATGGGCATAATAACTAGGACAAGTTCAACAACCAGCCATATTGCCCTTTTATTATAGATGTTACCTCAAATCGGCCTTGTCAATAACTCAGGCCTTGAAATAATTGTTTTGGCTTACTCCCTACGGGGAACCTGAACTTCTACTCACCTGGCACAAAAAATACTTGCCCTATATTTTCAACAAAATCAGGTAACACTGATTAAACATAAGCTGGTTTTGCAGCCAATCAAATTTACCTGGGCTGAGGAGTATGATTGAATTTCTTCTTGCCCGACCTCAATATTCACTCCAAAGATATTCACTCCCAATTGTGAGCGGGTGAGTGGATTTCTCCAGGCCTGTACCTTGAGAATTCTTTGTCCTATTATGACCAAATTTGTTCAGAATGTATTTGGGCATAGCATCTTGTTATGTTTCCTTAATTGTATATTTGTATTTTAGTTTAAACCAACTAGGAGTCTGAAATTCAATCTTCTGTTTCAGGGTATAGTACGGGCCCTGCGTGAGTACCAGCAGCTATTGATTGAGGGCAATGTGAATATCTACGTACGTCGAGCTGGACCCAACTTCCAAGAAGGGTTAAGAATTATGAGGGAACTTGGTAATTCAGTTTTTAGGTTCATTGCATTAATGAATTACTTGGTATTGAGAGTTAATATAGTGTTACACTGAGGGTAATGTTTGATTTATGTACGCTAGGCCCAGGTCAGCTACCATGAAGGGCTCAGAATTATGAGAGAACTGGGTAAATACAGTTTAAATGTTTACAAGACCTCAGAGCATTACTGCTTTAACACCTTAAGTAAAATAAGTACCTTATAGCAATATGGTTGCTACATTGCTGAGGGCTGTTTCAGCAAGAATACTAGCAGTGATTTCGTATGTAAGAGAGGTTTTCCACAGTAGTACTACACTGATAAAAATATATCCTCTGTACAAATTCTTGTAAACACAGTCTCCTATCCAACTTAAATTTAAAAATCGGAACTGAGTGTTTTGATGGAACTGTAAAAATGGTTTACCCAGTACACCGAATGTTATAACTGCGGCAAGAAGTATAAGGATAAGATTTATATTAAGTATATACCCTGGTGGCTTAAAAGGTTGTGTTTAAAGGTTTCATGCGTTTGGTTACTATCCTTACAAATTAATCAATTCATCTTATACTTTCAATTAAGTTAAGTTTTGATTACTTCAGGTAACACATTGGGTGTTCCAATCCACGTTTTTGGCCCAGAGACACACATGACAGCAATTGTCAGCATGGCACTCGGTAAACGTGACATTCCTCATGACCCGAAACCACTCCCCACAACAGCCAACTTCCTGCTACCCACAGACTCGGGATCAGGGGTAAGTGTGACCTTGGTTTTATTTAACCCTTTAGCACATAGACAAGTGGCCAGATTACACCTCCCAGTCAATATCCAACTTAGTGATAAGCAGTCCTTATCTGCATAGGCACTTTTCAGGATATTTGAAAATGAGAAAATGAACACAGCAGTATGACCTTAAAATCAATATAACTCCAAACAATTGTTTCCAAATCTTTTTTATGTGAATACATTTTTATAGATAATTAAATTATCTAATAAATGGCGTCAATAATGAAATATAAAATTATTTTATTTCATCTGTGAATGCATCTCCAAGAAGGAATTGTAACATTTCTTTGAAATGTCATAATTGCATTAAATCAAAGGGTAATAAAATGCTGGGATCGATCTAAATTTTATTACCCCTATCATAAAAAAGACCCATCTGGATGAAAAAGCCGACAATTGATGTTCTTGTGTATTAATACACAGAAATGTGGCAGGAATATCCGGTGTCATCCAGCTGAGAGATCCAGTCCAAGGTGTCTGTTTAACTTTATTACCCCCTCATAAAATTCTTTACAAAAAGAAAGCCGAGAAATGATTTCAAAGTAATGAATAAAAAGATCTAGATCATGAAACGCTTGCACAAATGTGTTTACTTGACCTATTTTACGACCGGAACCATGCTGGCCATCGATTAGCTCAGCAGAAAATTTACTCATCATTTTCTCGGCTACTTATTGTTTCTATTGTTTGTAACACAAAATACCGGTATTATCTTCAAATAATTATAATCTTAATTGATTTTAATGGTTAATGCAACTGACATAAGATATTCAATGATTTACACATCAATGTTTTTGGGGAAATTCCATACTGAACAGTTTTGTATTCCTCGAGGTTTTATTACGTCACAGTGGGATCTCACACCTGTGATTGGCAGTATAAATAATAACCTTCAAGTTTTAGCAGACGACATTTTCGAGGGAAAATCAATACACAAAAGGTTAAGCTTTATCTTTATAAACATCCGGGATATTGTTTACAAAAAGAAAGATGCAAAATTGAAGTATTAAAATGACCCTATTGAAATATGCGGGCCATGCGTTTACATCCAGTAATGGATACGGTCGGCCAGATGCGTTTACATCTGCTAATGAGCTATGTCGGCCTATCTCGTATACATGCGCTAAAGGGTTAAGGTTGAATTTAGTGAGAATCTTGTGAACTGTGACAGTAAAAATGGGTCACACAGTAAGGTTTTTAGTTATCAATTTCGACCATCATATCATTTATGTTGTATACAGAAAAGGGAGTAAATCAACTTTAAACTACCCATGACCTCAACAATGCATTACACAGTGGGCACTGCGCTCCATTATGAGTAACAAGAAATAACAATGTTAAATTGTTTGCTTACGTCAAATTTACTCTAAGGCCTAATTCTGTTTGTGGCAGCTCTTACGTTTCAGCAATATTTGGAAGTCTTGGAACATTTTTCCCCTTATATTTTCCTGAAAACTTGTTGAGTTTTGTGTGGTATCTTGTTTTTGAAAATCTCAAGCATCAAAGAAATATTTCATGGTTAGTCTTAACACAATTAAAGATTGACCTTTACTATTTTACTTAGGGCTATTCCAGTAAAACATATAACCCACAGGTGAAAGGCAATTATTTGAAGAGGTGGGTGTCTTTTTTCGCTAATTTGGTCCCTGCTTTTGTAGTGATTGGTATATTTTAAAGGTGCCTTCCCCCTGGGGGTTATATGTTTAAATGGAATAGTTCTTACCATTTCAACAATGTACTTTTTAATTAGCCAATAATTGCTATTTATTTGACCAGTACTGTTTTTGTGTTACATATCATGTATGGATTCAAGATATCTTATTGTTTTTTTTATCTTTAGGCAGCACAGGTAGGCTAAATATCAATACATGTTGTATGCTTGACATCTTTATTTTCAATCACTGTATGTACAAAAATATTTGTTGTCTTTGCACACTCGGCTTTGTCTGTATTCTGCTTTGATTTGATTGGCTTCTTTGGTATTTAACAAATCACTTTGAGATTTTTATAAGCTTAAAGTTAAACATTTGCAATGAATAAAAAAAACTCAGATATTCAATTTAACCTTGGAACACACGTTGCCTAGAGATTATGCCCATGTATAGAAAGGCAATTAACTCTGGCTGTAAAATGTAGTTATGCCCCATGTCACCTGAAAAAACAAAAAGACACAGGTAGGTGTTTGCTTTGCAGCGAACTTGTTTTGCAATTTGCATGAAGTGGTATGTGTATCATAGGTTGTGGATTGTAACGCTGAATCACCTAGATATTTACAATAGAGATATTCACTAATCACATGGTAATCCCAGGAAAAAAAAATATTACCAATAATGACTGAGTTTGGATTCATTATGAAATTTTGTAACAAAAGTAGTTCAATATCAAGGTCGATTGTAGTCGCAGTTAACATCATTTCAATTGATGGATTACTACACATATTGTCAAAAAAACTGAATTGAAGTAAAACAATCTGTCAACTGATTGACATGCTTTCAAGCTGCACTGTTTTGGGACTTTAATAGTATTTATACCAATGAGAAAGTGTAGAAGCCCTGTGCAAGTAGATGACCTTGGGTTCAATAGAATGTAGTGTTGAAGAAACTTACCCAGTGAGGACACAGTTTGATTCAAGCGTCATGTCTATTGTTGCACTTTATTTATGAGATTAACATGATGTGTTGTTCTAACAAACAGTAAAGCTTAGCCGTAACATTTTAAGATAATTATAATAAGTTACAAATATCGTATGGAATGTCATTTTAAAATATATCTTACACCTCATATTTGATCCCCAAGACAGTAGTGTCAAAGCATACCTGTAATATTTCAATCTCCCAGGCTTAGGACTTAGGGCTCGTCAGCTACTTATCAAATGAATCATTTTTACAGTCTGAATGCAAAAAATCTCATTTTTGTTCTGTATAAAATAACTAACGCATCTCTTGCAATTTACCTTTTCTTTACCAGGCATCCCCCTCGCCTAGCCGCAAGAGTTCATCTGCCGACCTGACCAAGATACCAGATGTCGCCCAGATACCCCAGTTCCTCTCAACACCCGACAGCCCTGCGACCAAGCCTCTGTTCACCAAGGGTACCAAGGCGATCATCTGGGGCATGCAGGCCCGGGCTGTTCAGGGGATGATGGACTTTGATTATGTGTGCTCGCGAAAATCACCCTCGGTCGTTGCGATGATTTACCCTTTTACGTTAGTTTTTACCCTACATATAAAATTACGAGGGTTGATCCAGAATTACGTGGACTTTTTTAATAATTTAAATATCGTTGCAGATAGAACATAGAAAATTCACATACAAAACATATAACATATCTGGTATAATTCCTGAAATTTTCAGAACAATACATAATTGTTTTGCTAAATTACAATGCATTAATGACATATGGTTAAACCTGACCGGCGCAGTCCAATGACGTTAGTGACGTTGCGCTCATAAAGCGTCACATTTTTTTTCGAAGTATTTCCCACCCACCCTGACACACTTTTCATGGTGCGTAATCCACTGCATATAAACATTTGAATACCACTCTCTAGAAAACGTGGATATCGCATTATGCACATTAACTTGAAGTTGATGGAATGAATGAAAACGATGTCCTCTAAGCTGACTCTTAATTTCTGGGAATACCGGCGCAATCCATTGGCACAAGATCTGGCAATTATTGCGGATGCGCGACGGTCTCCAAGTCCAACAATCGAGGGACCCATCTTGCACAAACCTTACGCATCAGTTAAAATCCTTTGTACACTTCTGTACCCCGCCCCGATGACGCTTGTCACATCACAGACTGTCAAACGGCGATCCCTTTCGATGATGTTCTTAACTGACGTCACTAATATCGTGCCCCTCGTCTTCTTCCTTCCTATCCCTTATCGTCTTCTATGGAATCTCACCCTCCTCTCAAACGTTAATGCCAGTTGAATGCTAATGAACGGCACACAGGTTGCTTCATGTTCACCTCAGCCATCATTGTCATAATCTGCGTTGCTGTTTTCCCCATCCAACACAAAACTTTATCACCGCTCGAACTTCTACAAAGTTTGATGATGCCATGTTTTATCCCAGACTGTACGTGTAATCAACTCAGAAAATAACGACTTAAAAACGGAAATGACATCAGAAATTTGAACAGTATATTAGTATGACATCAGCGTTATATGTGACGTAATTTGACAGAATTTTGTAGATAAACGTGGAAGAAAAGCAAGTTGTGAAAGATACATAAAAAGTTTGTTAACATAGATTTTAAAACTTGTAATTTTTCTAAAATTCAGATCGTCTATGCAGAACACTTTGAATAAGATATTCATGAATTTTTAAATGATTTAGACGATAAATATAGAAAATATGTAAGAAGTCAACGTAATTCTGGATCACCCCTTGTATATGTTCAATAAGAGTTTAAAATTCTTGATCAAGTGCATGAATTATTATAAATGCTGAATACACATATAATAGATATACTAGAGTGGTAAAAATAATACTATTGGCACACCTGTTTGTGAATGGGGCCTTGGCAATTAGAATTGTGAAAATAGCAATAAAATGCCTCAAATTGCCTCAAAGTGATTGTGAACTTTTAATGCAATACTTTGAATGGGCCCTAAATTTGGGCCCAATACTTGTTAAGTTTTGGATTGAACATTCAGAGTACTTTTGTATGTAAGTGACTGAGTAAAGAATACTTTGTCTTAAATTGCAAATTTTTACCCTTCATTAAGATAACATATTTTAACATAAACTACCGGTAATACATAATAAGAATCTCAAACATTTGATCTGTTTATAAAAAGGAATTTCAACATAGATAAAAAGTTATTTTTTTCTCAACCTTTACAAGTGGTGACCACAAACAGAAGTTTTACTGGGGCCACAAAGAAGTTCTGGTTCCCGTCTACAAGAACATGGACGACTGTATGAAGAAACATCCGAGCGCGGACGTGCTGGTCAGCTTTGCATCGCTCCGATCCGCGTACGATAGCACGGTGGAGACCATGAAATATCAACAGGTTTTATTTTTAGCTTTTCTGTTTTCAAAAAAAAAGAGACAAGACATTCCTTAAGCTTTGATGATATGGCTGGTGACAGTTGACCTTATTGAAAACATCAAGTGTTCAACCATACTGTGAATTCTGCCAATAAAACCATTGATTTCAATTGAAAATACGAATCTGATGCACATGTAGTGGAACCCTGTTGGCTCGAACTCGCTTGGCTTGCATTCCTAGTTGGCTCGAACTCGCTTGGCTTGCATTCCTAGTTGGCTCGAACTCGCTTGGCTTGCATTCCTAGTTGGCTCGAACTCGCTTGGCTTGCATTCCTAGTTGGCTCGAACTCGCTTGGCTTGCATTCCTAGTTGGCTCGAACTCGCTTGGCTTGCATTCCTAGTTGGCTCGAACTCGCTTGGCTTGCATTCCTAGTTGGCTCGAACTTGCTTGGCTTGCATTCCTAGTTGGCTCGAACTCGCTTGGCTTGCATTCCTAGTTGGCTCGAACTCGCTTGGCTTGCATTCCTAGTTGGCTCGAACTAGATGTAAAGGACCGATTTCTTTATACTGAAGGTAAACAATTTGCTCAAACTTTCCGAGGCTCGAGGTATTTTCGCCGGTCCCTGGGACTTTGAGCCAACGAAGTTCGACTGTATACTCAATATTTCTCTCATATGTTAAAAAGTCACCTCTTTCACCCTATCAATAGATTAGGCCACAACAAATTGATCATTTGTTCTACGGATTTTGCCAAAAAAAAGTAGGAGCGAGCGAGCGAAAAAAAAACAAAAAACTTTTTTTTAAATTTAAGGCAAATCAGAGGCGAGCGAAGAGCGAAAAATTAAAAAATAAATAAAAAAGTTTATTTCTTACCAAATTTATCATACAATTATGTCAAGAAATGCTTTTCAATTACAAACAAAGGTTCTCAGTTATAAATGAAAAGGTTTTGATTGTATCACATGAAAATCTGTCTCAATATTTAACAAATGGCAATGAGATCCAGTGCTTTACTATTAACTTAAATTTAAACGTGGATATATTGTAAAGACAACATTCCTCATAGTAACGTGCAATTATTCGAGGACCAAAAAGAAAACTATTGTATTCATTCCGTAACTTACTATCACAAAAAAACATTTTAGACAAGTAAGAGTAATTCATCATTTGAGCATTTCCAAATATTGGGTCAGGTCTAAATTTGAACCTCTTGAAGCACATGATAAAATTGTAGTGACATTGACATTGCAGAAGATTGAAAAAGTAAATAACACAGAGAACATTTCTAAACAAAGAAACACTGTGGATTGAATTGCAGGACAACATACTTGAAGCAGGATCAAACAATTCTGCAAATGTGGCACCGGTTATTATTTTAAAGCAGGTGGTGTTTCCCTTTCAAGACCTCGCCTTGACCAAGAACCTATGCTGTATAGGTCCGTGCCTTAAACAGAATAACATGATGGCCCCATAGCTTCAATGACCATAAGAAACAGGCCACTACAACTCGGTCAAAGAAAAAATTGGATAAGCACAAAGAATTGAGAAAATTAAAACAGTCATTTTACTTATAAAAGGTTTTATTTTCTGATTTAACTGATGTTATTTTCAAACTGTATGTGTTATGCACTAGTCAATTGTAACCACCAGCCCCCCTTCAAGGTCTGGGGAATAGCGGGGACTTTCGGTCCAGCCAACCCCGCCGGGCAAATCCACCGCATCCACCCGGCATTGTGGGGCCACCTGGAAGGTTAAAACACGGTTCATTTACCCGGCTATCCTCGGACCTGAGGGGAGGGCATGGGGGGTGGGGGCGTGGTTACAACTGACTGGTGCATAAATACAGAATGTTTCTAAAACGTTTACAAGTCCTTCTATTTTTATCTGTTTTAAACAATTATGATTATATGAAAACTGAGACATTTAAGAATTTAAAAAAATAACTCACGAAAACATGTTCAATGGTTGTACCATAAGTCGTGTGTTTGTGTATTTTAATATAAGTTTTGCACTCAAAATTCGATTTAGTTATTATTTAACACTAAATTTTGAGTACAAAACAATAAATTACTTAAAACACACATAAATAATTATTGCCTTCGACGCTGTAAAACTCTTGTTGTTTACTGAAGACTATAATCCATTGACTATGACACTGATTTTCACTTAAAACGTGCATTTTACATTAAAAATACTGAAAGTAACCTAAAACTTAATACCGGAAATGAATAACAATGGTGCATCCTGCAAAATATTCCCGACAAAGAAGACTGTCAACAAATATCAGCTATTTTGCGGTTACCCGGACCTTATTTTGTCCTGACACGAAGAAAGTTTGCTCGCGAAGAATGTAAAGCATGGAATTACCTTCAAAAAGGCGAGGTCGACGTTGCAGGTTTAAATTCTAAGTAAAAGAATTTCAGAAAATAGAGGAAATTTAGAAGTCAACAAAAAATATGAATATGCGCGGCCAAATAGTATCTGGGGCGCAAAAAAAAAGTTTTTTTTATTTTTTTTCGTTTTTCGAATTTTAGGTGCGGCAAATCCGAAAAACAAATGATCAATTTGTTGTGGCCTTAAAACCATTTATAAAAGCAATTTGTTATATTTTACAGTTATATTAAATTAAAGGTCTGAATTTTGTGTTTTTTTAAATTTATATCAGGCTTTTTTTCTATGTTACAAAAACACTCCTGTTTGTTGCTATGTTACTATGTTACTAATACAGTCATGTTTGTTGCTATGTTACAAATGCTGTCATGTTTGTTCCTATGTTACAAATGTTGTCATGTTTGTTGCAATTTTTTGTAGATCCGCACAATTGCAATAATTGCTGAAGGCATTCCCGAGAATCTCACCAGAAAACTTGTCAAGATGGCTCATGAGAAAGGAGTAAACATTATCGGACCTGCTACGGTAATTTAAACATGTCCAAGTATACACAAGCTTGAAATGACCCCCAGTTTATGGAATAAAACATACAAAAAGTATTGCCAATATCTGGTCAAGCTGGTGTAGTGATTTTAATATGACCAATTTCCCGACACTGTTAATTTCTTGCTGGAGCTCTATTTCAATAAGCTTATTCATTATAATTATTATCCTTATCCATGCCCTAGTGATTCTTTTCAGCCTGTAGACCTAATAATTTGAAAGTCCAATCAAAACACTCATATTCTACTCTTGAAATGAGGTGTAATCTTGAGTTGTTTTTAAAGGCCTAGTTTAAGGAATGTGGGGCATGATAATCCCCTGCTGGGCATCTCCTGCTAATTGCACTGGTCTCAAAGTAGGGGCCAATGTCCTGTGTATTTGTTTTATTGGCTCAGGGCCATTTAGGGTACATTTCTATAATAAAACTTCTAAAATTGCACAGCAAGATACTCAGATCGGAGATCTGATAAGAGGGATCAAGGCAAGTAGATGAACATCAATAAACAGTTGTGTACTATACACAGTTTTTTATGGCGGGGGGGTCACTTATAGAAGGCTTAAACTAGGCCTTTAAATACGACCCCTGATTCGTCCAAGCTAAAATTCTGCACAGGATGAAATCTGCACCAAGATTTATACCATTTTTTACATTGATTGCTTTCATAACCTTATAATGGTCATTGGTGTCAGGGTAAAACTAATTGTAAAAACCTTTTATTTTCAGGTGGGTGGGGTAAAACCTGGCTGTTTCAAGATTGGTAACACAGGAGGCATGCTGGACAACATTCTGTCTTCCAAACTGTACCGGCCTGGCAGTGTTGCATATGTCTCCAGGTATGTATGAAGGTTGCATTGCCTTTCAATTATAACCAAGATAGATTTCATTTGATGTACTGTATATGTAATATGTATTGTGTTTATCTACCTTTGTAGATGATGAAAAGCAAAAGATGTTAATATTTGTTTGGTGTCACAAATTTGACCTTTAAAAATATCATTCTTTTACACCAGAGTGATGATGCTATAAGTTCCACATTTTATCATTATCAAACCTCTTGTGAATAATATAGAACCATGTGAAAATCAGTTTTAGTTGAGTGGACAATCTCAAAATTATATTTAATATGTAGGTTAGGCCATGCCAAGCTGATTCTATGTGTCATCTGGCTGGTAGGGTTTTGGGCCTTTGAATAATGAATCAAATAAAAAAGTTTTAGTGTTACAAATTTATAAACCTGCATAAAACAATTTGGTATAATTGGTAACACAGGCAGAGTTTTTGAGGGTGTTTCTATTGGAGGTATTTGATACCTGGGGACTCTCTCAAATACTTACATTCTAATTTTCTTTAGGTCAGGGGGCATGTCAAACGAGCTGAACAACATCATAGCGCTGAATACTGATGGAGTATATGAGGGTGTGGCTATTGGAGGTGACCGGTACCCAGGAACCACATTTATGGACCACATTTACCGGTACCAGGCTGACCCTGATGTTAAGATGATCGTCCTGCTGGGGGAGGTAGGTGGCATATTTTTTTTCACCCTGACATAAAATACTGTAAAAAATTATTGATATGAAATATAAAAGATAAATATCAGCCTAAACAAGGGTAAACATGGTCGGCATTGATGAATGATGATAACTTAAACTATTATAACCTGTTATCATTAGTCAATGAGCTAAAATGCTAAATATTTAAAATCATATTATTTTTCAGCCGTATTCAGAACAGTTGCTGGAGTTGTAAAGAAAAATCATGATCCAAACTGCTTGCCTAAGTTTTACTAATACATTTTGTTCAACATTCCATTATTATATAAGATTTCAAATGAAGACATGTTTACACCATTATTGGTATCAGTGTGTATTAAAAATTAAAAAATCTCTAATAGGTTGGAGGTGTAGAGGAATATGAATTGACCAAGGCCCTCACAGACGGACGAGTGAACAAGCCTGTCGTGGCCTGGTGTATCGGAACATGTGCCAAGATGTTCACATCAGAGGTAGGGGCTCAGTATTTCCAATAAAATGATAGAAGGGTCAAGGATGTTCAGGTTGACCAAGGCCCTTGCAGACGGAAAAATGAACAAGCATTTCATGGCCTGATTTCATGGCCTGGTTATTTTGAACTTGTTCCTAGATTAGAGAGACAAGTGGAAAATAAGGTGTTTGTTTATATTTCACTTTAAAGGGACACTATTCAAATAGATTGATTGATTTAGTTATATCGGCAGTAGAAAATTGGTTATGGTTAGCATCAGCAGACGATAACAATCGTAGTTAATTAAGTTTCAAATTGTACGATAGTTTTTACCTAGTATGATTCTGTATTAAAAACAAATAGACATGCATCATGTGAACTGGCATCATAGTGCACTGTAGATGTTTGAAGGTGTGAGAAACTCCTTCTTATACCTGACAGCTGATGCCTTACTATACCAATAGTACAAATTGTTGCGATGACAGTGTTGTTCGTCTCATTATACCACGTGTTTCAAATACTTACCTGAACGTGTTGAGAACATTTAAGTACAATATAGGGCTGTTGCTTATACAATTCGCAATGACGACAATTCACTTTGAGGAGAGCAACATCCGGATGAGAGAATGAAATTGTTGTTTAATACTGAATTGAAATTAACTATTTATGTGGTTTATATCTTTTATGGCATTGTTATTTCACTATATTTTATCATTGACGTACATGTGCTGTACTATTGAACTTCCTTTGCCATTTTCATGGTTCAATAAAATTCGTCAAAACAATTATAATGGCTGCCGATTATGAGTTTTTTCACTGCATCCTATCTATGTTATAAGTGGTATTTAGAATTTCCCCCTGGTTTTTCTCGTATTCTAGTTTATGGAAAATTATAACAAAAATGTTCTTAAACTCTCAATTTGTAACCTTATAGGTCCAGTTTGGACATGCTGGATCATGTGCTAATGCAGACGCTGAGACGGCTGATGCTAAAAACAGGGCACTGCAGGAAGCCGGTGCACGTGTACCAAAAAGTTTCGATGAACTGGGCCACCTCATCAAGTAGGATATAAGCATATATTTTTTAGTTGGGCAGAGGGGAGTCTGAGTATAGTAGTAGCTTTGGTTATTGCATTTTTTTTAATCCAGGCGATAATTAAAAATACATAAGGATAAGAAACACACATTTCTACTGAAAACACAAGTAAATTAAGTCCCATAACTCTGGCTATAAGAATTTATTAAACAAACACTCAACTCAATTTATTTATACATACAATAACTACTAGTCAAATAAAACTACCTGGGCTGGAATGCATAAAAGATCTTCAGTCTAAATATTATTGGATAAGCATTAAGATTATTTAATGCTGTTACGGCCCATTCGTCGATAACATAATTCAAATCAATTTGGCTATTACCTTATTTCTTTAATGCAATACAAGCTTATTAATTTCATATACTTAAAACACTGGACATGCACTTTAAAAAGTGTGAAATCTTAATAAAGAAACCATTTTGTTATAATATTCGTACAAAAATGCACATGCTGACTACAGTATTTTGACCTCTTAATGGTGGGGTAACTTCATTTATCATTAGGACTAATTCTTGTTGTGTAAGGTAATAAATATACATGTTGTTGAAAACACACGATTACTTAGTCTTTGGTAAACAGAGAACCTTATTCCACTGTTTACATAGATTATCATAATTATTCACAAAATAAAGAAAATTGTTTTTTGTAATGTAGTAGCGTAGACACGTTTTATAATCTTAACATCACCAGAAGTTATACAATAACATATACAAAATTCATTCCCTGTTGTTATATAAAATTTATCCTTTATTCACAAGCTTCTTATATCACTTGATACTAGTCTGCGGGATGTCTCCGACATTTTCGATGAACGTTATTTTAATGTGAAATCCTGTGCATTAAACCATATATTGGATTGTCCTAATCACAAATATGTGTTGTACCCAGTCACAAATGATGGGATATCCTGTGTTGAAGTTAAACAATATTTCTCCACTCCAGGACTCATGTGTATAATAAAAATACAATAAAATATATATACACACTCATTGCACCATATTTCTTCACATGCAAATATGTCCATGTAAACTCCCTAATCTTAACACTCATCACTGGCCATTACCACACTCTTGCAATTATAAGTTATTTCAATTTTACACTACAGCTCACTACCTTATAAACATTTTCTATTTTTTAAATTTGCAACCATGACGACCATATTGGAATATTAAATTTCACTCTCCTTTTCTCTGAATACATATTTGATAAATATTTGTGCAAATGCTTTCCACACACTTGGTTCTTTTAACATTATCCCTCTCAATATAGTCTGCTCATTGCATGGTCAATTGTACAAAGTTATTGTACAAAAGGCCTCCGTCTCATACACAAACACAAGATCATACAGTGATAATGACATGTAATGATTTCAAAACATAACTGCCATCAAATATTTTCTCCCTTTAAATTAGGGATGGAAACCGGATACCAAATCGGTATCCGGATATTCGTATCAAGTATTCGAATACTATCTGGATACTCGTATCAAATTGTTTTCATAATAAGTAAATTTCCGATTATATGTCACCCACCTCCTGTTATTTGATTTATAATTCGTCATATGGCAATTTCACATTTTCATTCATTCTTTCTCAGTCTTAATAATTTATAATGTTATAATCAAAGGTAAACAACTCATTTTACGTCATAAAACTCATGATGAATACCACATAAACACCTCGCGAATTTGATAGTCACTTCGGCCAAGGTGGTTGCTTGGTTTCTGCCACGTGCTTTCGAGTTTGTTATTTATCAGCAGGTTTCATGTTAAATGACGCTTTGATTATTTGATAGTCGATTGTAATTTTATTTCATTACATTGTTTGATTTAATGCAATACCTACAATTTCTGCGGTGTTTTGTAATGAAGGATATAATTGCGGAAAAGATAAGAAGAAAAAAAAAACATCTGATTTTTCTTTATTTACATGCGTGTACTTTTTTTTATTTATCAATAAACTAAACCTGGATTAATGATCAATCCGTTTAATATCAACTAGTGCCAATTAGTGTCAATTAAGCACATCTGAGATCATAAAACAACACTTGTCATTGTAAACAAGGTCATTGAACTTCACAGGGTGCTGCACAAGGACACAATATCACGGCTTGTGCAAACACCCAATTAGCAGACGATTTGTGACACATACCCGCTTCGCGACAGACACTGTTGATCACCTGAAATATTTCATCTGAAAAGTTTTATAACAATTGCTATGTATCTGCTAAGCTATTTCATTGAAATTTTAATTCTTAACGAATATTCGAATACCCATTTTGGTATCCGAATACTTGCGTGATATCCGGATACTCGGATATTCGCTTCCATCCCTAGTATTTTACAATATAACCATTCCTTATATCGTTATATAAAGGACATAACAACAAAAATAAAATTCATCATCAATATAACATTCGCAGTATAGACAACTGCATTCTTCTCTTTTTATCCCATAATGTCTACCAGATTCATTAAACAGATTATTCTGTTTTATATATTTGTACATTTTTAAATCAAATTTCATATTTTCTTTTCTTTATCTGATTTCTTAATTGTCAAACAATCGGTGTGACTTTAGTTACCAATACATGTATTCAATTTCTTGTA
Organism: Mya arenaria; assembly: GCF_026914265.1. Taxonomy (NCBI): domain Eukaryota; kingdom Metazoa; phylum Mollusca; class Bivalvia; order Myida; family Myidae; genus Mya; species Mya arenaria. The sequence continues at coordinate 12,754,747 of NC_069128.1, read as the reverse complement.
AATTTTGAAGTAAAGTGCTGCTAAGTGCTGCTATCATCGCTGTTTTCATTATTCATTTGGATTTACTCTAACTCAAACACTGATAATTCATTGACCTCCCCTCCAACAATCAGTCTGTGTGTTTGCCTTGTGAACCATATTACATCAGGATTTTTAAGTCCATCTGCCTGTATGGCCAGTGTGGCCAGGCTGTGTTTGCCTTCCTTATCTATCTGGGTCACTTTGCTTGACGATTGTGAACAGACAAACACATGTCCACTGTCACTCACACAAACTGAAATAGGCCAGTCAATGTCAGGGTCCTGAAGAGTTGACAGAATATTCCCACTTGTGTCAATTGTTGCAAGCTTCTTGCATTCAGAGGTAGGTATGAATATTGTTGTGCCGTCTCTACTGACTGTGAATCTGCTTATTGTATAGAAGGAACTTTTGTCTTCATAGATCTTTCCAATAAACTGGCCTGACATGGTGTAATGGTAGATTGCTGTCAGAGAACCTACATAGAGGTTACCATTGTGGTGAGAGATACCAAGACACAAATGTTGAAATGACAGTTTCCTTGTAACAGTCAGTGTACTGCCTGTGAATGTAATAAAGTGTACACCTTCGTAACCCAGAGTTACTGCAGCTTCATTCCCAGCAATGTGACAGATATAATTTGGGTTTACAGGAAAGTCACATGTAGCGGTCACCTGGTACTGGGAGTTCAGCAGCTTTACTTTGTAGTTTTTCATGTCTGTGATGAGGATCTCTCCTCCAGGCAGCTCACATATACCTCCTATAAAACATTCATGTACATCACTCTGCATTTTAACAATGGATTTTGATCTGTTTTTCACATTGAAAACATGACTTGTAGGAATGTATTTCCAGGAATGTTTACATGGAAACGCTAAGGTTCCCCCAAGTGTTTTCAGTCCATATAGGAACTGTTCAATCCTCGGATCAGAGTGAAATGTTAGGATTGTGTCGGGTTTAACGGATAATTCCTGTATCAGGCTTTCTGCTTCCCTCATCTTGTCCTTACATTTTCTGTATGCTATGTAAGACGTGTCATCTTGCTGTGATTGAATGGCTTCTAGAAATGTTCTTAGTTTTTCATGGAGCTGGGTACATTTGTCAATGTCCTCTTGCAGAAATTCATCTGCATCATGGAGCTGGTTTTGTAAGATTGTGTTTGTCTTGGTCTCTAACTCATCAAATGTGTTATTTAATTCCTTCCTCAGTGACTTGATTTCAGCAAGTATTTTCTTCCCAGCATCTTTTAGAGATTGTTTGTTTTGTAGCGTTTTATCAGACAGTGACTGAAGCTTGGATGATGTCAGTCTAACATTGGAAGGAAACTGCTTGAATTCTGTTGTGCTTTTAACCTTTCCAGCTATGTCAGGTATGTGCTTGATACTCTGACACATTCTGAAAGGAGTAAAAAAATATGTATGTATTTTTTTTTTTAATAAGGTTTACATTCGAAGCTTATTTCATTGTTGTGTATACAATTCATATTATGCTAAAAAAGTCAAAGAAATGTAAGCCTAATAAGTAATCTTGTCAAGGATATACAAAATAAACTTCTAGAAAGTTGTGCCTATTCAGGGCCTTCACTGAATTTATTTTAATATCACTGCTTCACAAGTGAAGTTTGTCTGTCATTCATGTCAGATTTTAATATGATTTAGTAAAAGTGACCAGCATAGCATGAGAATGTATTGTGCGGACACTTCTTGTCCCTACCTTCAAGGTCAAGGTCACAGAAACATTCTAAGTTTGGTTTGCGGTCGATGTCCTTTTTGTGGGGTCCACATATTTCTTTTTCATGGTTGCATTTTATAATTAATTTTCAGAAATGACCGGCATTGCATGAGGATATTTCCCCCTAGCTCAGTCCATATTTTTCTCTGTCATGGTCGTATTATTATTTGGCAGAAGTGACCGGCATAGCATTCAGATATGTTGCTCGTGATTGGTCCATATCTTTCTCAATCATGGCGGTATTTTAAAATTATTTGGCAGAAGTATCCATCATAGTATGAGGACGTGTCACACAGAAAAATCGGCATCTCTACCTTTGAAGTCAATGTCACAGCTATCTTCCGAATTAAGTTTGTTTTGCTATATAAGCCTTACTGATGATAGTCTGAGTCACATAACAGCTGTTATTAGATGGAGGTATTCAAATATGAGTATGAAAAACTACAGGAACAAGCTCAGTAGCCAAAAGTTTAAACATAAACCCTGTTTAATGGCATTTAGCCAGTTAGGGATTTTTTTTCAAAAAAGATGTTCTTTCAAAGAAGATGTGCAACTTATTTCATTATATCAAATAATCTTTTAAAACATTGATACACATTACTTTATGCCTCATTTTAGTAATGTGAAGGTGAATTAATAAACATAAGCACAGGTTACTTTCAAAAGTGGAAGTGTTGGTTCAGATGGTCAAATTTCAAGGAAAAATATTATATACTTGTAAGGGCCGATTTTTAAGTATCCTTGTAATGTATTTCAGGTAAGATTTACATAAATATATCAAAGTTGAAAGTGGTATTTTAGCTTACCTATGAGTGAGAGACACACAAACATAGCACCCCAGTTCATCATGGTCCTCACAGAGCATATCCAGTTTCTTGTCACCATGCTTGTCACATATCTCTATGGGGCTCAGTCCTGCATACCCCACCCACTTGCTCACAGCTTGCTTTCCAAGCACTGAATGTGTCCTGAACAGTTTGTTATGGTGCGCTACACAATTGTTGCAGTAATATTTCCTGCATTGGTCACAGAAGAACTGTGCTTCATTGTTTAATCCATCATCCTTACATGGAGAGCAGGCAAAGTCATGAATCAAATCAGAAGTTTGATACACAGAGGAGCTTAAGTTAGAAGCCATACCTCTTTTAAGAAAATGTCACAGTTCAGTTTTATTTTCCATCTTCATATACTTTTGATAACATTTAATGTAATTATTCTCATGTCTGAAAATAAGGTAATAAACTAGAACAAGTTGTTTCTAACCATAAGTTATAAATATTGATATCATCAACAAGGAAGTGGTCTACAGTTTATCACCGGAGTATAAATTGGCCCATTGCCATCAAGGGTAATCTGATAAAATACGGTCTATGCATGTGAATGATTTCTTCATTGTCATAGCATATCAATGTTACATTATATTTATGATGCAATTACATTGCCCAGTAGTTTTAAGCAGAAAAAGTTCAGTTCATTTTCTCATGAATTGCTTTGTCCCATTTTTGATGGAACATTTTTTAAAATTTGAATGAAACTACTTTCCTTGTAATTTACAATGGAAATATAAGAGCTGCTCAAGGATTATGGGATGTTTTTCAGTGATAGGTTACCCTTGACCAGGAAATGACCCTCAGTATTTTTTAGGTCAACACTGCAAGAGGCAATGGTCAAGAATCTTATGTTTGGCTAGTTGCCCTTGACCAATTGATGACTTAGCTAAAAACAATGGTCTCTTGTGTCATCCCTATCTTGATATTTGAGCCAGTCATGAAATTTATCAGGCATGTTGACAAGCATGTGAGAATGTTTGAACATAGAGCCATGGAATACAAAAAACAACATTGATAAAAGGAATGAGTACATGTTAAAATTACAAAATTACAACTATATCTCTTGAAAAATGGGAAACAACAACTTTAGTATTTCTGGTAACATTTCGTAAATGTCTCTTCTTTTGTTTCCAGGGAAGTATACGACCAGCTTGTAGCAGATGGGACAATCCAGCCCCGCCCGGAAGAGGCCCCACCAACTGTACCCATGGACTATGCCTGGGCTACTGTAAGCTAATATCTAGGAGTCCTGTATTTTGTTTGAAATATAATGAATTACCACTTTGATTATTGTTTTTCCTATGATCATCTATTTCCACACATTTCAAGTGCTTGTATTATATTTTAACCATGAGCTTGGTGACACTTTGTACTAACTCCATTTAAGGCTGTTATATCATTATAGGAACTGGGACTAATCCGTAAGCCAGCATCGTTTATGACAAGTATTTGTGATGAACGAGGCCAGGAGCTGCTGTATGCAGGAATCCCGATCACTGACATCTTCAAGGAGGACATGGGCATTGGGGGTGTGCTGAGTCTGCTCTGGTTCCAGAGAAGGTATACATGTTTTTTTCTTAGGGGGAGGGGGAAGAGGGAGGAGGATGGTGGGAAAATGGGTAATAAAAGAAGGTTTTTAAATATTACAGGTAGATTTAAGAATGTAGTGTAAAAATTGTCGAAGAACTATTATTTCCTTAAGGCTATATACTAGAAATAGATATAGAAATCCTGGACCATGGCCCGCAGTCTCCAGATCCTACAATTTGATTGTCTGCACGATTGTTTCTACTATTTGATATTTATTTCTCAGGTTACCTCGCTATGCCACCAAGTTTATCGAGATGTGTTTGATGGTTACGGCAGATCATGGGCCCGCAGTTTCCGGAGCCCATAATACAATTGTCTGCGCCCGTGCGGGCAAGGATCTTGTCTCCTGTCTCACATCTGGGCTTCTTACCATTGTAAGCTTTAAATCTCCTTCTTATAAAACATTTTTAATTGCTGATGGAGTCAATTTGATATTACCGGTTTTAGATAACAGTCCAATATTCCATGCTATGGTTGGAGACAAGTAAAACACCATTTAATGAGTAGGAATCCAGGCACTGAATTTGTCATGCAGTTATAAATGAAGCCAAAACCTACGAAGGTGTCTGATGGTATGTTTAAGATAGAGCCTTAAATACATATGATTGCGACAAATGATACTTCACTTTTTTCTCTAACAGGGTGACAGATTTGGAGGAGCTCTTGATGCGGCTGCGAAACAGTTTAGCGATGCTGTAGACAGTGGACTGATCCCCATGGAGTTTGTAAATGGCATGCGCAAGAAAGGCAAACTTATCATGGGCATTGGCCACAGGGTCAAGTCGGTAAGTTCCGTTTGGGGCTGTTCATTACTTTGGTTCAATCCTGTTTAGTTAAGCCATAGACAGTTGGTTGATACCCCTGGAATTTGTTAACAATATGAGAAAAAAGCGCAAACTAATCTTGGGCATTGGTCACAGAGTAAAGTTAGTGGAATTATTGTTTATATGAGGACTAAAATTAAAGGGCATCTGGCACAGGGTCAAGACAACCTTTGAAGATTACTGAAATTATGCCCATATGTCTCTGTTTGATAAAGTAACAATTATAATAAATTCTGAGCACCATTAAAAAGTGCTAAGACCTTAAAGGGACTATACACCAGATTGGCACCAATTTTATTTTCTGTAACAAATCTCAGGACAATTATTTAATAAAATGTTTTACTCTTTGATATCATAATTGTAAAAATAATACCAAAATGAAAAAAAGAAATTGTGTCGAAGACCAGGTTCAAACGGCTGTCGCCAAAATTGTAGTCCATTGTCGCATCCACTGTGCTACGAAGGCTTACCCTGAACAGTTGGAATATTTAAGCTAAATACCTAAGTTGGTAATATCACGTGATCACATCCACTAGCCAATCACGCATAAGCATACATGTGATAATTTCTTGGGTCGATTCCGGGACACTCGTCGTAATGTCAACGCACACTTGGGGGGTTCGGGGGCATGCCCCCCCGGAAATTTTTTTAAATGGGGAACGTCTGTGGTGCATTCCATAGCATATCTGGGGCTATTTTAGTCGTTTTTAACGTCGGGAAAATGTACCTATTTTGACTGTCAAGACGTATTTTTTACCTGACATGGTTGTTTTTTTTTCTGCATTTTCTTGAAAAAATAAAACCACCAGATATTTTCCCAGGCTTTAAATGAAGTGCTAACCAGGAGGATATGCAGTCTACTTTCGGTTTCATCAAAACAGGAAATAAACAACTATACGGGCACCTGTTTTCCCGCGCTTTTGAGAACATGCGTTACGAAATATTTATTTTTTCATCACATTTAAAACGTTTGCAATTAATGACACACAATATTTTCCAGACGATAAAGAAGATTTTTCAGTCGATGAGCTTTTTTCCGTTTGGAGATGCATATAATTTTGATAGAGACGTGTCAACAATCAGTTGTATAAAGCGATCACGTGACTTACCATGGTCACGTGATTAAAGCACTCTATATAACCGTCTGTAAACCCCATATCGTCAGTTTTATTTCGGCGTAAAAATACGTAAAAATACACACGATAGTTCGGAAACGGTCAAAACACTAAAATTCCTTGTTTTCCGTGTTTTAATTTTGTTTTTTTTACTCATTTTGTCACTTTCTTTGAACTTACCTTCATGCACGTTTGTTGGTAAAATGTGTGAAAAATATCAATTCATCAATTAAAAGCTATCATTCATAAGACCAAACAAATCCATATGAAAACAATGAATTAGTATACAAGAACCCTCCCCCACTCGTTAAGCACAACAATAGGCCGATAGATCAATTATCGGGTGATTGACGATGACCTCGACGACACACGTACCAATTAACGGATTAGTGTCAACATGTCCTGTGTTTTACGACCAGTGTCCCGGACAGGCAAAATAGCTGACTTACAATGGTAAAATTAAGATAATCGATTCCGATTCCGAGATTTTTTTTTTCGTTTTTTTTTATGACTTTCCGGGACAAACATGCACCCTCCGTGACTCCGTGACAGAGATACGATTTCCGGGACAATCCCGGACGTCCGGGACGTTATCACATGTATGCGCATAAGGAATGAAATCTACTAGGGTGCCATACCTAGTAATCTTTTTTAATAGAAAAATACGAAAAAAAATGCAAAAATTAAATTAATTGTAAAGTATGTGGTTCTTCAGTTAGTAAGTTTCAATGCACTGTACTCATCGATACCAACTTAATGTCAGTTTTTGGCAATTTTCTCTTTTTTCCACTATTTCATCATACAGAGTGCAGCCCCTTTTCATCATCAATTCCTTTAAATATAGGTATTGGACTATGTCCAATGCTTGTATTAAATAATAGTAAACTTATTGTTTTTTATAGACACTATTGATAAATGGGTTATGTCTAGAAAACATATTCAAAAACTGAATAGAGATTTGCACCTTTAAAGTGGTACTCTATATCTAAATACAAGTATTTTTCTACACTGTATATTTCAGATAAACAATCCTGATATGAGAGTAGTTATTCTGAAGGAGTATGCCCAGAAAAGTTTCCCTGCCACCCCAATGCTTGACTATGCCATAGAGGTGGAGAGAATTACAACATCGAAGGTATGTTAACAATATTATATTTAGCTATTTAGTGCTTGATTTTATTAGAAAACCTTTAATTATGCCATTTCTTACTTGAAAATGCTGTTCGGTTCTTGATAATTACATATGACCCTTTATAATGTCATTAGGTTCTTAACTGTGTTAAATTGTACCATTTGGATTTAGATTATGTCATTATTAGATTGATTAATATATATGAGTCAGTTTTTGATTGTGCGATTTAGCCCTTGATTATGATATATGGTCCCGATTATGCCATTTAGTTCTTATATTATGTCATTTGGTCCTTCATTATGCCATTTATTTTTCATTTGTTTATTGATTGTGCCATTTGGTTCTTGATTATGCAATTTGGTTTTTAATTTTGCCATTTGATTATTTATTAAGCCATTTTGTTCTAAATAATGCCCTTTGGTTCTAGAGTATGCCATTAAGTTTCTGAATATGCAACTAGGAGCTTTGAGTATGATATTAGATATCTGAGTATGCCATTTGGTTCCTGTGTATGCCATTGGTTCAAGAATATGCCATTTAGTTCCTTAATATGCAATAAGATACTTGAGACGCCATAAGGTATCTGTGTATGCCCTTTGGTTCTTGTGTATGCCCTTTGGTTCTAGAGTAAATCATTTAGTTCCTGAATATTCAATAAGGTACTTAAGATGCCATAATGTATCTGTGTATGCCTTTTGATTCTTGTGTATGCAATTTGGTCCTTGTATATGCCATTTGGTTCTTGAATATGCCATTTGGTTCTTGGGTATGCCATTTGGTTCTTGTGTATGCCATTTGGTTCTTGGGTATGCCATTTGGTTCTTGGGTATGTCTTTTGGTTCTAGAGCATGCTATTCGGTCCTTGTATATGCCATTCGGTTCTTGTGTATGCCATTTGGTTCTTGTGTATACATGCCATTTGGTTCTTGAGTATGCCATTCGGTCCTTGTATATGCCATTCGGTTCTTGTGTATGCCATTTGGTTCTTGTGTATACATGCCATATGGTTCTTGAGTATGCCATTCGGTCCTTGTATATGCCATTTGGTTCTTGTGTATGCCATTTGGTTCTTGTGTATACATGCCATTTGGTTCTAGCGCATGCCATTCGGTCCTTGTATATGCCATTCGGTTCTTGTGTATGCCATTTGGTTCTTGTGTATACATGCCATTTGGTTCTAGAGCATGCCATTCGGTCCTTGTATATGCCATTCGGTTCTTGTGTATGCCATTTGGTTCTTGTGTATACATGCCATTTGGTTCTTGGGTATGCCATTTGGTTCTTGTGTATGCCATTTGGTTCTTGTGTATGCCATTTGGTTCTTGAGTATGTCCTTTGGTTCTAAAGCATGCCATTCGGTCCTTGTATATGCCATTCGGTCCTTGTATATGCCATTTGGTTCTTGTGTATACATGCCATTTGGTTCTTGAGTATGCCATTTGGTTCTTGTGTATACATGCCATTTGGTTCTTGAGTATACATGCCATTTGGTTCTTGTGTATACATGCCATTTGGTTCTTGAGTATGCCATTTGGTTCTTGAGTATGCCATTTGGTTCTTGAGTATGCCATTTGGTTCTTGTGTATACATGCCATTTGATTCTTGTGTATGCCATTTGGTTCTTGTGTATACATGCCATTTGGTTCTTGAGTATGCCATTTGGTTCTTGTGTATGCCATTTGGTTCTTGAGCATGCCATTTGGGTCTTGAGTATGACATTTAATATTTTAGTATGCCATTTATTTACTGAGTATGAAATAAGGTCCTTGAGGGCTATTCCAGTAAAACATATAACCCCGGGGGAAGGCAACTATTTAAATAGTATAGGGGTGGGTGTCTTTTTTTCCTAATTTGGACCCAAAAAGGGTAAATTTGCTTCTGTAGGTGGGTGGTATATTTTAAAAGTGCCTTCCCCTTGGGGGTTATATGTTTAAATGGAATAGCCGTGAGTATGCTATTGATTTTTGAGTATGCCGTTTGTTTTTAGGGTATGCCATTTTGTTCATGATTATGCTTTTAGTATTTGATTGTGATATTTGGACCATGGTTAGTGTTATATGTAAGATAATGGATATTTCAGTTAAACAATCATATATTTCTCTGCTTGTAGAAGCCCAACCTGATCCTGAATGTGGATGGGTTTATTGGAGTGGCGTTTGTGGATCTCCTCAGAAACTGCGGATGTTTCACTAGGTAAGATTTAGATGAAAGGATTCAAAATAATTAAGGACGTTGAAAGAATATACTAAATTGAAATATTGACTTAGTTTGTTTTAAGCTCAAGTATTCAAAGAATAATGAGAGTAACTACTATTCACCCTAGCGTCAGAGTCACACAGGTTAAAGTTGAATCTTTAGATTTGTGTTTCCATCTGTCCAACATACTTAATTGATAAAGTAAAATAACAGTATTTTAAATATGTTGCAAATTTTTGCCCTTTATTATTGGTCCTAATTCTGGTTAAAGTTAACATGTATGCACAGTTAAGTCAATATCAAAGCAAATCATAATGCATTGCATTGAACTTTTGACAAAGGGCTCCCAACTATCCAACATTATTAATTAACCAATTTAGATAACTCTATCTGACATATAATATAAATTTTGCTCTTTCTTATTCAACTTAAAAAATCTGGTTAAGGTTTTGCATGTTAGCACATGTAAGTCAGTAACTCTGCAGTTACTTCGTGTAATGCATTGAAACTTTATACATTCAAGTATGATAACTCTTATCTTGCGTATAATGCAAACTTTACCCCTTATATTAATTAAATAATTAATTCAGTACATGAATTATTTTCTCTATTTGTTACAGAGAGGAATCCCAGGAGTTCATTGACATCGGTGCCCTTAATGGTCTGTTTGTGCTGGGTAGAAGTATGGGATTTATTGGTGAGTGTGACATCTAAAATAATTTCTTCACACTCGCACATATATAAAGATCATGAAATAAATGTTCTTGTTTTTTCTATTGTTGTTTTTTGTGGGTGTAATTTAATCAGTTCTTTTTTTAAAAAGTGGAAAAGCAAAAGTACAACTAATTCAAATTGACAAACATATCCTTTCATCATCAATATTTATGTTATTATACAGCGGTACTCAACCATCAACATATTTTAACTCATTTTGTCAGGCCATTTCCTGGACCAGAAGCGCTTGAAGCAAGGATTATACAGACATCCGTGGGACGACATTTCCTACGTCATGCCTGAACAGTTTGGGGAGGAGCAGCAGTAGTTATCTCCCTTTTCTGTTGTCTAATACTGTGTAACAGTAGGCAGGAATTGTGTCCCATAGTTCACTGTGACAGAGTTGTCTGTCTTGTCATAATAATATTAACAAAATAGATGGGAGTTGTGTCTGTTAGTTAACGGTGACAGAGTTGTCTGTCTTATGTAACACTATTTATGTTTGCAATGGTGGACGCAGTGTTGTCCCTTAGTAAACTGTCACAGAGTTGTATATTGTGTGTAACAATATTGATTTATTGATTTATTGTGAAGGTGTGTGCCCCTCGAAGAAACGTTGTGTAAGTAAGGTTATTTTGTGCGAAATAATTAAAATTCTTTGGTATGGTGTTAGACTGTATAAGAATGAAGGTTGTGCTAGCGTTGTGCTTTAGATTTAACATGAAAACAATTGTCCATGTTTTATTTATGCAAACTATTTTAAGGTATTGTTATTTATTGGTAATGCGTGGGATTTGTTTGGTGTTTAATAATGTAGTTTGTATACTGAAGGCAAAATTTGCTTTAGACATTTTAAAGTGTCACACAGAAGTTTATGAAGATATGCCAAAAATGTCAAGATTATACTGTCTAGTAGGCTATCTGCTGAAATAAACTAATAATAAAATGTCCATGTTATGTTTTAAACAATGTGTTAGTGATATTGTTAAACTTTATGGTATTTGAATCAATTTACATGATGTTGGCATAATATTTGTTGCACTCTTTAACATACCTTTATATGTATGAATGCTGCCATAATTTAAGTATCACCACCTTCTACTGAGGTATTTGTTATGCTTATCGTTAGTTAGGCTATCACCGTTAGTTTCAAATGGTTTCACGGTTTGTTCATAATAAGAATCTCCCTTCATGTTAAAGACTTTTAGCTTGTCTGTTTTTCAAAGGAAGAACATCTAGGTATTGTCATTGGTGATGTGTACCTTGTCCATAGCTAAAAAAAGCGTTAAAGATATGAAACTGTGTACTTCTGTTGCAGATCAGGAAAGACCTGCTCATAACACGGGCTTTAATTGTTATTCAATTGTTTGCCTTTTTTGACTGAAAAACAGCATGACAAGTATAATAAGCGTTGGCTCCACTCCGTAGCACTCTTGTTTACAGGAATTATTCCTCCTTGGTTTGTGAACAAAAGCAAGTGCAATACATGTGTATTATTCTTAAGTCCACTTTATTGAGTGTATGTAAAGCAGTAGCAGGTTTGTTTGTTTCCCCGCCACCATATTCTCACATTCTCTCTTGGCATCTTCACTTCAATATATTCAATGGGAAACATTTAGCATCTGTTTAATATATTCCCATACCCAAACACTACTTGCAAAGTAAAGAGTACTCAGTCTTTTGCAAGCATATGTTTTATCAATGTTAACTTCATTTACAGAGGGCCATTTAACAATTATGTATACTCGCACATAAAACTCTTAATTTTGTCAATGTTTAAGCTGATTTATACCACACAACATGATCAAAATCTGTTCTCTTCATATGCATTTTTCATTACAGTATAATGTTTGTGCTTAATGCAGTTATATTTTAAAACTTGTGAGCAAGTGCAAGGCGTAGCAACGCAATGGAGTCAAATGACTTAGTTATTATTGGTGCAAATATACCTTGATTCAACGCAATGATGTCAAATGACGCAATGATGTCAAATGACGATGTTATAATTGGTGCAAACAAAAAAGGATTCAGCGTTGAAATAAATATAGTACTTGTTCTAGTAAAATTTCGACTAAAGTATAATAAATAAAAATTAAAACCTTTGCATAATAACACCCGTTATACAACTCCAGTAAGGAGAGACCTTTCATGCATATTTGTAGGGGTTTGAGGCACAATACAACCATAGTTTTACCGGCTTTATTATAATACGTTTGAGCCATTTGTATTAGTTTGTTCAATTTTCTTTTTTTGCACATAACACTTAGGTAATACGTTGACGAATCATATGTATGTGCTTATTCACTATTGTTTTACGTTCTGTTAGTGTATTTTGTTTTCTATTCAGTAGCTTGTCATGTAATGACAATATTTTTTGTGCTATGTTTTATCTTGTCTCTCATATTTAAAGACATTCCAATGTGAACATTGCTATCCATGATTTATGATGACTTATTTATCAAACAGGCTTTCTTTGGATGTGAATTTCTTACACCATTAGCATTGCAATATAATTGTTTTACAATGTTTGTGCTACTTCCCTTTCACTGTCATGGGACATTGTTCTGTTTATACAGCAGCATTATACCGCTGTATTACAATTCGTGTGTATGCATTTGCATATTAATAATTCGACAAGTCTGACTATAATTTACGTTGGGTGTGAAAACTCATTTGTTCCATTGCAAAGCTAAGTTTTCAAGTTTGTTTACCTTTAATTGATGCCAAATTGTTTATAAATTTTTCAATGATACTACATATAACGAGTGCACAATATTTCGATTAAGGATAGTGTAATGTTAATACATTGTATTTTATTAAAGGAAATTACGGTATCCAATGTACGCGTACGCTTGTCAATAAAATGAGACTTTGATAGTAATGTTAAATTCTTATCCCTGCATTCTGACCTAAATTGTGTTGGTACCATTCGTTTGAATTAGAAAATAAATGACCGTCATAGTATTTTTGCTGTTTATTTTGACTGAAATCCGGCATCTGGTAACTTAATGTTTAATCTACAGAATAACTACTAAAGTAACATGATCAGATTCAATCCTCTTTCGTGTGGATTTTTAACAATAATACAAACATCGCTCAAAATATTGTGCACATGATATAAGTCAGCTTATGTGTAGCTTATTATGTTCATATCAAACATTGGGTTTTATATTAGATAGGAATAAAACATAAAACACCACAGCGTATTTTTGTTACTGTATGAAACGAGAGCGGTCACTGGAGTGTGATAAATGCCCCAACATCTCGCTTTCTGAGCCAGAAAACGTATTTAAATATAAAAACAGATAAAAAAATGCTAAATTGATACATACGAAATGCTACATGCAGGAATGGGTCATGGAGAAGTTATGAAGTAGGAAGCAAATATGGCGTTATAGTTTCATGGAACTGAAATTTAAAATGGCGATGTTCACGGCGTAGCATATTTTTAAGGCACATGAGTACTTTAAAGATAAATAAAGTCTGCTTTTGTAAAACATATTTCATGTGAAGCTAAAAGCGGCCGATATTTTACCATCTTTAGATTTCTAAATCATTGTCCCAACAAAGAAAATATACAATGATTTTTAAGGTGTTTCTTAAACATTTGCTTTTATAGTTTTGGCCATAGTCTCGTTTAAAATAGGACTTCTTTCATTTTCTATGCATATTTTTTTAAAGAAAAAGGTGCATTTATCAAGGATTGTAAGGTACCGCCTTGGAACGGTCAGTTAAATGTTAATTTACTTGGGGTTTGAACCAGTTAACGTGTACAAACCTAACTCTTATCCCAACATTCCTAAATAAAGAAATAAAGTAAAAGGTAAATCTTAAAGTATGCATTAACTTGAGGAAACTTAATGATAAAACTATTAATAATAAACTTATAGGTTGAAATTAGAAATTAGAGATCATTAGCTCATTATGGTGTCCTAATTGAGAGGCAAAGAGAATATTCCTCTTAAATCCAAGATTTTGTGGCCATCTTTTCTAACTTTGATTTAACGCACAAGGTACTGGACCATTCTATTCTTAGGTTACGTTTTTGCCCATAAAGCATGTCACTTGTAGTTATTCACACGAAACACATTTCTATTGAAAATCACGCAAGTAAATTAATACTTATGTGAAAAACTTAAGTCCTATAACTCTGCTTATAGGAATTTTATTGTACTAACTCCGATCAATTTTATTGATATATACTGCTCTACACTATCATTTCAAAATAAAACTCCCTTGGCCGGAATTAATAAAACATCTTCAGTCAAAATAGATTTTGATAGGAAAAACAAGTATTTAATGCAGTTACATCCCATATGTCTATGACATAATTCAATTCAATTAGGCTATTCATTACACAAACTAATTTTATTGATTCAACATATTTTAAGTAGTTGGTTCACAGTCACCTTTTTAGACGTCAATATGAATTAATGAGAAAAAAAACATCAGTATTTAATGTATAAGGAAATTAAAGTTATCTTTGAATACGATAGTAATAGTAACATTCCCCATATTTTTTAAAATTATTGACACAAATGAGATATCATGTTACAGGTTAAGAATTGAAACTTAGCGATATGGAAGAAATCGCATTGACAGAAATCTAACATATTAAATATGCGAGGTTGCAAGTAAATATTATTTCAAAACGTTTAATATTTATGCAAAAACACACATTTGCATACAGTTTTTTGTAAACATACAACCACATACAATTGTTCTCATTGATGTAAATATACATAGTTATGCACGAAATAAAGGCCACACTTCTGGAATGTAGTAATGAAGACACGTTAAATAATCTTAGCATCAACAGAAGTTATTTAATTGCATATGCAAATTTAATTCCCTGTTATCAAATATCACGTGCTCACAAGCTTCTGATATCATTTGATACTAGAGATTGAATGCTTGTTAATCACGTGTGTAAACCTTTAACTCAATAACCTTAACACTTATCACACATTTTTTTCCGATCTAGCACACATGTGAATATCTCCATGTTATCTAAATAGCATAAACACTAATCACTGGCGATTGTCACATTCTTGCCATTATCAATTTATTCAATTTCACACTGCAGCACACTACTTTACGTCTTTTATCCTATTATTTTTTGTGAATGTTTGTTAACATGTCGCTGCCATCTTTGTTTCATTATTAATTTGGATATACTTTAACTCAAACACTGACAGTTCATTACTTTTCCCGCAAACAATCAGTCTGTGTGTTTGTCTTGTGAACCATAGTGCACAAGGATTGTTAAGTCCATCTGTCTTATCGGCCAGTGTTGACAGTTTGTGTTTTCCCTCCTTGTCAACCTGAGTCACTCTATGGGATTGAAAAGAACAGACAAACACGTGTCCACCGTCACTCACACACACCGAAGAAAGCCAGTCAAAGTCAGTGTCATGAAGAGTTGACAAGATGTTCTCCCTTGTGTCAATAGTTATAAGCATGTTTTCACTAGAGGCAATTATGTAGAGTTTTGTGCCATCTTTGCTGACTGTGAATCTGTACACAGAATAGTCAGCACTTTTGAATACATGGATTCTTTCCATTATCTAACCTGACATGGTGTAATGGTATATAGCGGTGTGGGAACCTATATATAGGTTGCCACTATAGTGAGAAATGCCAAGACAAGCATGTTGAAATGACAGTTTCCTTGTGATAGTCAGAATAGTGCCTGTACATGTAATAAAGTGTAAACCTGCGAAACCAAGAGTTACCGCAACTTCATTCCCAGCAATGTAACACATATGATATGGTTTGGCATGCAGGTCACATGTAGCGGTCACTTTATACCGGGAGTTTAGTAGCTTTACTTTGCTGTTGATGTAGTCGGTGATTAGGATCTCTCCTCCAGGCAGCTCACATATACCAGTTATATAACATTTCAATTCACCACTTTGCATTTGAACAATGGATTGTGATCTATTTTTTACCTTAAAACATGACGTGTAGGTAATTCCCCAAGTGTGTTAACTCCAGCAAGGATCTGTTCAATCCTGGGATCACAGTGGAATGTTAGGATTGTGTCTGGTATGTTTGACCGTTCCTGTAGCAGGCTTTCTGCCTCTCTGATCTTGTCCTTGCATTTCCTGTACGCTATGTAAGAAGTGTTATTTAGTTGGGATTGGATGGCTTCTAGTGACTTGATTTCAGCAAGAATTTTCTTTCCAGCAACTTTAAGAGATTGTTTGTTCTGTTGTCTTTTCTCAGTCAATCCCTGAAGTTTGGATGATGTCAGTCTAACATTGGAAGGAAACTGCTTGAATTCGGTTGAGCTTTTAACCTTTCCAGCTATGTCAGGTATGTGCTTAATACTCTGACACATTCTGAAAGAAGTTACGTATTTCAATATTTGTATTTTAAAATATTATAATTGAGCATGTTATTTGGCAGCTCATTTGACTATTGTTCTTATACAATTCATAAAATGCAACGATTTTGCAGTTAGTTTTCTTTGGACAGGTTGTAGCCATTACAGGGAGCAGTTCATACCTGTTCGGGATTTTTTCCAAAAAGATGTTGATGTTTATCAAACCTTTATTTATTTGATCACAATAACTCCACGTTTTAAAATATATTTATTTACATTGATGGACATGTATTTCTTAAAGTTTCATTGTATTAATGTGTAGGATAAAACTTGTAATTTTATCCTTAAAAGTGTTGATTCTTAGAGGATTTTTTTTATCTACATGGATATTAAATATTATAAACTTGTCAGTGCTTGTATTTGTTTCTAACATGTATCCTTTTCAGTTAAGTAAAGTTATTTCAAGTCCATTATATTACTTTTGCTTACCTATGAGTGAGAGACACACAAAGACAGCACCCCAGTTCATCATGGTCCTCACAGAGAGTATACAGCTTCTTGTTCTTTTTTCAGTTCATAGAATGGGGGTCATTATAGTTGCACCTGTGACACAAGGGCAGATGTTCAGGCAGATGAACACATAAATTGTCTGAGCAATAATTTTTGAAGCTTTGTCCAAATTAGGTCATAATGTGCATTGGCATAAGATCTCCGAGGAGTTTGATAACCTGCAGTTACTCGAGAGTTATTATCAAAATTACCTCAAATCAGTCTTGTCCGCTCAATAACTTCAGAAGCCTTTGTCCAATTATCAGCAAATTTGGTCGGAATGTGCATGGGTATAATATCTTGGACAATTTTAATAACCAGCCATATCGCTCGAGTAGCCCTTTACTTATAGACATGACCTCAAACCAGTCTTGTTTGATCAAAAGCTTGATAAGCCTTTATCTATTTATCACAAAATTTGTTTAGAATGTATTTTGCATAACATTTGGTTACGTTTCCTTAATTGTATATTTGTCTTCAATTCTAACTAATTTCAGGGTTTCTTACAAATATAAATCAAAAGAACACGAATTCGACCCTAAAATCCACGACTCATGTTCATGCTTCAGCAATAAAACGTATCAATGATATAAATCAACAAAGAGTCTTTCTCTTCAATTTTCTGTTTCAGTGTAAAGTTCAGGCCCTGAATTTAGACAACTAAAAGTCTGACACTTTAACCTTCTGTTTCAGGATAAAGTGTGGGTCCTGCATATAAACCTACTAATAGTATGACATTCAACCTTCTATCTCAGGAAAAGGTGCGCGGTCTGCATTTAAAAAAAAATGAGAGTCTGACACTTCAACCTTCTGTTTCTTTGTAAAGTACTGGCCCTGCATATAAACTAACTTAGAGACTTGCACTTCAATCTTCTGTTTCAGGGTAAAGTGCAGGCACTGCAAATAAACCAACTTAGAGTTTGACACTTAAACTTTCTGTTTCAGGGTAAAGTGCAGGCCCTGCATTTAAACCAATCAAGAGTCTGACACTTAAACCTTCTGTTTCAGGGTTAAATTAAGGCTCTGCATTTAAACCAACTAAAAGTCGGACACTTCAATCTTCTGTTTCAGGATAAATTTTGGGCTCTGCATTGAAACCAACATAGAGTCTGACACTTCAATCAACTGTTTCAGGGTAAAGTGCGAGCCCTGCATTTAAACCAACTAAGAGTCTGACACTTCAACCTTCTGTTTCAGGGTTAAGTGCGGTTCCTGCATTTAAACCAACTAAGAGTCTGACACTTCAACCTTCTGTTTCAGGGATAAGTGCGGGTCCTGCATTTAAACCAACTAAGAGTCTGACACTTTAACCTTTAGTTTTATGGTTAAGTGCGAGCCCTGCATTTACACCAACTAAAAGTCTGACACTTCAATCTTCTGTTTCAGGGTAAAGTGCGGGCCCTGCATTTAAAACAACTAAGTGGCTGACACTTCAAGCATCTATGAGTCTGACACGTCAATCTTCTGTTTCAGGGTAAAGTGCGGGCCCTGCATTTAAAACAACTAAGCGTCTGACACTTCAAGCATCTATGAGTCTGACACTTCAATCTTCTGTTTCAGGGTAAAGTGCGGGCCCTGCCTTTTAACCAACTAAGAGTCTGAAATTCAATCTTCTGTTTCAGAGTATAGTAGGGGCCCTGCGTGAGTACTAACAACTACTGATTGAGAGCAATAAGAATATCTACGTTCGTCGAGCTGGACCCAACTTCCAAGAAGGGTTGAGAATTATGAGAGACCTTGGTAATTCAGTTTTTAAGGTTCATGGCATTAATTAATTACTTACCTGAATTAGAATTAAGAGTTTATATAGTGTTACACTGAGGTCAATGTTTTGATGTAACCTGGGCGCGGCTCAGCTACCATGAAGGGCTCAGAATTATGAGAGAACTGGGTAAATACAGTTTAAATGATTACAAGACCTCAGGGCATTACTGCTTTAACACCTTAAGTAAATAAACTCCTAATGGCAATATGGTTGTTACATTGCCGGGGGTCGTCTCAGCAGGAATCCTAAGAATTATTTCGTATGTAAGAGAGGTTTTCAACAGTAGAACTACAGTGTTGCTACAGTGTTTACAGTTGCTACATTTACTTTTACCCTTCATTATGATAACATATTTTAACATAAACAAATACAAAGAAGCTCAAACATTTGATCCGTTTATAAAAAGGAATTTCGACAAATATAAAAAGTTTTTTTTTATTCTCAACCTTTACAAGTGGTGACCACAAACAGAAGTTTTACTGGGGTCACAAAGAGGTTCTGGTTCCCGTCTACAAGAACATGGGTGACTGTATGAAGAAATGTACGGTATTAGTGGTACTAATTTTTACCCCCTGGTTTTTCTCATATTCTATTTGCCTGCGCCCTATCTTCGATAGCGTCTTGTACACAGTGGTTTACGGAAAATTTTGACAAAAATGTTCTTAAACTCCCAATTTGTAACCTTACAGGTCCAGTTCGGACATGCTGGATCATGTGCTAATGCGGACGCTGATACGGCTGATGCTAAAACATAGCACTGCAGGAGGCCGGTGCACGTGTACCGAAAAGTTTCGATGAGCTAGGCAACCTCAGTAGGATTTAAGCATATTTTTTTAGTTGGGGAGAGGGGAGTCTAAGTATAGTAATAGCTTTGGTTATTGCATTTTTTGTTTAAATCCAGGTGATAATAAAACAAACATAAGGATACTTGAATGCAATTTGGTACACATGTAGCCAGAGGGACTTATTGAGAGGCAAAGAACAAGTTCCTCTGTCTGAGCTTAATATAAACCCAGGATTTCTTGTTCATCTTTTCTAGCTTTGATTTCTCGCAGAGGACACTGTACCACATTTGAGGGATGTAATATTCACCGTATTCACACGAAACACACATTTCTACTGAATATACTTGAAAGTAAATTTGGTTCCATAACTCGGGCTATAAGAATTTATTGAACAAGCATTCACTCAATTTCATTTATACATACAATAGTCAACATAAAACTACCTTGGCTAAAATGCATCGAACATCTTCAGACAAAGTATTGTTTGGTAAGCATTAAGATTATTTAATGCAGTTAGGCTCATTCGTCTATAACATAATTAAAATCAATTCGGCTATTACCTCACTTCTTTAATGCAATACAAGTTCATTAATTCCACATACTTAAAGCACTTGTCTCGCACTTTAAAAAGTGTAGAATCTAAATAAAGAAACCATTTATAATATTAGTACAAAAATGCATATGCTGACTACAATATTTTGACCTCATTACGGTGGAGTAACTACGTATATCATTAAGACCAATTTTGACTGTGCACGGCAATAAATATACATACAATTGAAAACACACAATTACATTCAGTCTTTTGTAAACATAAAACCTTATTCCACTGTTTACATAGATTCTCATAGTTATTTAATAGGGTAGACACATGTTATAATCTTAGCATCACCAGAAGTTATACAATTACATCATATACACAATTAATTCCCTGTTGTTATATAAAATTTATCTCTTATTCACAAGGTTCTGATATTAATTTATACTGGTCAGCGGAATATCTTGGACATTTTCAATGAACGTTATTTTCATGTGAAATCCTGTGCATTAAGCCATATATTGGATTGTCCTAATCACAAATAATAGGATCTTCTGTGTACAGATATGACAAATAATGATATTGTGTTGTACCCAGTCACAAATGATGGGATATCCTGTGTGTAACATCAAACACTATTTCTCCACCCCAGGACTCATGTGCATATCTTTATAAAAATACAATAATGTATATATACATACTCATCGCACAATATTTCTTCACAAGCAAATATGTCCATGTAAACGCCCTAATCTTAACACTCATCACTGGCGATTATCACATTCTTGCCATTATAAGTTATTTCAACTTTACACTACAGCTCACTTCTATCTCATGAACATTTTCCATGTTTTAAATTGCCACCATGACGACCATATTGGAAGACAAATTTTACTCTCCTTTTCTCTGAATACATATTTGATAAATATGTGTGCAAATATGATGTTTTCCACACACTTGTTTCTTTTAACAATTATCCCTCTCAATATATTCTGTTCATTGCATAGTCAATTATACAAAGTTTATTGAACAAAATGCCTCCGGCTCATACACAAACACAAGATCATACAGTGATAATGGCATGTAATGATTTCAAAACATAACTGCCATCAAATATTTTCTTCCTTAAAATGCATAATATATCATAAAACATTACTTAGTAATATATAATCAAAGTATTCATACTTGTACGCTATTCTCGATAGTATTTTAGAGAAATTTTCACATTTTCTTTTCTTTTTCTAGTTACCTAACTGTCAAACAGTCGGTGTTACTTTAGCTACATGTATTCATTTTGTTTTTTCCCATTTACTCATTATTATTGTTTGCCGAATGAAGTAACGTGCTGCTAAGTGCTGCTACCATCGTTGTTTTCATTATTAATTTGTATTTACTTTAACTCAAACACTGATAAGTCATTGCCGTGCCCTCCAACAATCAGTCTGTGTGTTTGCCTTGTGAACCATATTGCATAAGAATTGTTAAGTCCATCTGCCTATATGGCCAGTGTGGCCAGTTTGTGTTTGCCCTCCTTGTCCACCTGGGTCACATTGCTTGACAAATGTGAACAGACAAACACATGTCCACTGTCACTCACACACACTGAAATAGGCCAGTCAAAGTCAGGGTCCTGAAGAGTTGACAGAATTTTCCCACTTGTGTTAATAGTTACAAGCTTCTTGTGAGTAGAGGCAGGTATGAAGATTGTTGTGCCGTCTCTACTGACTGTGAATTTGTTTACTGTTAAGATGACACTTTTGTCTTCATAGATCTTTCCCATTAGCTGGCCTGACATGGTGTAATGATAGATTGCTGTATGGGAACCTACATAGAGGTTACCACTGTGGTGAGAAATACCAGCACAAAAATGTTGAAATGAGAGATTCCTTGTAACAGTCATTGTTCTGTCTTTGAGTGTAATAAAGTGTACACTTTTGTCACAGAGAGATACTGCAGCTTCATTTCCAGCAATGTGACAAATATGATTTGGTTGTACAGGAAAGTCACATGTAGCGGTCACCTGGTACTGGGAGTCCAGCAGCTTTACTTTGTTGTTTTTGAAGTCGGTGATGAGGATCTCTCCTCCAGGCAGCTCACATATACCTCCTAAACCACATCCTTCTACATCACTTTGCATTTTAACAATGGACTTTGATATGTTTTTCACCTTAAAAACATGACTTAGCGGAAAGTATTTCCAGGTATTTTTACATGGGAACGCTATGGTTTCCCCGAGTGTGTTCAATCCAGATAGTAACTGTTCAATCTTTGGATCAGAGTGGAATGTGAGGATTGTGTCAGGTTTAACAGATAATTCCTGTATCAGGCTTTCTGCCTCTCTCATCTTGTCCTTACATTTTCTGTATGCTATGTATGAGGTGTCATCTTGTTGGGATTGAATGGCTTCTAGAAATGTTCTTAGTTTGTCATGGAGTTGGGTACATTTATCAATGTCCTCTTGCAGAAATTCATCTACATCATGGAGCTGGTCTTGTAAGATTGTGTTTGTCTTGGTCTCTAATTCATCAAATGTGTCATTCAATTTCTTCCTCAGTGACTTGATTTCAGCAAGTATTTTCTTCCCAGCATCTTTTAGAGATTGTTTGTTCTGTAGTGTTTTATCAGACAGTGACTGAAGCTTGGATGATGTCAGCCTAACATTGAAAGGAAACTGCTTGAATTCTGTTGTGCTTTTAACCTTTCCAGCTATGTCAGGTATGTGCTTGATACTCTGACACATTCTGAAAGGAGTAAACAATAGGTATGTATTTTTTTTAATAAGGTTTACATTGGAAGCTTATTTTATTGCTGTGTATACAATTCATATTATGCTAAAAAGTTGAAAAAATGTAAGCCTAATAAGAAATATTGCCAAGGATATACAAAATAAACTTCTAACGAGTGGTGCCTATTCAGGGCCTTCACTGAATTAATTTTAATACCACCTCTTCACAAAGTGAAGTTGGGCTGTTTACGAAATCTCCTGAGTTGTCACATCTTGCCAACGATTCGTCAGTCATTCATGTCGGATTTTTATATGATTTAGTAAAATTGACCAGCATAGCATGAGAATGTATTGTGCGGACACTTCTTGTCACTCCCTTCAAGGACAAGGTCACAGCAACATTCGAAGTTTGGTTTGCGGTCGATGTCCTTTTTGTGGGGTCCACACATTTTTTGGTTGGATTTTATAATTACTTTTCGGAAATGACCGGCATAGCATGGGGATATGTTGCTCGTGATCGGTCCATATCTTTCTCATTCATGGCGGTATTTTAAAATTATTTGGCAGATGTATCCACCATATTATGAGGACGTGTCACACAGAAAAATCGGCATCTCTACCTTGGAGGTCAATGACACAGCAACCTTCTGAATTAAGTTTGTTTTGCTATATAAGCCTTACTGATGAGAGTCTGAGTCACATGACAGCTGTTATTAGTTGGAGGAATTCAAATATTAATATGAAAAACTACAAAAACAAGCTCAGTAGCAAAAAGTTTAAACATAAACCCCGTTTATTGTCATTTAGCCATTTAGGGTGTTGGGTTTTTTTTTTTAAAAAGTACTCTCAAAAAAGGTGTGCAACTTGTATCATTATATCAAATAATCTTTTAAAACATTGATACACATTACTTTATGCTTCATTTTAGTAATGTGAAGGTGAATTGATAAACATTAGCACACGATACTTTTAAAAGCGGAAGTGTTGGTTCAGACGGTCAAATTTCAAGGAAAAATATTATATACTTGTAAGGGTCGATTGGGGGATTGGGTATTTGTTTGTTTGTTAAGTATCCTTGTAATGTATTTCAGGTAAGATTTACATAAATATATCAAAGTTGAAAGTGGTATTTTGGCTTACCTATGAGTGAGAGACACACAAACATAGCACACCAGTTCATCATGGTCCTCACAGAGCATATCAAGCTTCTTGTCACCATGTTTGTCACATATCTCTATCGGGCTATGTCCTGCATACCCCAACCATTTGCTCAAATCTTGCTTTCCAAGCACTGAATGTTTCCTAAACAGTTTGTTATGGTGCGCTACACAAATGTTGCAGTAATGTTTCCTGCACTCACCACAGCAGAACTGTGCTTCATTGTTTAATCCATCATCTTTACATGGAGAGCAGGCAAAGTCATGAATCAAATCAGAAGTTTGATACACAGAGGAGCTTAAGTTAGAAGCCATACCTCTTTGAAGGAAATGTCATAGTTCAGTTTCATTTTATGCATATTTTGAAAAAATTCTATTCATTCAACATTTGTTTTCGAACATCGAATACCGATTTTGACATTCGAATTCCAAACGTTTGATCGAATATTCGAATATTCGTTTGCATCCCTAATATTTTCACTTGTCTGACAATAATGTTATAAACTAGAACAAGTTGTTTCTAACCATAAGTTATAAATATTGATATCATCAACAAGAAAGTGGTCTACAGTTTGTCACCTGAGTGTAAATTGGTACACTGCTATCAAAGGTAATCTGATAAAAAAGGTCTATACATGAATGAATACTTCATTATCGTAACATATCAAGATTTATATGAAAAACTATATGTCAATTTTACATTTTATTTATGATACAATAACAGTACCCAGTACTTTTATGCAGTAAAAGTTCAGTTCATTTTCTCATGAACTGCTTTTTCTCATCACTGATGTAGCATTTTTTTAACATTGTTTACCCAGTGCCATTAAACCGGGTTTAAGTTTAAACTTTTTACATAAATATTTAATAAAACTACGTTCCTTGTAATCTACTATGGAAATATAAAAGAGCTGCACAAAGTTTGTTGGATGTTTTTCAGTGACTTGATTTTATATAGCTTTTTTGCATATATATTGACCAGGAAATGACTCTCAATATGTTTGAGGCAACACTTCAAAGGTCAAAGCAATGGTCAAGAATTTTATGTTTGGCTACTAACCCTTGACCAATTGATGACTTGGCTAAAAAAGATGGTCCCTTGTGTCATCCCTATCTTGATTAGTATATGAGCCAGTCATGAAATTCATCAAACATGTTGACAAGCATGTGAGAATGTTTGAACATAGAGCCATGGAATACAACAAAACAACATTGATTAAATGTTAAACAAAATTACAAAATTACAAAATGGGAACAACAATTTTTGTATTTCTGGTAACATTTCGTAAATGTCTCTTCTTTTGTTTCCAGGGAAGAATACGACCAGCTTGTAGCAGATGGGACAATCCAGCCCTGCCCGGAAGAGGCCCCACCAACTGTACCCATGGACTATGCCTGGGCTACTGTAAGCTAATATCTAGGAGTCCTGTATTTTGTTTGAAATATGATGAATTATCTTTTTGATAACTGTTTTTGCCTATGATCATCTATTTCCACACATTTCAAGTGCTTGTATTATATTTAAACCATGGGCTAAGTTACACTTTGTACTAACTCCATTTAAGGCTGTTATGTCATTATAGGAACTCGAATTGATCCGTAAGCCAGCATCGTTAATGACAAGTATATGTGATGAACGAGGCCAGGTGCTGCTGTACGCAGGAATCCCAATCACCGATATCTTCAAGGAGGACATGGGCATTGGGGGCGTGCTGAGTCTGCTCTGGTTCCAGAGAAGGTATACATGGTTTGTTTCTTTGGGGGAGGGGTAAGAGGGAGGAGGGTAGTGGGGAAACAGGTAATGAAAGAAGGTTTTTAGGTATTACTGGTAGATTTTAGAATGTAGTGTAAAAATAGTCAAAGAACTATTATTTCCTTTAGGCTATACGTATAAATAGATATAGAAATCTTACATCTTAATGCTATTAACATATTTCCTTATTATTTATCAGTGATAGGTAACCTGTTAATGTTGTCAAACGTGGATCTGCGTTTTCAGGTCTCGTCGTTTGTTCCTATGATTTTATATTTATTTCTAAGTTTTCCCTGCTACACCACGAAGTTTATCAAGTTTATTCTACTATTTGATATGTACTTCTCAGGTTACCTCGCTAAGCCACCAAGTTTATCGAGATGTGTTTGATGGTTACGGCTGATCACGGGCCCGCAGTTTCCGGAGCCCATAATACAATTGTCTGCGCCCGTGCGGGCAAGGATCTTGTCTCCTGTCTCACATCTAGGTTTCTTACCATTGTAAGCTATAGACGGACTAATTATAAAACATTTTAATCGCTGATGGAGTCAATTTGATATAACTGGCTTTAGATAACAGTCCAATATTCTATACTATGATTGGAAACAAGTAAAACACCATTTAATAAGTAGAAATCCATGTACTGAATTTGTCATGCAGTTTAAAATGAAGCTAAAACCTAAGAATGTGTCTGATGGTATGGTAAAGATAGAGCCTTAAATACATATGATTGCAACAAATGTTACTTCACATTTTGCCCTAACAAGGTGACCGATTTGGAGGAGCGCTTGGTGCGGCTGCGAAACAGTTCAGCGGTGCCGTAGACAGTGGACTGATCCCCATGGAGTTTGTAAATGGCATGCGCAAAAAAGGCAAACTTATCATGGGCATTGGCCACAGGGTCAAGTCGGTAAGTTCCGTTTGGGGCTGTTCATTACTTTGGTTCGATCCTGTGTAGTGAAGCCATAGACAGTTGGTTGATACCCCTGGAATTTGTTAACAATATGAGAAAAAAGCACAAACTAATCTTGGGCATTGGCCACAGGGTAAAGTAAGTAAGTTGAGGTGGGGAAATGTTCATTTCTCTAGTCAAATTATGTTCAGAGCTACGATAGACAGTAGGCCTGTGGAAATTATTAATTATATGATGACTTATAAAAAGGCATCAGGCACAGGGTCAAGACAACCTTGAAGATTACTGAAATTATGTCTACATGTCTCTGTTTGATAAAGACAAAATTATAATGAATTCTGAGCACCATTGAAAAGTGCTAAGAATCCTTAATATACCGGTAGGGTGACTTTTATGTCCAATTCTAGTATTAAACAAGAGATGTTTGTCAAACATTATGCCCCCCCCCCTGAGCGCCATGTTGTCAGGATTATATGGACAATTGAATGAAATATGCGGGGACCGAAATGACAGCTGATTTGTTGCCGTTAAGGCAGTTTTAAGATTATGACCATTAAAGTGTGAGGATAGAGTGAGTTATGACCATGACCTTCGACTCTATTAACTCAAAATCCAGAGTCATCAGCTGGTCACCAGAAACCTAAATGTCAAGTTTGAGGGCCATGGGTGCAGGCATTGTCAAGTTACCACTCAGACAACCTTTTATCATTCAAGGTCACTGTGACCTTGACGTTTGGCCCAATGACCGTAAAATCAATAGGGACCATCTTCTGGCCAGGCCCAACCTCCAAGTCAAGTTTGAGGGCTATGGGTGCAGGCATTGTCGAGTTATCACTCGGATAACCTTTTACCATTCAAGGTCACTGTGACCTTGACCTTTGGCCCAATGACCCCTAAAATCAATAGGGACCATCTTCTGGCCAGGCCCAACCTCCAAGTCAAGTTTGAGGGACATGGGTGCAGGCATTGTCGAGTTATCACTCTGACAACCTTTTACCTTTCCAGGTCACTTTGACCTTGACCTTTGGCCAGATGACCCCCAAAAACCATAGGGGTTATCTCCTGGTCAGGCCAATTCTCCAAGTCAAGTTTGAGGGCCATGGGTGCAGGCATTGTCGAGTTATCACTCGGATAACCTTTTACTATTCCAGGTCACTGTGACCTTGACCTTTGGCCCAATGATCCCTAAAATCAAAAGGGACCATCTTCTGGCCAGGCCCAACCTCCAAGTCAAGTTTGAGGGACATGGGTGCAGGCATTGTCGAGTTATCACTCTGACAACCTTTTACCATTCCAGGTCACTGTGACCTTGAACTTTGGCCAGATGACCCCCAAAAACCATAGGGGTTATCACCTGGTCAGGCCAATTCTCCAAGTCAAGTTTGAGGCCCATGGGTGCAGGCATTGTCGAGTTATCACTCGGACAACCTTTTACCATTCAAGGTACATGTGACCTTGGCCTTTGGTCCAATGACCCCCAAAAACAATAGGGGTCATCTACTGGTCAGGCCCAACCTCCAAGTCAAGTTTGAGGGCCATGGGTGCAGGCAATGTCAAGTTATCACTTGGACAACCTTTTACCATTCAAGTTCACTGTGACCTTGACCTTTGGCCTGATGACCCCCCAAAACATAAGGGGTCATGTACTGGTCAGGCCCAACCTCCAAGTCAAGTTTGAGGGCCATGGGTGCAGGCATTGTCAAGTTATCACACGGAAAACCTCTAACCATTCAAGGTGACTGTGACCTTGACCTTTGGCTTGATGACCCCAAAAAACAATAGGGGTCATGTACTTGTCAGGCCCAATCTCCAAGTCAAGTTTGGGGGCCATGGGTGCAGGCATTGTCAAGTTATCACACGGAAAACCTCTAACCATTCAAGGTGACTGTGACCTTGACCTTTGGCCCGATGACCCCCAAAAACAATAAGGGTCTTCTACTGGTCAGGCCCAACCTCCAATTCAATTATGAGGGCCATGGGTGCAGGCATTGTCGAGTTATCACTCGGACAACTTTTTACCATTCAAGGTCACTGTGACCTTGACCTTTGGCCCGATGACCCCCAAAAACAATAGGGGTCATCTACTGGTCAGGCCCAACCTACAATTCAATGATGCGGGCCATGGGTGCAGGCATTGATGAGTTATCACTCGGACAACCTTTTACCATTCAAGGTCACTGTGAATTTGACCTTTGACCCGATGAGCCCCAAAAACAATAGGGGTCAGCTACTGGTCAGGCCCAACCTCCAAGTCAAGTTTGAGGGCCATGGGTGCAGGCATTGTCACGTTATCACTCGGACAACCTTTTATCATTCAAGGTCACTGTGACCTTGACCTTCGGCCTGATGACCCCCAAAAACAATAGGGGTCATCTACTGCTCAGGCCCAATTTCCATGTCAAGTTTGAGGGCCATGGGTGCAGGCATTGTCGAGTTATCACTCGGACAAGCTTTAAAATTATTTTAACATTAAAGGTCACTGTGACCTTGACCTTTGACCTGATGACCCCCAAAATCAATAGGGGTCATCTACTGGTCAGGCCCAACCTTCATGTGAAGTTTGATGACCATACGTCCAGGAATTGTTGAGTTAACACTCGGAGAAGCTTTGGTCTACCGACGGACCGACCGACCGACATACCGACATGCCTGTGCAAAGCAATATACCCCTCTTTTTCGAAGGGGGGCATAATAATAGTAAACTTATTGTATTTTATGCAAGATATTGATAAATGGGTTATGTCTGGAAAACATATTAACAACAAGAACAGAGATTTGCACCTTTAATGTGGTACTCTATATCTAAATACAAGTATTTTTCTACACTGTATATTTCAGATAAACAATCCTGATATGAGATTAGTTATTCTAAAGGAGTATGCCCAGAAAAGTTTCCCTGTCACCCCGATGCTTGACTATGTCATAGAGGTGGAGAGAATTACAACATCAAGGTATGTTTACAATATTAGATTTAGCTATTAGTGCTTGATTTTATTAGAAAACCTTTAATTAGACAATTTCTTACTTGAAAATGTTGTTCAGTTCTTGATAATTACGTATGCCATATGATAATGCCATTAGGTTCTTAACTGTGCCGATTAGTTCTTTATTATACCATATGGATTTGGATAATGCCATTAGATTGATACATATACCAGTCGGTTCTTGATTGTGCCATTTAGCCCTTAAGGATGATATATGGTCCCTTATTATGCCATTTAGTTCTTATATTGTGTCATTTGGTCCTTCATTGTGCCATTTAGTTTTCATTTGGTTATTGATTGTGCCATTCGGTTTATGATTATGCAATTTGTTTTTTTAATTGCGCAACTGGTTATTATTAAGCCGTTTTGTTCTAAATTATTCCCTTTGGTTATTAAACATGCCATTTAGTTGTTTATTGTGCCATATCGAACTTGATAATGCCCTTTGGTTCTAGAGTATGTCATTCAGTTCCTGAATATGCAACTAGGAACTTGAGTATGACATAAGGTATCTGAGTATGCCATTGGGTTCTTGTGTATGCCATTTAGTTCTGAAGTATGTCATTTAGTTCCTAAATATGGTACTTGAGTATGCCATGAAGTATCTGAGTATACCCCTTGGTTCTTGTGTATGCCATCTGGTTCTTGTGTATGCCATTTGGTTCTTGAGTATGTCATTTGGTTCTAAATTATGCCATTTGGTTCTTGAGAATGCCATTTGTTCCTTGTGTATGTTATTTGGTTCTTGAGAATGCCATTTTGTTCTTGTTTGTTCCACTTGGTTCTTTTGTATGTAATTTGGTTCTTGTGTATGGCATTTGATTCTTTTGTAAGTAATTTGGTTCTTGTGTACACTTGTGGTTTTTGTGTATGCCATTCAATTCTTGAGTATGCCATGTGGTTCTTGTGTATGCCATTTGGTTCTTTTGTATGTTATTTGGTTCTTGTGTATGCCATGGGGTTCTTGTGTATGTCATTTGGTTCTTGTGTATGCCATTTGGTTCTTGTGTATGCCAGGTGGTTCTTGTGTATGCCATTCAATTCTTGAGTATGCCAGGTGGTTCTTGTGTATGCCATTCAATTCTTGAGTATGCCATGTGGTTCTTGTGTATGTCATTTGGTTCTTTTGTATGTCATTTGGTTCTTGTGTATGCCATTTGATTCTTGAGTATGCCATATGGTTCTTGTATACGCCATTTGGTTCTTTTATATGCCATTTGCTTCTTGTGTATGCTATTCGGTTCTTGTATAGGTATGCCATTTGGTTCCAGTGTATGCCAATTGGTTCTTGAGTATGCCATTCAATTCTTGTGTATGCCATTTGGTTTTTGAGTATGCCATTCAGTTCTTGCGCATGGCATTTGAGTCTTGAGTATGCCTATCTAATTTATTAGTATGCCATTAATGTACTGAGTATGCAATAGTGTCCTTGAGTATGCCATTGATTTTTAGCTCGACTATTCGAAGAATAAGGAGGGCTTTACTACTCGCCCCAGCGTCGGCGTCCGGTTAAAGTTTTAGGGCAGGTTGGGATTTTCACTTATAAGTCCAATACCCTTCGTTCAATTCCCTAAATACTTCACACAGTTGTTCATGGCCATCACATAATGAGGTTATATAACTCAATAGTATCCTTTATACAAATTATAGCCCCTGATTGACTATGAAACTTAGGTTAAAGTTTTAGGGCAAGTTGGGATATTTATTAATAGCTTCTATACCCTTCATTCAATTGACTTGATACTTCACACAGTTGTTCAGGACCATCACACAATGAGGTTACATAACTCCATATGATCCTTTATACAAGTTATGGCCCCTGATTGACTTCTGAACTTAGATTGAGTTTTAGGGCAGGTTAAAGATTTAGGGCAAGTTGGGATTCTCTCTTGTAAGTCCAATACCCTTCATTCAATTGACTTAATACTTCACACAGTTGTTCAGGGTCATCACATACTGAGGTTAGATAACTCCATATTATCCTTAATACAAACTATGGCCCCTGATTGGCTTTGGAACTTAGGTTAAAGTTTTAGGGCAGGTTGGGATATTTATAGCTTCTATACCCTTCATTGAATTGACTTAATATTTCACACAGTTGTTCAAGACCATCACATAATGAGGTTAGATAACTCCATATCATCCTTTATACAAATTATGGCCCCTGGTTGACTTTGGAACTTAGGTTAAAGTTTTAGGGCAGGTTGGAATATATATTAATAACTTTTATACCCTTCATTCAATTGACTTAATACTTCGCACAATTAATGACAACCATCTTAACATAAGGTTACATAACTCCATTTAAACCCTAAATACCAATTATGGCCCTTGATTTACTTTTTATTTTTATTTCTTTTGACAAGCACATGTTTATATTCTTAACCAGATTTTCACAAAGGGAAAACAAGTTGTACGAATAACTTGTGTCATTGTTTGGGCGGGCTGGTGGGAGGGCAGCGTCAAAGTCACCTTATGTATCGAATAAATTTAGCTAGGTTTGACATCTAGTGACCAAACTTGGTATATAGGAAGAGGTAATAGAGACCTTTCATGAGATTGCGTTTGAGGCCCATAGGATCAAGGTCAAGGTCAAAGTTATTATTAATAGAAAAATGGTTGGTATTGAATATCTTAAGTAAGACATATTGTGAGCAAACTTGGTATATATAAAGAGTTTATAGAGACCTTTCATGAGATTGTTTTGGGCTTTAGAGAGTAATGGTCACTGTTTACTTTTTAATTTGATTTTTATTGCTTTTGACAGGCACAAACATCAATATTGTATTGACTTCTATGTCAAAGCGGCGTAATCGAGCGCGCTGTCTTACGACAGCTCTTGTTTTGTATGCCATTTATTTACCGCGTATGCAAATAGGCCCTTGAGCATGCCATTTTTTCCATGATTATGCCTTTTTGTATTTGATTGTGATATTTGGACCTTAATGTGTGTCGAGTCCGAAGGGCTCCACGCGTACTTTGACCAACCCAATTGCGTTCATATCCCCGATAATGACATCAACCCCGCAATTCATTCCTTATATTTACACCATTAGTTCATTATTTCATTCAAGAATTGTTAAAATAATACTTCATTTCATTTAAGAAAACCTTTCAGTAATCCGTTCTTACCCATTCTGTAAATAGAGCGACCCGACTATAACCGGAAACATTTTTTTCAAATGACGTCACAATAACGCGGGAAAAGATCAACCCTATAGTATATTCGCTGTGGTAATATGATACTACCTGGTGTTTCCCAGCCAGAGAAGCCTCTATGATAGCAGTTAATGTTTGCGATGCAATGTATTAAGACCTATATTAAATGTATAGTAAAACTCTGTGGTTTGTTGATTCTCTTTGGTACCAAGATATTACATCTGGCGACGAGGATAAAACTTTCAAAATTAATAAATTGGATTTTAATTTTGAGATGAATAACCTTTAAATTACTATCATTGCTAGTTTTGGAAAATTGGGAGAATATAGGCCAGACAAAGAAAGTGTTACAAATTATGTTGAACGATTGGAACAATTTTTCTGTGCAAATTGGACACATAATGACAAGAAGGTGTCAATGTTACTGTCAGTTATTGGTGCGGAACCATATGGTGTCTTACGGAACTTGGTTCAACCGGCGTAACCAAAAGACAAGACGTTTGAACAGTTAGTAAAGACGCTCACGGATCACTACATGCCCAAGCCGTTGGTTATTTCGGAACGTTTTAAGTTCAATAAACGTAATCAAAGGGACGGGGAAAAGTTTTGGACTATGTAGTGGCGCTAAAGAAACTGGCAACCCATTGTGAGTTCAAGGACTTCTTAAATGATGCATTGCGTGATCGGCTTGTCTGTGGATTACACTCAGAGCTGATTCAAAGAAAACTGTTGTCAGAGGACAATTTGACATTTGACAAGGTTTGCCAAATTGCAACTGCAGTGGAGATGGCTGAGAGGGACACGGCTTACTTCCAGCCACAAGGAGCGTCGGGTGTCGTTGCATCTGAATTGAACATTTTGCACAGAGGGAAATCGGCAAAACAACAGAAAGGCAGCAAACAGGCTCAACAGTGGAAAAAGGGTTCATCGAAGCGTTGCTTCCGTTGTGGAGATGGACATGATCCTGAAAAATGCCGATTCAAGGGATCGAAGTGCTATAAGTGTAAACGCAAGGGACATATAGCAAAAAGGTGTCCGTCGATCAAAGAACGGCAAACACGTTACCTCGGGGAGGAAACTTTATCAGATGAGAGCGACTTAAATAGTATATATCAGTCGTCGTCTTCGGATCCATCTGCAAGGAAAATCATAGTGATACTGATTCTAGGCGGTACCAAAGTCGATATGGATGTCGATACAGGAAGTTCTGTGTCAATAGTTCCTGCGGATATATACGAACAAGTTCTTCGCAAGTATCCATTGAGGAATACAAATGTAAAATTGAAGTCATATTCAGGAAATAGGATCGAGTTGCTTGGGAAATGCGAAGTTCCTGAGGAATATGAAAGCCAGAAATATAAGCTTTCGCTGTTAGTGGCCAAAGGAAAGCGACCAGCGCTTTTCGGTAGAAATTGGCTGGAGAAAATCCCACTCAATTGGAGAGGCATTTTCCATGTTCAGGAGAGCACAAAAGAAATTTCATTGGAGTGTGTGAAAAGGGAGTTTGAACACCTCTGGAATAATGAAAGTTAACGGAATCTACCAATTAAAGGTTTCAAGGCGCATATCAGAATAAAAGACGGAGCAAAACCTATCTTCTGTAAGGCTAGACCAGTGCCTTATGCAATTAAGGAAACGGTAGAACGAGAATTTGAGCGCATGGAAAAAGAAGGGATTGTTTACAAGGTGAAACACAGCGAATGGGCTACGCCACTGGTGGTGGTTCCAAAGCCAGATAAAGGCGTGCGAATTTGTGGAGACTACAAAGTTACAGTAAATCGCGAAATAAGTGAGGAACAGTATCCAATACCTAATACAGAGGATTTATTTGCGACATTAGCAGGAGGGCAAAAGTTCACTAAATTGGATCTGTCTCAGGCATATTCACAGCTTGAGGTAGACAAAGATTCAGAGCAATTGTTAACTGTGAACACATCAAAGGGACTTTATCGCTACTGCAGATTGGTTTACGAAATAGGTAGCAGTCCATCGATTTTTCAGTCAGTAATGGACAAAATATTGGCTGAAATTCCAAATGTGGTGTGTAGAATTGATGACATATTGATTACGGGGCCAAATGATCAATCGCATTTGACTAGTTTGAGAGAAGTTCTAAAAAGATTGAGTGAACACAACATAAAGCTGAATGAAAAGAAGTGTTCTTTTATGCAGGACGAGGTGGTGTACATGGGACATCTGGTGAACAAACACGGCGTTCAGGCCACGAAAGACAAAATCGATGCCATCAGAAACTGCCCGAAACCTGAAAATGTGAGTCAGCTGAAATCTTATTTGGGCTTAATTGGATACTACCGGTCATTTTTGCAAAATCTTGCATCACTCTTGCATCCACTTCATGGTCTCTTAAAAAAAGGAGAAAAATGGGTGTGGTCGGCAGCTTGCGACAAGGCGTTCAATGAAAGCAAGGACCTGGTAGTGAACAGTGGCTTATTGGTTCACTATGACATGAAATTGCCGCTGACGTTAGCTTGTGATTCGTCATCTTACGGCATTGGTGCAGTGTTATCGCATATTATGGAAGATGGGCAAGAGCGGCCTATTGCTTTTGCTTCTAGGACACTGACGGACAATGAGGAAAACTATAGTCAGATTCACAGAGAATCACTATCTCTAGTGTATGGTGTGAAAAAGTTTCACAAGTACTTGTACGGACGCAAGTTTACCTTGATAACCGATCACAAAAGTTTGACAACTATTTTGGGTCCGAAGAAAGGTATTCCAACTATGGCAGCAGCGCGTTTGCAGCGTTGGGCAGTTACGCTATCCGCGTATGAGTATGACATTGTGTACAGGAAATCTGCAGATCATGGAAATTGCGACTTTCTGTCACGTTTACCAGTAGCCGGTACGGACGCGTGTTACATCGAAGATGCGGGAAATGTGTCCTATGTCGAGGAAATTTCCATTTCTGCAAAAGATATTGCAGAAATAACTCGAAAGCACCCGGTGTTGAGCAAAGTGTACGAGTATACAATGAATGGTTGGCCAAACCATGTTACTGAAACGGAATTAAAATTGTATTTCAACCGGAGAAACGAATTGTCAACGGACAATGGAGTTATATTATGGGGATTACGCGTTGTTATACCGGATACTTTCAGGCAAAGAATATTAGAAGAGTTGCATGATCAACATCTGGGTATGTGCCGAATGAAGGCGGTGGCTCGAAGCTATGTTTGGTGGGAAAACATTTATAGGGACATTGAAAATATGGTACGGGCATGTGATACATGTATGTCAGTTCAAAATTCGCCATACAAAGCACCGCTTCATCCCTGGAAGTGGGCTACAAGACCATGGCAGAGAGTACACATCGACTTTGCTGAATTCAGGCAACAAAATTTCTTGGTGGTTATAGATTCATATTCCAAATGGATCGAGGTTATGCCGATGAAATTAACCACGAGTGCAAAAACCATTGAGAAATTGCGTGGACTATTCAGTACATGGGGCTTACCAGAAGAACTAGTTAGTGATAATGATCCAAGGTTTACATCTGTGGATTTCAAAGACTTCATGGGAAACAATGGTATTAGACATACTAGGTCTCCTGCCTACCATCCGAGTTCGAACGGGGCAGCCGAACGGGCGGTACAAGTTCTCAAGAAGGCTCTCAAGAAACAACTTTTTGACAAGGATTACAAGGGGAAAATGATTCACTGAATTACAGATTGGCAAAATTTCTACTGAATTATCGTAATACACCCCATTCAATCACCAAAGAATCGCCAGCAGTTTTGTTTCTAAAACGACAATTACGAAGCCGGTTGACCTTGCTTAGACCAAATAAGGAGCAAGACATTGAGAAAAAGCAGGAACGAATGAAGGACAATCATGACAGGGGTCATAAAACGTATCGCATGTTTTCTGAAGGAGAGAGCGTGCTGGTGAAAACAACATTAATCGGTGGGAGAAAATGGAAATGGCTTCCAGGAATAGTTCATAAAATAAAAGGACCAGTAATGTACTTAGTAAAAGTTGACAAAAAGATCCGTTTTTGTCATGCTGATCATTTACGTAAAAATGATGCCAACTTTCCGGAGAATTATCAACAGTCAAACAAAGAATTACCATTTGCTTGGCCTAACATGTTTGCAAGATCAATTCCGAGCGATTATAATGAGACAGAGTCAACCCAGGACAAACCACCTGAATTGAAACAATCGGATGGTGAGAAGTCGGTAATTACACCGGGCAGTGAAAACAATAACTCAACGGGCATACTGGAAGATAAACAATTAAGTGCTAGGCGTTTTCCGACACGGGAGAGAAAACCACTCGACAGGTTGACATTATAATGTTCTGTGAAATGTTATTTTAGCTGATTAGACACTTTAGGATGGAGATTAAATGTTAACAGATGTATGAATGGAATGGTGTTTGACATTAGTTAATGATATCCTAAAGTCTGTAATACTGTTTCAGTTAAAAAAATAAACATTGGATATAATTTATGAAGAATGATTAAGCTGATGCGATTTATATACTATATTAACTGTTGCAAAATTATTTCATAATTTTTCTAAAAAAAAGAGAGATAGTGTAGTATATTCGCTGTGGTAATATGATACTACCTGGTGTTTCCCAGCCAGAGAAGCCTCTATGATAGCAGTTAATGTTTGCGATGCAATGTATTAAGACCTATATTAAATGTATATTAAAACTCTGTGGTTTGTTGATTCTCTTTGGTACCAAGATATTACAAACCCCATGAAATCACTTTAAATCGTAAAATTGAAACACTTCTGGTACCAATATATTTAAAATATAATAAACTAACACTTTTGAAAATGTTGATCTATATTTTACGGGACCTGCAGACACAATACAACCAATAACAAGATCAATAGCATTCATGTATATTGTTATGCAATGAATTACGATCCGAACATATCCGAAGATGTTGCGTTCATCGATTGATGAACGCAATTGCCGAAAGCAGTGCCCCAGCGAGGATTTGAAAAGGGCAGGGTGGAATTTTGAAAAGGGCAAGCTACACGAGTCGTGTAGGAGCAATTGGGGGAGGGGTCCACCCCTGTCCCAAGTTGTTTTTTTTTTTTTTTTTTTTGGGGGGGGGGGGGGGGTCTCCCCCTAGAATTTGTTTTGTTTTCATACCGTACTCAATTTAAATTCTTTTTCATGATTTCCAGAAATGAACAAAATGGTGTTTTTTTCTCAAAATTTAGGTGTATTTGAATATCAAAATTAAAATGTCTTTTTGTCTGTGGGAGTATGATTGTACTTGTCAGGAATCTTCTTTAGTGCAATGTCACATATTTCTCAAGAAAAACCCATGTAAAATAAAGAAAAAAACAAAGACGGTTAAACATTTGAAGCAATCAAATAAATAAATACACAAAAAAACAAATATGTAGGGGACGAATCTTAGTTTGGTACTATCTGGATTGGGTACGAATGTTACATTCAGCTTGGCTATTATTTAATTGTCTTTGGTAAAATAATGTTTATTATGCTAATGTTTTAGAATAAAATGACAATAAAAATCACTGCCCTTGCTTAAAAAATCACTTATAAAACATAGAACATTGATAAATTAACTCCGAAATTCGTTCTGACAAAATGGCGGTTATCTTTTACAATGATTTCAATAGTAAAAAGGGCACTAACGGGATAATTGGTGCTATTAGAACATTTGTGAAAAGAGCACTACTCAAAAAAGGGGCAGGGAGGTCAGAAAAGGGGCACGGGCGCTGCGCCATTGAAAAACGGGTAGCTGGAGCACTGCGAAAGGCAGTTCATTTAAGGAATGGAAGTTGAGGTGTAAATATTCACTATTGTTTTACGTTCTATTACTGTAATTTGTATACTAGTTTAGCAGCTTGTCATGTAATGGCAATATTATTTGTGGTACGTTTTATTTTGTCTCTCATATTTATAGACATTCCAATGTGAACATTGCTATGTATGTATCATAATGGCTTATTTATAAAGCAGGATATCTTTGGATGCGGATTTCTTACTTCATTGGCATTAAAATATATATACCTAGCTTCTGGTTCCTCAATGTCTCAACTTAAAAATAACTATAAACATCGATTTATGGTGCATTTCGGACTATCTTATATAGTTATTTGTGTCAGAGTCATTTTTTTCACAATTTTGAGTCGTATACATGTTTACTACCTATGTTCATATAAAACATTCGGTTTATATAAGATAGGAATAAAACATAAAACACAACAGCATATTTTACTTTTTATTTGTATTTATTTTAAACAAGAGTGGTCACTGGAGTGTTAAAATTGCCCAAAACATGTCAAAAAACATGTAACAAACTGAAGACAAATTTGTCGTCATATTGCACAGATTACAAAATGCTATTTGATACACATAAGAACTTTGTGTCCTACAATTATTATGACGTAAGCAGAAAATATGACGTCATACTATGTATGGTGCATGGGTTATTTCAAGCTAAATAGTTGTTTTTTGCTAAATATACTTCAAAAGCTGCCCATGTTATACTTAAACGATAAGATTCTTTCTGCTACCTGTGATTCATAACAATAGACAACATCTGACAGGAATAGTGGAGATTCGTAAATCATATTCCCAAAATTTCCTTTCCATCAACAACTTACATATTAAAAGTGTGTACACAGTAAAAGTCTTATTCAGGGGCCTTGAACTTCTTCTTCTTCTTTTGTTTGTTTCTTTTTCTTTTTAAGTTCTTCGTAGCCTGCTTTTCTCCGGCATACATATCTGAAACAAGTCAAGGTCAATATGAAACCAAACCGTTTGACCAGGGTTGATTCAAGTGCAGTTGAAATACCACAAAACATTCATTTGAAGTCTATTTATTTATTGAAGTATTCAAGTAGTAAAGGTTTTCATGTAGATCATTAACGTTATGGTTTTCCATCGCAGAAATAGACAATCATAAATCACATAGCAGAGGGACTGGAAGTAGTTTGGATAACATTTTTTTTATAGATGTATCGACAATACTATAATTAAATACAGAACATCTATCAATATGTATTGCTCACCGCATACATTTTGACTTTGTGATAATTTTCATGAGCAAAAGTACTTGAATCAGGTATTATGTTTATAGATTACAACCTGTTCAGATTGTGTATAGCATGAACCTGTCACATGCCTTTTCCCCTTTTTGACCCAAGCAATGCAATCTATGACGCAAGCTAAGTCGACTCTCAAAATCATTACAACTTTGTTAGTTCATTTCTGTTTATATTTTGAAAACCATTTTAGAACACCTTTGTGGGGATTATAATATGAATCTTTCATGAATCAGTTTCAAAACTCTTCTTAATTTTGAATGACTTGCCTGGTGGTGTATACATGCAGGGCAGAAGTCCCAGTCTACGGTGGTGCGGTAGTAACAACCTGGTATCAATAGGGGTCCACTGTACCACAGGAGGGCGGGTCATTACCCCCGGGGCCAGGCCTAATTGGTGAGCATGAAGATCGTAGCCAACACTGTTTAAAGAAATGTATCCGAACATTAAAGAAAACCATCAATAGTTGTCCACTGTACCACAGGAGGGCTGGTCATCACCCCCGGGGACACCTAATTGGTGAGCATGAAGGTCGCAGTAGACACCAATAAGAGAAATGTTCCCGAACATTAACTGTTTAGAGAACCTTAATAGTGATAAAATGTACCACATAGGTAGGGGCGTAACCCAAGGCCAAGCTGATTGAACAGGAGGTCATGGTCAGCAAGTGTAAATTGTGTTTTATATACATGTTTTGCAGTTGAAAATAAGTAACAAAGCATGATATGGATTTGTCTTGAATTCAGTAATTACATGTTGTTCATTTAAGGAATGAATTGCGGGGTTGATGTCATTATCGGGGTATGAACGCAATTGGGTTGGTCAATATGTGTGGAGTCCGAAGGACTCCACGCGTACTTTGACCAACCCAATTGCGTTCATATCCCCGATAATGACATCAACCCCGCAATTCATTCCTTATATTTACACCAATAGTTCATTATTTCATTCAAGAATTGTTATAAAAATACTTCATTTCATTTAAGAAAACCTTTCAGTAACCCGTTCTTACCCATTCGGTAAATAGAACGACCCGACTATAACCGGAAACATTTTTTTCAAATGACGTCACAATAACGCGGGAAAAGATCAACTACTTGAAATCACTTTAAAACGTAAAATTGAAACACTTCTGGTACCAATATATTTAAAATATAATAAACTAACACTTTTAAAAATGTTGAGCTATATTTTACGGGACCTGCAGACACAATACAACCAATAACAAGATCAATAGCTTTCATGTATATTGTTATGCAATGAATTACGATCCGAACATATCCGAAGATGTTGCGTTCATCGATTGATGAACGCAATATTGCCGAAAGGCAGTTCATTTAAGGAATGGAAGTTGAGGTGTAAATATTGCAATTATTAAACTTAGCAATATGCTTTCAAAAGTATAGTTTTCAACATATATACAAGCTGATATTGGAATTGGTAAGACATTGTTTTTTTTTTATGTAATTATGACTGCCCTCGATAGTTACCAACTATTAACAAAAAAGCTTTTGTCCAAGTTCATTTATTTGTCAAGGTTTATCATGTGACAAGTAAATCTCTCCATCAACATTTAGTATTTATACGGGCATAGTTCAGTGTAATGTCAGTAAATTATACCGTTCTGATGGTGGTGCTGCCTGGTGAAATGTGACCTGGTCCCTGGCAGGGTGGCTCCTCATCAGGTACTGACCAACTGGCAACCTGAAATACATGTACAACATCATAGAGTGTGAGACCATTCCTTTATTTTGGGACAGGTGGGTGGGGCTTTTTCAAGGGGTTTTGGGTTTTTCATTTAATTCAGTTTGCAAGAGGTTAGTGCATGTTGTTGTATGGAAAAATTATTGGGTTAAAATGGATGGGAAATGCTTGAACTAGAGAACGGACAAGGCCCAAATTTCTCGAAACTTCATTAGTCCCTTATAACAGGATTAAGCTAACTATTTTTGCCTTTCAATAATTTGTGTAAAATTTACTTCTTTAACACATTTTTATTAACTAGGAATTATCTTTACTATAATCACAATTAACCATTTTTCATTAATCAAAATCCAATTTAAGTATGTATTTTGCCTTATTGAATTAAGCTACTTAAACCTGTTAAGCTTAAAAAGTTTCCAGAAATTTGGGCAAGGTCAGTTTGGTCAAATTATGATAATTCAGGGGCCATTGATGCAGACAGACTAGTAGGATCTAGCTGGTTTTCGATCCATTCCAAGATATTATGCCAGGTTACCGGTAACGACTCAACAAGCAATGCCCATACTAAAGAGCAAGCAAAAAATATGACAAACAATGAAGTCACTATCAGTCATGTGACACTAAACATGCCATCCGAACAACACAATATCTTATAGGATAAACTTACTGTTTGATTTCACTCAGTAATAATTCCAGATCTGTGAACGCCTGATCTGGACTGGAATAAAAACAAGGCATGATTTTATTAGTATAAAAGAAATCATTGGAAGTTTGTAATGAATATTAATGATACATATTCAATGCTATAATATATAATATAAACTAAGTTGTGAAGGCAGCCATTACCTAAGACACTACACTTACCACTAACCAGCAGTATTGGTGCCCGTTCTGGGCTGGTAGGGTTTAAATCTCAAACCACTGTAAACCACAACACCACATCTCTTTTGTTTAACCCCTTAATTGCAGTCAGGGAGATAACAAGCCAACTTACCATAGGTTTATTGTGCACATAATATGTGTACCATATTTTGGGGGTATTTTTATAATCATTTCCAAGTAAGGGCTAACATTTAAAGATGCACTCTTACTCCCAAATAAGATGTACCACAATTAATAAAATTAACCAAAAAGGATGAATATTTATCAAAAACAAAGGTTATTCCCAAGGACACCGTGTTTAATTGAAAGAAAGGCGCAGAAAAATGGGTGTTTCTACCTTATGAGACAAGAGTTGATCACTGCAAATCTTTCAGGACTCACCAGTCATTTAATATTTGTGAGTTTTCAGCTTTTAAGTACACGGTTACAATATTGTTATTATTAATAAGTATTCTCCATTAAAGCACTACTTAGCAAGTAGCTAAAGGTTTATCGCTTGAAATGTATGTTTGTTATACTGTGTATGTAGTGATTTTAAATATGAGTGTTACTTTAATTATTGCATGACCCAAACAGTCACACTAATGTCAAACCCAACGCTATGACAATACATCAACATTTTGTCAAAACAAGAGAGCACCACAGTGCAAAGACCAACAATCCTTTGTTTTCTTCTGTTTTCAGTGGAAAAGGGGCATAATTCAACAATTGTTTAAGACAGAGTTATGCATCTTGCTGTACATGTGCATAATGTATCTGGCAACATTTGTACCAATATTGTTTAAATACATTGAACTGGTTTTAAGTTGTGGCTTAGGAAAAAACTTTTCACTACGACGCAGACAATGATGCAAACATCAACAAGGCTATCACAATACCTCCACTTGTTTTCTGCGACATACAGACAAGCTAAGACAACAACAAATAAGCTCATAAGGAACTATACCTGAAGTTTGAGTCTGGAGGAATCAGATCCTGGAACTCGACATGTTCTATCTTTATGATCTCAGAGTTGAATGGATTCACACGACCTGAAAGTTTACACGAGTTACATGAT
Organism: Mya arenaria; assembly: GCF_026914265.1. Lineage (NCBI taxonomy): Eukaryota > Metazoa > Mollusca > Bivalvia > Myida > Myidae > Mya > Mya arenaria. The sequence continues at coordinate 12,711,234 of NC_069128.1, read as the reverse complement.
TATATGTTTGTGAACCACCTTTCACTGACAGCACTGCTAGCTATACTTTGTAACAGACAATACACACAACTTAGCTTATGTTATTGGCTTGTAAGTATTTCATTGGGTGTTTCACAATATTCTCAGTTAATAACGAATTAATTCTAACAAAATATCTCAACACAGAGATAAAACAGAAGTGTCTTAATAAGGTGTTAAAGACTGTCTCGGCTGAGCCTTGAGTTTACAATCTGACTAAAGGCTAAAGCACAAAATGTCTGTATGGAAAAACCCTGCATGAGGAGCACTCAAAAGGATATGATATAAACTAGACTTCATCATTTGTACGTTTATATAGCGAACTGTCAAAGTTCTAAGGTGCACAGTAACCTTCACTTTGAAGCTAAAGACACAGGTGTAGAGACAAGCTTCGTAATGTTATGTAGGTCACTTCTGCCAAATTATGAAATCTGTCCATGAATTGGGATGCAAAAAAGGGACCTACAAATCGACTATGTGAGTGTTTCACTATGTGATGTAGGGGTATAATTACATAATGGCAATGCCAATGTACATGTACATTGACCTTCTGATGTCTTAAAACAGACAAACTACACAGTTGGGTTCAGGGACTCAGAAATTGTTTTCAAAGCCATTTAAATGTACTTCCTATTATTCTTAATGTAAATGTCAAGGAGGATACTAACATAACAAATGTACGCAGTCTCAAATAGAAAGCTATCAATCCCTATTTCAAGATCAACATGCAGCTGATCATCTCTGGCTTCAAATTTACAGACAAGGTACAAACTAAATGAAAAATACAAACTTGACATACATCTAACCAGGTTTGCATTAGGTCGTACATATATCGACATCCAATTGTGAGTAACCTCACTTGGCGTCTGACGCTCCAAACCTATTGTGGGCTGGTACTCCATTTTTGGTACAAGATGAACCAGTCCCTGCAATAAACCAGTCTTAAAATAATATGGCACAGTCACATACAAGAAACATCGATTATTGTGAAGCTATCTTGATTTAACAAAGCAAAGGCATGCCTTACATTTTATGCATTACAGGTTTTGACTATTCCAACCATTCAATGAAGAACTTAGCTGTTTATTCTATCAGTTTTATCAAGTTTCAAGACCTTCCCATAATTAAGGTCCTGCCCTTACACATTCCGACCAAATTTGGTGATGATCGGGAAAGGCTTCTAAAATTATTGATCAGACATGACATATTTTAGGTACTTTTCTATAATTTAAGGGTGTTAACTCTCGAATGACTCAAGCGATACAGATGTTTATCATACTTGTCGGTAATATTAAGTCAATACATATTCTGATCAAATTTGGAGATGATATGACGAAGGATTCTAAAAAATAATTTAAGACAAGACAGATTTAAGGCAATTTCTATAATTAAATGGCGATAATGCCCGTTCACATTCTGACAAAAATTGGTTATGATTATACATGTTTATAGTTATAAATCAGACAATACCTTTTGAAAGTAATTTCTGCAATTAAAGAGCGATAACTCTCAAAGGACTTCAGTAGTATGGCTAGTTGTCCAGAACTTTTCCAAGATATTATTGTCAGTACACATTCTGGCCAAATTTGGTGACGATTGAACAAGGGCTTCTAAATTGATTTATCAGAAAAGACTGATCTCAGGTAATTTCTATAATTTAAGGGTGATAACTTTCAAAATGGCTGGTAACCAAACTTGTCCACGATATTATGCCCATACTCATTCTGACCAAAATTTGGTGATGATTGAACAAAAGCTTTTAAAGACATTGATCAGAAAACATACTGGATCATGCCAGCCCGCTCATACGCTTATAGTGGAACTATAATACGTCCCTATCTATGAATGGACGTATAAAAATGAATTGCATCAACTCTGCCTACGTTATCAATAAGGTTGGCCAACATCTAAATGTTAGACCTCAGAATTTTATAATTAAAATTTCAACATGAGATGTATGTCCTTACCTATATATACATATACAGTAATGTAAACATTCATAAATGGTTAAACAATTCAAGCGTTTCTGATGTTTATAATGATTCTCTGGCTTCTCTGACTGTTAATGAACATTTAAAAGATAGGCAGACTTATGTTCCAAACCTTGTCTGGCATGAAGCCGTGGTATTTCACCCTGATCAGGGTGTTTATGTCCCCAATTTTCCACTGGTGATATGTCACATTGTCATCAACCGGGAGAGTGATGTGGGACATGCCATGTTTCACTGCAAGCTTCTCTGGAAATAGAATTGATATAAGGGCTTTTTTAAGAAGTTTGCAGCCTTCTTATATTATTTCTCAATTCATTTAGATTGATTCTTTTATACAGGATGAACATCAACATCTTGTTGTTTTTTTCAACTTTTAACATAAACAAAAAGCTAAAATTACACTGATATTTTGTAGGTCACAACATTTATAAAATTTCACAAGTATTTAAATGTGCCACCTATATGTTAAAAAATGGTAACAAGACAGTGCTCAAGCTAGGCCTAAATAGCAGGGTGGGACACCCTTTTTCAGCATCCTGCTGCTTTTTTACTACAGCCTGCTGACCTGTGCCCTTTTGTTCGACAGTCAATGTTCAAAAACCATTAAAAAATAATAAATATACATAATTTTGACCCGAAAGTAAAGACAACAGCTAAAATATTTCAGGGTTCGAATTTAACTTTGAGGAGCACTCGCAAAATTTTGCGAGTGCATTTTGAGGCAACTCGCAAAATGAAAATTCAACTTGCAATTTTATTATTTGCTTTATTCCCTTATAATATTGTCTAATTAAAGTAGAAATTTACACCTAAGACATATTATGAATATTAAAAAGTATCAATCTTGAGTGACTCAACTACTAGAACTTGTTGATGGCTTATTCTATTTGGGGGGTATGGAAAGACTTATCTGATGCTGGCAGCTTTTTGATAACAAAGCTGTTCAATATTTTGACATTGTTCACTTTGTATATTTACCCTCGACATCGGGTAATTTAATACCCATTCAACAAGCACGCTACAGATTTCATTAAGTCTGTAAGTATTAAAATAAATAAATTTGAAATAAAAAAGCAACAGTAAATGTAGCGTGGATACTTTAGACCATGAAATATATCGATCGACGTAGTCTATTCATTTTGACAGTTGGACGAAAATATATTCAAAGGATGATGGGGTTTACATATAGTGCGCAGAAGCCCTTAATTTAGCCAATGATTAAGCTAGGTGATTACGTCATTCGTATTCACTTTGTATAATGCACGCCTCGGAGCATCCAGGAAAGATTCGAGATAAAACTCCTTTTCCGTATTTGTTCTATTTTTGAAAACTTACTAGAGCTTGACTCCGTACTGTCTTCTTTATACTGGTAGTGTAAACATGCCACTTATAGGCTGTTTTCACTCGACTATGTAGCGGAGTTAAGTTCATGTTTATTCTAGTTTCCTTTTAACATTTTGTGGTCTAGAAAAAGCCACTCGCAGAATTTTGCGAGCGTGAATAAAAGTCACTCGCAATTTGTAAATGTCGCTCGCATTTTGCGAGTATGCGAGTCTAAATTCGAACCCTGTATTTATAACAAAGTTTTAGTATTGCACATCAAAAGTGCCCTTTTTGACATACATGTAGCACCCTGCCCTTTTATAATTCTGGCTGGAGCACTGACAAGATACCTGTATGTTGTAAAATAATTTTACAAGGGTTAAAAACTAGTTTTACATTAAAACATAATTACATGTTTAGCTCACCTATGATTGATCCCTTGATATCCTCTATTTTGGATGTGTACAATGATGTCCCGAGTATACTATCCACACCATAACTCACATCCTTAGTTGGAATACTCTCCACAGGGGGAGATCCACACGGTAGTCTGGGGTCACTTCCTGTAGTTATCGGAGAATTCGTCTCATTTGTAACAAATCCTGGTTCTGAATTTTCTGATATCTTTGCATTATCTACAGGAATATTTATGCCATTTGCAGTTTCCTGTTTTTCATTTTTAACTGTTTGAGGAAGAAGCTCATCAAGAACTGACTTGTAGGTTTGCTCATTTGCAGCTTCCCCAACTGTGTCATGTGTTTCTTCATTTCCAGATATCTTTTTTACATTTTCACAAGTACTATTATGTGATTTTTGGTTGTTTTCTTCTCCTTCTCCTTTTCTGTCATCTATTTTCTTTTTCATAGCTTCTGCCATTTCTTTTATTTTCTTCAATTCAGCTTCATTCATTACTTTGTCACTTTCTTCCTTCTTTTTTGGAGGCCTGCCCCTTCGTTTTGGTTTACAAACTATTTCAGTTTGATCATCAACAATCATCAACATTTTCTCATCACCCTCATCCTCGCTTTCTACAATCCTTCTTATACCCTTTTTGGGACTAAGAAAACCTGCACCATCATCATCAGCAGCAGCATCATCCTCATTACCATCAACAACCGATGAATTTACATTGTCAACTGTATCTGTCTTGTTTTTTTGTTTTTTATTTTTGGATTTATCTATTTCAACTAAGGTGCCTTCACTTTTTCTCTTTCTCATATTTTTTGAAGTCTTACCTGGGGTGTCAGTACATTTATTTGCTTCCTTAATTCCACTTTCATCATCTAAAGCGCTGCTGTCAATAACCAGAGCATTGTCATCAGACAATTCAGTTACCATTTTATCAGAGTCTTCAAAACCCTCTTTCTCATTCTCATGATTTACTGTATAAGTTTCAGGTTGTTTTGTTATAACAGCCTGACTTTTTTCAGGTGTTTCTTTGATTTTCCGAGGCCGACCTCTGCCTCTTTTTACTGGAATGGTTTCTTCATTGGAGCCTTTATCTGTAAACAAATAAATACAAAATTTTGAATCATTGTCAAATCACTTTTAATAGGTATTTAAACAAAGATTAGCAAAAATATATCATACATGTGCACATTTCTGGTTATTTTAAATAAAACTTGAATAAAAGGAATACCGCAAAGACAAAGGTGCACCAAAACATATAAAATAGAGAATGTAAAATATCCAGCAGAAGAAAGGTCAAGTTACAATTTACATGAAAATTACTGAAATGTCAACAAAAGTTTAGTTCTAAGGTTCAAATTAAGCTCACCTGATCCCAGACTGGCCCTAGTTACCCTTTTAGACTTCTCACTTGAAACATTTGTCTCCATAGAAACAGATCTGCTTCTAGTTACTCTGAAAATGCACATATCTTACATCAGACTTGTATTCTGAACTGTTCATCAATTAGATTATACATCATTGAACATAAAATCTAAACTAGAAAATTCAAAAATAAATTTCTACATAACTCACACTTGAAAACCACTGCTGCTGAGGTCAAAACCTAAACACTTACTCTTTACATTCTTAAATTTTGTTAACAGTTGCTTTTCAAAATAACAGTTGCTTTTCAAAATAACAAGGAACCAACCTTTTCACTGATATTTCTGCTTTCCCGTCCCTTCCCTTTGGTTGTGATATACCAGCATCATCATTTATTGCATGCTGGTCAGCATCATCACCACTCTTTATGTCTGAATCAATCGCAACATCAGCTGGCTCTTGCTTCACTTTAGACAGAGAAGACCTCAACATTCTCCTTGTTACTAAGGACACATCACTGTTTCCAGTCATATTTTTTCTCTTATTGGCTTTTCTTCTGACTTCAGAACTGCATGGTGAGTCTTTAGTTTCCATGACATCATTGCAATCCCCAGATGTAATCACTTTATCAGCAGTACTTATGTCTTTAGTTAAATCAAGTGTTTCTGCACTCACTTCAGCATTTGCAGCAGTCTCTGTTTCAACACTAATTTTAGAATTTGCATCACTATCATGTAGTATTTCACTTTTTCCTTTATCCTGTTCAGTCAGAGATGTCTTCCTCTGTTTCTTAAGACTTGGTTCATAAGCAGAACCATCAGCTTCAGGAAGGTCAATAACCAGTGCATCCTCATCTTTATCACTGTCATCAGCAAAAACAAAGGACAATTCTTGGTCTGCTTCTGATATATGAATATCATTATTTAATGTTTTTCTATCTTTCTGTTCAGATGTATTTGCACCATAACTTGTTGGTTTGACTTCTTTGCAACTTCCTTTCTGATTAGGTTCAGTATTCTGACCTAAGACAGTTTCGTTATAAACTTTATTTGGCTCATTTGTTGCTGTAATGATTTTTTTTGTCTTATGTTCAGCTTTTGAAAAACATTCCTGATGTACATGATCTTTAGATGGAGACACAGCAGCTTCTACGGATTTAGATGGAGAATCAGTGCTTCCATCCAATGGCTGATTTAGAGAACTCAAACTCTGCCCAGCAGCCTGTAGCTTCATACTAGGACCCATAATTGGGACAAACTCAACACCTCCTACATGTGTTTGCCTTTCACTGATTAACTTTAAGCTGTTCTCCATTTTTATCTTTTCAACAGCTTTCTTGTCTAAGACAGTTTCTTCCACTGATGGTTTCTCCTTTTCTTTCATCAAAAGTTCTGACCAGTTAGTTGATACCTTTACATTCTTTTCACTCACATTCTCTGCCTTGCTTTCCTTCCCTTTAGACTCAACAAATTTTACAGGACCCTGACTAGAAGGGCTTATTGGACCAGCTAAAACAGACTTTGCTGAATCTGTTTTTGCTTTTTCTTTAATGCCTTGCAATTCTAGCTTTAATTTTTCAAGTTCATCGTCAATTGACAATCTTTTCTTTTTGACCGTGAGTATTGTGTCAGAATCATCTTTGGTGTCATTCAGAGTTTCCCTATCCTCATTTTTCTTCAATTCCAAACTTGTTTTCCCTTTTACTGGCTTTGGTTCAGGTTTTGGCAAATTAAACAAGTCCATTCCAAATGTCTCAAGATCTTCTATATTTTTATCTAGGTTTTTCTTTTTCCTATTTTTCTTTGCATTCTTTCCCTTCATCCCTTTATTTCCATCCCCTCTAAACTCATCCTTTGATTCATCCCCTAATACCATCAGGGTTTTTTTCAACTCATTTCCATATACCAACAGTTCTTTTTCCACATCTTCAAGCTGAGGAGCGCTTTCAACCGTATGCAGTGGGGTCACCTTTGTGAAAGTGTATCCCTTCTGTATTCTTTCCCGTGTAGTCGTGCGATAAGCCACAGCCTTAATAGCGTGCTTATGGTATAGGAGATTTTTATCCTTCGGAGCAAGGCTTGACGCTCTGATCATTGGTTTGTCTAGGAAAGCTACCCTGTGGGTTACAGCATTTTCACCTTCTGAAAATAAGTGTCAATTATTTCATTAAGATTGTTTAAGACTTATATTATACATTTATAATTCTGGTATTGTGATTTTGCAGATAGTTTTAGAATGAAGATTAAAACCTACATTTACAGCTAATGAAATAACCTATCAGTCTTTGAGAAGAACCAAGCTTAATCATGCAAATTGAAGTTTCACAGCTGAAAGTGACTCGCTCATGGTTTGTAAAATGCACTCTTTTTTTTAAAATAAAGTGTGGCAAATCATAAGGAGTGTTAAAACAAAAATACCAAAAGCTTGAACCCTTCAGCAAATGTTGATATTTGCTCAAATATCATCTTTGAAGACCCCAATTTTCACCACTTAAACCAAAATACTTTTTTATGCTATAACTGTATTTTTTTCTGCAATTTCGATATCATAGAGTAAAATAATAAAGTGTTTTCAGATGCATTACCAGGAAAACTAATTTTTGGTGCCAAAACATGAGCAAGTCAATTTAACATGATGTCATAAATTGATTCCCCGCCTGCTGAAACAAGTTATGACATGAATCAGTCAAAACATAGAGTGCTTTATCTTCATGACTAAGAAGGGCTCACCACTTTGCTTGCTCCACTGTTCTTAATCACTAAGATTTTTCATTATAAGTTCTAACTATTACCTAAACTTCTGAATTGTTTCACAGATCAAGACAAGAAAAATCTAATGTCACTCAATACACAGTTATTAATGTTGATATTTGAAGAATGACCCAGTAAAACATGGCTATTATAAGAATTAACTAAAAATATAAAAATAATGTTGTGGAAATGCTATACCGGTTTATTCTGCTCAGAAACAGGTATTATCCAAAATGGTCTACCTCTTCTGGCGACTCTGATTGCCACAACAATGGCAAACAAACAGTATGTGAAAACATTGCTGTCATGAATGTTCAAAGTCTACTCAAGATATTGTATTCCAGTACTCACATTTGAATGTTACGGTGTTGCTTGTGATACTATCCTTGCCAAAATGAAATACTTTATTATACCTACCCCCAATACTGTATTCCCGCACTGTGATTGGTATGTCCCAGTGTCGTTTGTAGCGTTTGTTCCCCTGATTATCCACAAGATGGCACACTACAGAGGCGGACATAGCCACATCACAAAGGTTCGGTACTGCTAGCTGTTCAACATTCACATCCTGACTTGTGACCTTGGAAACAGAAATGATGATGTTACAAGTGTTTTACTTGTTACTTAGTAAGTTTTAAATGTTTATAATGGAAAAAAGAGAACAGCATAATTTTAATATATATTTCTCTGTTTAACTGTTTAATTTGAGTTAATATTTTGCCAGAAAACACAGATTTCTCTGTCTCTGACTCAGCAGACCTTATAAGCCCCTGAGCAATTTTAGAACTTCTTTTGCATTCCGGGACACCCAATATTAATTAAGTATACACAGTGGACCCCATGAAATTAACAAGAGACCCCCAATTAGACAACCATGAGCGTCCCAGGATCCCAAGCTGGTATTTCCAAGTGAAACACCTGACAACATGTGTCTTATTATCATGGTCCATGCAAGAATCCTTCCCAGTTATTTTTTTGTACAAATAAAAAAAAAGGAAACCACAATAGGACTTTGACAATGGTTCGAAAAGATGATCTCTGAAACTGATATTAATCTAGAAAATGTTGAGATAATATGATTTTTTTTTTCCTCCAAATGACAATAAAAGAAAAAGAGCAGAAATAACAGTGGAAATACCTCATGATTCCACATGAATGCTCCCTTGTATGTGTCTCGGATCATTGGGTCAAGGTCGTTCACTTTCTGGCAATCCAGTGGGGCTCGCGGCTGGGGCATCCCAGGTAGGACACTTGGCAAAACCAGCTTCTTCACTTGGCCCTGGTAATGCATATGTTAATTCATGTAATTGCTCTATTATAGACCCTGGTAGGATTCTGAGCAAAACCAGCTTTTTCACTTGGCTCTGGTAATGAATTGGGAAATTCCATGTAAATGCTTTATTACAAACCCTCGTAGGATACTAGCAAAAACCAACTTTTTTACTTGGCCCTGGTAATGCATATGCGAAGTTCATGTTTTTGTTTTACCCTGGTAGGATACTGGATGCAACCAACTAGAGGTTGATTATTGGTCTAAAATCATATTAAATTATGTAATCGATATTAACAGAAAAAAGTATATGCATTATGCTAGCCTTTTTGGCAGTGTTGCCAACTTTGGTGCAGCAAACACTTGTTAAACATGTTGCCAGCGACAATACATATAGGCAGCAAGGTCAAATCTGACTTTAATCATTTTTGAGTTATGCCCATTGTTCAGATGAAATGAAAATAACAGACAAGTGTTAAATTAAGTTTCCACCCCCTCATATACGGTAACTTTTTTACACACCAGTCTCAGAAGTGGTCGTACATACTGTAGTACTGGCACATTATCATTCTGGATATCCTCCGGCAGGTCCACACGCTTGACAACCTTGTATAACCTTGGATATGACAACACACGCTTACGCCGCAAAACAATCTTACTCTGTAAAAAATAAAAATAAATATTTCAACTTATTTTTGTAGAATCTAACAGTTTGAGTTTTTGCCATACAGTGATCCTACTCTGGGTCAAAATAAATAAGTCAATACTTTGTATTTACATTTTTAGCATTTCTAACATCTATTTTAGGCCGATTTATTAACAGCTGCATAATGCCAGGTTCTTTTAAGCAACTTAATACTCAAAGCAACATAGGAATTGAAATTGAGTATAAACAAGAGATGTTTGTCGAGAATATTTGGACTATTGAATAAAATATGCATGTACAGAATTGCTAGCTGCTTTGACCTGCTGACCTCAAAATCAATAAGGGTAATATACTGGTCACACCCAACCTCTGTGTCAAGTTTGAGGACCATATTTAGATGGTTATCACTCAGACTAGCTTTTTCGGTTCAAGGTCAATGTGACCTTGACCTTAGACCAGGTGACCTTGAAATCCATATGGGTTATCTACTGGTCATGCCCAACATAGAAGTTAAGTTTGAGGATCATAGGGCAAGGCATTGTTGAGTAATCACTCAGTGAAGCTTTTTGCATTCAAGGTCACAGTGACCTTGAGCTTTGAGCCATTGACATCAAAATGGATAGGGGTCATCTACTGGTCACACCCAACCTCAAGTTAGTGAAACATAGGTCCAGGCATTGTCAAGTTATCACACGGACAAACTTTGGTCTACAAACCTACCCAAGGACCGACTGACCAACTGACATGTAAAAAGCAATTTAAGCTCTTCTTCGAAGAGAGCATAATAATAATAATAATAATAATAATAATAATAATAATAATAATAATAATAATAATAATGAATCTGGTATAAATGGACTGTGTGATGTCATGTTTTGGCACATCAAATAAATTACAAAATTTGAAGAACGACAACAATTTATGACCTTGAAGAACAACAACATTTTATGACCTTGAAAACCATTTGAAGACATAAAAGTTTATTGAAATAAGAAGTGTTTTGAGTAAATAAGAGATTTACTTCACCTGAACATATTTGTTGACCTCCTCATGGAGGTATGCATAGTCAGGGGCACACTTGATTGACTGCGCTCGCAGGAACATCTGAACCTCTGACTGTTCCTTGCGAACTTTCTTCAGCATGTCCTGATTTCATATAAATAATAATGGAAGTTAATGTATTTAGCGTATATTTTCTGCAATGGAACAAGGAGCTATTTTTCTATATTGTTCAGTTTAAAGCTTTAAATATAACATGATACTATGTTGTATGGCTAACAGATAAAAGCTTAATTATACTTATATAAGTTTTATTATGAAGAAAAGTGAAAAAGTAAACTTTTGGTCGAAATCAGAACTTGTAAACCCCCAACTCACATCCCCTATTAAAGCGAAGTTAAACTTAAAAACTATTTTACAAATCACAAGTGGCCACTTCTGCATCACTTATTTATTTTTACAGCCAAACCACTCATATATGAATGCCAATATAGGATATTAGCTAACTTAGAAACCTAATATGGAATATCAAGTTGCACATGTATGCATATTTTTTACTTTCGGTAAATACATGTAGATATTGCAGATACAAATTAAATATGTTAAATAAGACTCTGGCCTGAATAGATTAACTGTGCATTCTGACCTTACCTGGCAATACATCTTACAAATATAGCGTTGATTTACCCTTAATACAAAATAATCTGATTTTCTGATCTTTTGTTGACCATGAAATAAATATTTACTTAGTACACATATACTGGAATGACATGGTAAGCATACGGGACTTTCTTCTATGTTTTGACAGGACTTCCTTTAGTCCTAGTACTCCTACCCTACCATGGAATTTTTGAGACCATTGCCCCTAACTCAGATATTCTTTTTTTCTTAGCAAACAATAGGAATTTCACAGTACCCTGAGCATGTCGAGCTCTGGTAGTCCCTGAGGCTGATCAGTTTCGTGTAAAAGATGCCCGTATTGTCGCTCCAGGTCGTGATATGTCTTTAAATCGACCCTCGTAAGGCACGACTCCTTGTGTTTTGGCTTCTTCACGTAGATACGTGGCTTGTAAGCTTTTTTTTCTTCTACTTCTTCTTGCCCCCTGAAGTTAACACAAAGGGGGGTACATTTATGTGGAACATTTTTAAAATGGGGCCAGGGCATCAAAGATTGCGATAGAGTTTGTTTTTTAAAGAATACACCAATCATTCGATATACAAATTTACAGATTTAGGGTAACATTTTTGTTTTAAAAGGTTAAGTATTGTCTTATTATATTTTTTTAAAAGACATGAATTTGTCAAATGAAACTATTAAAGCTGCACTCTCACAGATATACTGTTTTTACAACTTTTTTATTTTTTGTCTTGGAAAGAGCAGGTTTTTGAGTTAATATTTGCAAACCAATGATAAAAGATGGCTGACAAAAGATCAGATTGCAGATTTTCATATTTCCGTTCAAAAATGAATGTTTTATGGCTTCAACTGTTATTTATGGTTTAAGAAAAATGCATAAAACATAAATTTTTGAACTTGAATATAAAAAGCTGCGGTTTTAATTTTTGTCAGCAATCTTATATAACTGGTTTCAATGCGTTTTGGCAAAAATGGGATCGTTCAAAGAAATTTTTTAAAAAAGTTGTCAAAACGTTCAATCTGTGAGAATGCAGATTTAAAGTGAATATTTAACAAGAGTATGGTGGATTGAAGACCTAAAAATTGGTCTTACTAGAAATGGCTGTAACTAAGAAGGAGTCTAACTAGAAAATGGACCTTACTAGAAATGGGTTTAAATAGGGAATATGTATCAAACTAGAAATGGGTAGTAAGTGGGTCTATCTAAAAATGGGTCTACCATGTAAATGAGTCTATCTAGAAATGGGTCAAACTAGTAAATGGGTCTACCTAGAAATGGGTATATCTAAAAATTGGCCAAACTAGTCCATGTGTCTAACTAGAATTGAGTCTATCTATAAACGGGTCACACAAGAAATGGGTCTATTTAGAAATGAGTCTATCTAGAAATGGGTCACACTAGAAATGGGTCTTTCTATTTTCAGTCACAAAAAACATATGTCATATTGCTACTAATGTCATATTGCTACATATGTCATATTGCTACATATGTCATATTGCTACATATGTCATATTGCTACTAATGTCATATTGCTACTAATGTCATATTGCTTCAAATGTCATATTGCTACATATGTCATATTGCTACTAATGTCATATTGCTACTAATGTCATATTGCTTCAAATGTCATATTGCTACATATGTCATATTGCTACATATGTCATATTGCTACTAATGTCATATTTACCTACTGATGAGACATATTTTTGCCTGTAAGTAAAGTGGGTTATATCACTATTGACGACGAAACTTACTTTTTCTTCTTGGAGTGTAAATGCAGGAAGAACTCAGAGTGTTGTTTGTAGAATTCGTATCTTTCCACGCTCGTCTCCAGTTTCTTTTCTGTCTCATCTTTTATATCTTTCCCTTCACCATCACCTACAACATCTTCAGGGTTAGCATCAGGAACATCAGCTGGTGTGCCAGTGACCTCAGGAACTGGTTCTGGCTCTGTTGATACATTTTCTGACTGATCATGGACATCAATTGTTTCTTCAGACAGTTGTGTTTCCACTGTTTTTCTCCTTCTCCCTTTGTAAGAAAGAGGTCTTTTAAATGTTCCCACAGGCTGTTCACTTATTTTAAAGGCGGGATCTGTCGCTGATGCATCAGTAGATTCCTCCTCTGTTTCTTTGTTATCCGTTTCATGTGTGTCCATCTGTATCTCATTTGGCTTTTTCACTTCAACATCAACAGGAGATAAGCCTTCATAAAACTTTGATTGCACTTTCTTATCCTTGTGTTCTCTAACAGTAGTTTGTTGGTCAACATGTCTTTTGGTCTTCTTTTCTGTTATATCCTCTTTACACATAGTTTCCGTGCTTGATTTACATATTTTGTTTACAGAAACATTGCTTACACAACTTCCAGTCCAATCACTTTCCACCTTTACATCCTTTGTAACTTTCTCTGAACTTTTATGTGTTTCTTTTTCAACATTACCAATATCATTAACACCATATTCTTCTTTAACAATACCATCTCTGTCATTTCCCCTGGTGTTTTCTTCTACTTTCTGTGTATCAACATTCTCCCCTTCTCCTTCATTGTCCACCTCCTCTGAATCATCTTTGATATATTTCAGATTCCTTTTGCCACTTGCCAGGGGCGGTAAAGTGATCCCAACCTTTTGAAGCCTTTCAGCAAGCCTGGACTCGTGTGTTTCAGCTCCCAACAGTTTAGTGTATGCATCTTCAGTGAAGAAAACTTGTCTTCCATTTATTGATTGTGGATTCCTTAAAAAAGAAAACAGTAAAAAAATGGATATGCACATTGTGCTCAATATATTAATATCAATATCAAAAATGTTGTGAATTATGGCCCAAGTCAACACTCAATCGTTTTTATATTGGAAGAAGTGTTTTTACACACCATTTTAAGAATGGGGCAAAGCCTTTCTGATTAGGAAAAAATGCTTCATATATATGGACTAAAATTGGTAATTTCAATTTTGCAAAGAAATTACCAAAACACTTTAAAATTAAAACTACTCAATATTGGGAAAAAAATGACTATAAATTACAATGACAAAATAATTTTATTAGTTTTATTTGGAAAATGCCAAAATTAATCAAGTTGATCAACTTTTACAAAAAATGACAATTTACAAAAAATGACAATTTTAATTCTTTTCAGGTTCAGAGGCAAACAAATCTGGCTACTGCCTCAGTTTTGGTTGAAAAGCAGTTTCAGACAGTTTTTACAGATTTTTATTGAATTATTCTTACATGTTTAAATCAATCCTAAAAATGGTTTCAGCAATAACTGCAGCACACACTGCTATTGTCAACATCACACAACGTGTATCTAATAGGGGCGCCAAGAGGGTACTTACACAGTTCTGATTTGCTGGTGATGGGAAGCAGTTTCCAACAAATTGATTTTTCGGCTGCATTTAGGTGCTAATTGAGTGGGGTTTTTTTAATAAGTTGACAAATTAGCTAAATATTAGGCTATAATAAAATATATAATATGCCCATGGCGATGATAAAATGACTTGGGCTAAGAAAACATCCTTTAACATAGCCCGATTGGTGATCAAATTATCGGGCTTGTTGGTCAAAACAATCATCGGGTGAATGTTTACCTCTCCAACGATGACCAACTTCCAGATAATCTCTCAACAATCATCGGGTGAATGTTTACCTCGCCACCGATGACCAACTTCCAGATAATCTCTCATTGTTATGATGTTTTCCGTTGTAGTGATCTCCCTTGTCAAGAAAAACTGTCAAAATAATTGTTTTGACAGTAATCATATTTCAGACTGTCAATTTTTCTTTCTAATCTCAAAAGTCTAAATTAGGTAAAAATGCTAATTTTTCACACTGCGTGATGACCCCCAAATTTGAGTTTGATCGAGTAAAAAATTAACAGAAAAAATAAAATAATAATAATAACTACTCTGTACTTAAGGCCATCATTAAAAAAATGTTGGTTTGCGGTGCTCCTACCGACAATTTTTGGGGTGGGTAGGTAGGTATGAATTTCTTTTTTTTTCTTTTTTTTTAACAGACGACAAAGGCAAATCTATATGACCCTCAGTCTGATGTAAGGGGCATGCATATTTTAGATAACAGCACTGAGAATTCAATGACAGAACCATTTTATCATTTTTCAGATACATGGATACACTTCAATTCTTTCTAGGAAGTCTTTTAATAATGGGTCTCCCAGAGTCCTTGCAGGGTTTGCAGAATGGCAGTACAACACGGTTGGTCTGTAGAGCATCTAAGGACCAAACACGAAATTGGCCCAAAGAAACAAAATGGGCCCAAAAAAAAAAATTTTAAAAAAATTTAAAAAAAAATATAAACGCAATAAAAACGCAGCGGTAGTGATAAAAAAAATTGGGTCGGGGCTTATTTCGGTGAGTCGGTCGGAGCACCACAAACCAACATCTCTTTAATGTTGGCCTAATATTCCGTGTATGAACTTTAGCTTTTCACTGCCTAGTAACCATAGAATTGAATTGTAGTAACTTCTTTAAGATGACATGAAGAAAGTATGCGAAAAGCAATTTGTCGGAAACTGCTTCTTGTCAGTAACTGCTAAAGTATTCCCTATTTATTATACATACCAATCCTAGCTTACCATTTAGTCTTAGGAATTAACACGTGAGGTCTTTATTAAGCAGTTATTTAGCACGTCATCAACAGCTGATCTCAAACTCCCAGAGATCTCCCCACAGACCTGTGACGTCAGCACTTAATGTGTAACGTCAAATAGTGCACTCGCACTACACTGCTTCTCAACCAGTAAGGTTATGAATCCAAACACTTCTGGAGGATTAATTACAATTGTCCAGGGAAGTTTTGATTGTTAATGTAGTACATTTTAAGTTAAAAGTTATGTTTGAAACATCTTTGGTAAATGTGTCAACTTCTGTCAAAGCTCAATTTCATTTTTGTTGATGGAAAAGTATTAATGTTATACATTTTCTGTAACTTTATTATTAATGATCATGTTCCAATAACATTTAGTGTTGAACATTTATTTTTACAATTATTTTTTTGAGCAGGCAATAAAGTGGGTCCTTTCAACGCAACTGCCGCCTGTGGTCAACACTAGACATTTTTTAATTTTACAACGAATTTCATATGATCGCGAAATTATATTACAAATCCGTAAATATCATTAAATTTGGCAAAAACAGATGTGACATCCTGATATCTTATAGCAAATCATCCGAATAACAAGTAAAATGACACTCACCATCGAAGTTGTGAATTATTAGTCATTTTAGAAGGAATTTAAGTGAATGTCGCGTATGATTATTCTTTTGATTTATATTTTATGGATATTTTTTATCGATACCGTCTAGCAAAGCAGACAACACTTTTGTATTATATTAATCGGAACGTCCATGCAGCGGCTACTTCCCCTTTCAAGGTTATGGATGATGTTGGTATCGATTTAAAATGAAATTCATATTTAAAAAAACCCTCGAAGAATTGTTAAGTCAGCCAGATCAAATATGTGTACTGTACTGGTTGAGTTGGTCAATCCGACCAACCAACAGTTTGTTGAACAGTTTTGATTTTTTTTTCTAACAAACACAATTTTACTCATGATTTTAGTATTCTTCTGTGCATTTTTCATTAGTGCGACACCAGCATGATGAGGCCCATTATAAAATACACATCCACCGCCAGGTACCTTTATACCAGTAGGAATATCCGACAACTAGTACAATATACGAGTACAATAATCTTTATTTAATGTCGAGTATATGGCAACAAGAAACATCAGCTCAATTAGCTATTTTCCGAAATGAATAATATACATACATAACAACGAACTGGTGACTTGGGAATAAAAGCGTATAGTTTTAAATAGGCAACATTTATATTTAAAAATAATAAACTTAGTATCGATTGTCAGAAACTTGCTTAGTCTTAGAAGGATATTGAGTTGTTAAACTGCTTCTTTTTGCACATTTGAGAAACCTCGGCATCAAAATTAATTAAACTGTCTACCTCAATTCCTAAATGTTTGACTTGTTCTTCGCAAACAATAGTGTGATTAATCATGTTAAATTGCTTTATTTATTTAACAGACTTGGAGCCAACTGAAATTGCCTGGGTTAGCCTGCATTTGACTGAAAGTAGAGCAGTTTATCAACATGTTACGTTCTTCTTCAAGAGTGGTCTTAACAACATCAGGACTTTTATTACACACAGAAAGAGTACTGTGATCTGCTTAACAAGAAGCGGCCCGACGTAGAGCAGTGACGTTTCTTACGGGCGACTACAAGAATGAATGAAATGTAATGCATTCTCCTTTATGTGTACTATATATCAGATGTGTTTTTTCCGTTTAAGTGTATTTGTTATAAAATGTAGTTCCATTTATGTGTATTTATTATCAAATGTATTTCCGTTTATATGTATTTATTATCAAATGTAGTTCCGTTTATGTGTATTTATTATCAATTATATTTCCGTTTATATGTATTTGTTATCAAATGTAGTTCCGTTTATGTGTATTTATTATCAAATGTATTTCCGTTTATATGTAGTTGTTATCAAATGTATTTTCGCTTATGTGTTATCAAATCTACATGTATATGTCCCATTTAGTATTAACTTAATATTAAGAAAAGGACGGAGCAAATATATATTTTAAAATTGATGCGTTTATTGTAGTATTGAATTAAATTATGTGCTTGTGTTTCTTAAATAACCTTTTGTAAATCTGGAGTTCCAGGTAAATCGCACTACATTAAACTTCATTCAATATTATCGCAATGGATCTTTGGCAAGTGGCCTGACTGTTACAAAGGCCAAACGGCATCTTTACACATTTAATTACCAAGAGACTATCGCTTGCAGCGTCAAGCTCGAAACACTTTTAATTCATACTGAATCACAATGGTTTATTGAACGCCATGATGGTCCTCAATGTCTTTAGTTTGTTATTTATAGTTCGTATTATTTTTTTAGAAAGGCGGACAACTGATAGAGTCAATTTTGTGTGACGATGAGAACTTTCTCCTGACTGGGTTTGGACCAATAACCTCATGGGTCAGAGATGAACATTTATACCACTTGCTGCCCATTTCTAGGACAGTGCAAGATTTGTTTTTTTTTACAGTGTAAAATCGCTTTGTCGAAATCTGGTATTTCGTATATCATCATTCTATCGAACTTTTTAACTTGTCATTTGTCAAGAAAAATAAATAAAATGATGTCCTAGAAATATTGTCATGCAAATCGACATTCCAGTGAAATATCAATCATAAGTGAAACATTGTTTATCAAAGCATCTGCATATAACAGAGCAATACATAAGTGGTATAAAAATACATGACTTTGTTAAAATGTATAGAACAAAATACCCAAAATAAAGATATTAACAAATAAAATTCCTTTCACTACTAATGACGAATTGCATTGGGTTAAGCATTGAAATAAAATATCTTATATTTAAAAAAGAGTAAATGTAATATATTAATAAACATGGCATCACTTATTATGGTGTCACTTTTTGGAAGCATCGACTGAACTGTTTTAATAGCATTCGTCAAAAGCCCACACAAAACTCATTTAGTATTACTATGTTGACTGAAAAACGTCGCGCAGAATGACTTGAATGCTTTTTAACCCCAACACAATAGGGTTCTCGCAAAATTTCTGTAACGACTCACTGGCATGCGCAAAGTCTATAAGTCGGACATCGACTTTGCACTCCGGTGAATCCGGCTCAAAATCGATATGGGATCTTTGACTTGTGTTATGTTCCTGCTGATTAGATAGGGTGACTAATTGCGAACAAAGCTCACTGTCACTACATGAACGCTCGGTCTTATCAACTTGGTTAACATTTTCTCCGTGCTTTCTACCTGGGGACATTTCACATGCATCAGACGCATGGGCATCTTTTCTGCTTTCAATGCGAGGCTTCTTTTCAGTTGCCGTCATACCCTCGTAAATTAACAATAACGAAGAAGAATGTAAATCTAAATATTTTTCTTTCAACAGAGCCCCTTCTAGCTCTGCAAGTTTGGTAAGCAGGGCCAAGATGATGTCGGTTCGCAACTCCGCCCCGTTATGGAAGAACAGTTTCAATTCCTCTATTGTTTCGGTATCGTTCAGCCTACGCCTGTGGTACTGGTTGAAAGTGTAGGAATCCGAAGTCTTCTTGTAACTCTGGAATACAGAACGGCCATACACACGCAATTCTAACCACAATAACATATGATCTAAATTGATAGGTATTGCAATTGACTAGTCAAGCAGTTGCCAATCAAACAATCAGTTGACCAATATTGAATAATAAGACTTTTTATATAAATTTTAAAAAAGGAACACGAAAAGTCGTGTATGAAATGGATTCAGTGAAATACACATCGTCAAATAACCAATAAGTCGCAATAATGGCTTTGTCGACTTATATAATTACTTCTTAAAAATTGAAAATGAGGCAAAATGCCCCAAATTTAATTGGGTTTATTTTCAGTAATCATATAAAAGATGACTCCTTGAAACACAATCAACATGCTATCTTATCAAAGTTTAATTAAATCCCGCATTTGATACTGTAAGAAATGAAAACCAAAATGGTATTTGTTAAAATCATTGTCACGTGACATTAGCAAAAGCCCACCTGACTTCCACAAATGCGGAAACCCAGTTTAGCGGAAGTTGAGCTCGCGCATCTAGTCTCGAGCACCTTCCGTTTTTCTGCGTCTAAATCCGCCCGTAACTGCCGTTTTCCCATCTTCAGGTCCATCAGACAGGGACGTTTGTAGTCTTTTACAAGGTTTTCAAGCATGATGAATTCTGAATTACGGTTAAGTATATTTAACAGTTTCTATCAAAACCGCCATAGCTAATTTCGTGCCTCCGGGGTAGTGTTCTTCCATGATATATTTAGGCCAAATTTAAAAGTCTAACGCCAACGCTTATTAAATGCAATGGAACACTGTTTATCGGTTTTTCGAGCATATAGCACGAGCAGTAGCAGTTATTTATTTAAGGGTAATGAGGCTTGCAGTGTTTTCGGCCACGCACATTATTAGATTGTGGCATTTTCGATCCACATTGCAAACACGGAAAATAAATCGTACGCCGATATTGTCAAAACAGAGACACACAAACAGACGCACGGGGTATTTCAAACAGTTTGTTCAATATTTTCTTTTTTAAAAAGGTAGCGTTGGAAGCTTTGTTTTCAGTACGTGTTTTCAACCAGAAAGGATACTTTGCGGTTTGTTGTTGGCCCAGAACCCGTACTGGGTGATTTGTCTCCCTATGCACGAGTTACTCCAGGCTGCGAGGGTTGGAGCCTCACTGAAACAAAATAATTTGTATGTATTGTCAATACACAACTCCAAACAATAGTATTTTGCGAGTTTAGTTAAAATTTTGGTGTCGTGTGATTTAAACCTCAATGCACGAATAACTCAAGGCTGGAGGGCTCGGGCTTCATTAAATATGATTCATCGAATGTGAACAGACATTGAATCAAATAAATGTCAGCATATATAGCTGTGTTACAGATGAGATGAATTCAATCAGGTTAAACATATATGACATTGTTCAACTTTTAAGTAACGTTCGATTAACTGTGTGATCACACAAAGGCATCTGACTCAAGTTTGGATTAGAAAATAATTGTGGTTAAGTTTTTTGGAATAACTTTCCATCTGAAGTTCCGAAATAATTACCTCTGGTTTGACTATATTACGCGATGAACACGAAAATAACTTTAATATTAATTTGGTTAAACAAACTTCTTTTGTTCAAAAACAAGCTTACTTTTCAAAACTGATATGCTTTTTCCGACGTCTGGTGGCAATGAAATCCTGAAGTCCGGAAGCACATCTCTCAGTTATCTCCCCTGGTGACAGGAGCTCGCGTGACACCTTTGCAACAAAGCACTTCTGGTTTTTGGTGATGTCACACGTGATGCTTGTTTCGCCTTAAGATTTTTTCAAAATATACTTCATTTATTTACATACACATGAACATACATAACTTACAGGTTTATTTTGACAAACGAAAAATAATAATAAATTGCTTAACCTTACAAAAAACGATGTATCTAAATAACCACATTTTATACCACTTTGGAAGCAAGTTCCTAATTAGGTCATTAATAGAAGAATGTTGTTGTGATTATTAAGACTATATATCTACTTTTGAACTGAGTTACTTATGTGTACGATTTGTATAAACCATTGTACTCGTTAACGTATTAGTTTTAACCAAAGCTCTCTTTTACATTGTAAAACTAGGTTGGGACGTCACAAAATATGATAATGCAGTTAGTAAGACAACTATTATATTGATGTTGAAAACACAGACAGAAGGTTGGCGTTTTGATTAGTTTCTTCCCTTTATGCTCTAGCGGAACAATGGCTAAGTTTTGTGAAATGCTATCTTGCCGCGTTAAACTGGAGTCTTTACCTTATGGCAACATTACAATGATTATCATGTATGCGGGTAGCATTTAACGCTGGAATACTCTGGTAAGGACATAAAAAGTGTCGTATAGCATAATAGCTCATTGGTGTTTGTCTACTTGTAAGTGTCTCCCTATACAAAGGATCTAGTAAAATTACTCGATTGATTAAGTCGTTGATATGAGTGTTCTAGCTTAAAGACGTATGTTAATGTATTACAAGGCATTTGCCACTGCTCACGACCTCTAAGGTATGACCATGGATAATATAGTTGTGGTTGATATGTTTGCGCTTTGTAAGTATATGGATGACTTTACACTTCATAGGGTGAAATTCCATCATCCAATCGGCTTCCCATTGTTGGGTATGACCATGGTCGGCCTGAAGTGCTTTGGTGTATTCCTTTAATGTACTCTTTCTATGTAGGTCACAGTGGTCACTGAAGAGACGTACGGATGAATTGGTGGGACTGTCTGTTGCAGGTCGGTTATGTGAAGGAGGAACAGTACCATCATAGGAAGTTTCCCTGTAGTACAACAGCTTGAACATCGGTGTTGTTGGAAGTTTTACATGCCGTTCTCGATTATTTCTTGTACTATTCAATGTCTGGCTGCTTGTGTGTTTTCTTTGCTTTCGCAAAACTTTTTTTCTTACGGTTACTAGCCTTGTTGACCTCCTTGTTAATCCATGGCTGCATGTATGTAGTTCATCTCATCTTAGGTGGTGCGCAGTCAGCAAGTATGTTTTTAAACAAATCTCACATGTTCTGGATGTCGCTTTCGAGTCTAAATATTGGAATGAAATCATTACTTAATTCATTTGCATTCCGTTTCAGTTAATAAAAAAATCTGCTCTTTTCCACTAGGGGATATTCTGCGATTTGGTTTGTCTTTTGTGGTCTAATATGAGAGTCAACGTAGACAATGTCATGATCCCCTTAACCAGGTAAAGTTGTGCGCCGCTTTATGAGAGATGGTCGGTTCGTCAAGAACATGTCGAGTATAATATCTTGTCGCGTTAATACTAATTGATCGATTCCAATATCTTCTATACACTGTAAAACATATTGTTGACATGACCACTGTATATGTCGCCTTTTGCGCTCGGGTTTTTCCATTTAATATCTGGAAGATTTGTGTCACCACCAACCAATACGACTGTTTTTTTTTTTTTGGTGTTTTGTATTTAGATCAGAAAGTGTAGAACCTAAGTCTTGCATATATTGAATTCGTCCATCATGGGGTCTGTATGATATTACTTGAAATTATTGATTTCCTTCGAAAGGGATTTCAGCAAAAACTGCTTCGATCTTAGAATGTAGTCCAATTTTGTCGATAATAAAGGAGCGCCTGATCGCCAAAGGAATCCACCATAGCCGTCAGCCCTGTCGTTGCGTGGGAAGAATTCTGAGGATTGATAGGACGCGGGTAGCCAGGTTTCTGTACCAATCAGTTTATAAGGGTCTGCTGTGTCCAGTAAGTTTTGTATTTCTTGTTCTTAGCGCTTTGTAAGTTAACCACGAGAACTTTTACATTGTTCAGTTTAGTCTTTGGTTCAGCCTGGCTACTGATGGACGTGGAGAAATGTGAAGATGAACCCGGCATTCCCGTACTGTGGGGGCGGATGGACTTGAAACACTATCACCTAGCGCTGAGTAACTATTTGAACTGTCATCGATAGTCAAATATTGATGTGGCAAAGTTCGGTACTCCACATTGGAGACAACACCACGATATATTCTCGAGTGCATGATATATATATGGTTCGCCAGGAAAATGCAGTTTCAGTGATGATGTTGGCATCTATCACAGACAACCGCTCGCTGCCACAAATTCATTTGAAAAAAATATAAGTGCCACAACACCAAATAATTGCTCAATTAAAATTTAATTGATATTTATTTTATCGGCGATAACGCAAGGCACCAGTCAAGGTCTGGATAGTATTTTCCTTATTTACGCATTCCGCAGATGGCCGAGAACATTTCTACGATTGAGAAAGTTGTGGTTAAAATTTTCCACACCAATATTGTATTGCTATTTAGTCATATGAGAAACCCGTCATAGCCCTGATATTTACGTGTTTCCAAAATTGACCGAGCGTGCTCGTTAAGGTCTTTTACAAGTTGTATCGCTTTATAGACAATATCATCAATAAAGATCAAGGTTAATGTTGTACTCAGAGTATGGACGTCGGTGTTGCAGCAACACAATTTTTTCAATCAGATGATTTATAAAAAAACCCCATTTATTGACGTTGTTGCAAAAATATTGATAAATACTTACTACTACTAATCACACACCTTTTAAACACTCTAGGCAAAATACACATCTAACGAAATAACACTTACAATTGCAATAAAAAAAAATGAAAGGAGAATATAACATTCAATAAAACACATTCAGCCGTGTCTTTGACAGCCGCGATAGTGCTCGAGTATTTGTTACTATTCTCACCCAAGTATCGCGGAATAAAGCATCTCAACGACTCAGGAGCGCGTTTGTAGAACGTTTGTTCCTGCTGAAAGAGTGGCTTGCAGATAACGTCAGAGCCGAGCTCGAGCACACAAGAGTGACCTCCCACCTGATGCTTGAAAGGTCGAAGCTCAACAGTCACTTCCGCTTCCGGTTCATCTTCACAAAAGTCAGCAAATGTATGGCATGACATCACGCTGATCTGCAAATAGAAAACAGTTTATGCGTGGAATAGTTTAACTCAAAATTGATCTTAAATTCAGGTGGTTCTTTCATTGTCAGGCGTTTCATATTCCAATCG
This sequence comes from Mya arenaria, assembly GCF_026914265.1. Classification (NCBI taxonomy): domain Eukaryota; kingdom Metazoa; phylum Mollusca; class Bivalvia; order Myida; family Myidae; genus Mya; species Mya arenaria. The sequence goes on along the minus strand of NC_069128.1, from coordinate 12,686,643 downwards.
ACTGCACTTACTACCTCCATAATCAAGTTTGCCAGTTCCGGTTCACACAAAAAAATTGTTTCGTAAGAATCAGTTTGGTGAGGCCCTTCTAGATTTATCAGTAAAAAGTTATTGATTTTACCTCCTTTAAAATATTAACTGTCACTTATCTTGAACATGTACATACTACAAGTGATTAATGTCTGCTTTGATCGATTTACAGATAATTGACTCTGTTATTAAAGGGTACTGTTATTAAAGGGTACCATCGCTTACAGGTCAATTAAGCCACCTCTTAGTACCATTATGAATGTTAACTCACATGTACAAATATATACTAATGTGCATGTCGAAAATGCTGCCTTAATCTGACAGCTAGGTTTCGAAACATGTCCACGTGGAATACACAGCACAAGTACTGAGGCAAGTCGAGAATTGAAACTAAGTGACATAGCTGGTAATTCCCGTGGGTCGTGTAACGAGCGGCTTGGTTCAAAATTGACAAACTAATGATTCTGTTACTGCTCTAGCTACATGTGAGCCCAGACAAAGTTTGCCACCATTGCCTGTAGCACATGAAACATGGGGAGGTGTGGTCGTTTCCTGCGACTACCGTATCAAGACCAAGGATGACAACTCCTGAAGCTGTTAAAAAATTCTTTTGACACCATGACCGAGAAGATTGCTATGGTAATAATCAGCAATCAGTGAACACAGAGGGAACACACACATACAGATAAGTTTCAGAATAACGTTATAACTTGATGCGTATCACTTATAAATTATATTATTATTGTATATTTTCAAAATGATATGTGTCATTATTATAAGTTATATATCATTTTGAAAATATACATTGAAAGAGCAATATTCTGTAAAGTTTATGAATAAATCATGTATAACAGTATCAAATTGTTCAACTATTCATTCTTATAGATACAACATGTTAGACAATGCCCGAAACAGAATAAAACTACGCATAGCTGATTTCTATATGCAGACATCATTAATAGTTATAAACTTAAAGGAGATCGTTCGCAGGTTGTATTCCTAAACGTTGCTGAAAATAAGTGATTTCAAACAACTGACTCAAGTGCTCAATGTATTATAATTATGTTATTTTAAGCATCAATTCTTAGAATTTATTTATTAGGATATTTTAACATTGAGAAAAGCCTCTTATTCACATTTCAAGCATTTTATATATTTTGATTTCAGACACTATATAAAGTGATACATATACCTGTTTTAATTCAGAACGATATAAAATTGCAGTTATTTTGGGAGAGTATGCAGTAATATGTAAACGGTTCTCTTTCAAAGAAATATCGTGATACGGTCAGGGCTTTTAAAAACTGAAATAGGAGTGCGATAGCTTTTAATTCAACGTATGTAAAGGTTAAGCAGTCCCAGCCATTTCGATAACATATTAGTCTGAAAGAAAGACCAAATCGCCAAATTAAAAAAAACAACGAAAAATAGTTAATTCATATATAAACATGGTTTGTCAAACTTGCAAGCCCTTTTACAAACAGTCTGGCGAGAAACTAAACGTTAGATATATTAGGTAAAGTAGCTTATATAGCAATTGACTTCCTTCGTTTTGTTTGACATGTCTGCAATTAACTGTAAAATCCGCAAAAAAATTAATCGCGGGGCCAAATCATTTTTTAACGTTTATTTGATATGAAATACCCACACAGGCAAATATCCCCACTTCCAGACTAACCTCCGTGGGTGTTAACGTCATATTTGCCCCCGATGGTAAATCTCCTCATATAGAAGGCGAATTTGACAAGTCGCTGGACTCAGCATCTTAAAAAGCATAGGGGCCATCACTGGCAACGTCCAAATATGAACGATCTCTGTTCACTTTAATTTCAAGAGTTAAAGACTAAGTCAAAATCAGTGTTGTTTATCGAATATCATGCAGGACCTTGTGCCTTACCTTGACTTCATCTTCTATATATAGACAACGCAACGCCGGTTTGTTCTTTGTAATTCGTAATTATATATTTCAGCAGCTGATACTGGTATCTAATAGAGTCCATTTTGTGTGACGGTTAGATTTGGGGAGCGGGAAAATAACCAGAATACCTACAACAAAATATCATCAACCAGGACATCAGCAGTCAGGGTATCAACGTCCAGGATATCAGCAGCCAGGACATCAGCAGCCAGCATATCAACAGCCAGGAAATCAGCAGCCAGGACATCAGCAGCCAGGACATCAGCAGCCAAGACATCAGCAGCCAGGATATCAACAGCCATAATATCAGCAGTCAGGATATAAGCAGTCAGTATATCAGCAGCCAGGATATCAGCACAAGGATATCAGCAGCCATGATCTAAGCAGCCAGGATATCAGCAGCCAGGAGATCAGCAGTCAGGATATCAGCAGCCAGGAAATTGGCAGCCAGGATATCAACAGCCAGGATATTAGCAGCCAGAATATCAGCAGCCAGAAGATCAGCAGCCAGAATATCAGCAGCCAGGTTATAAGCAGCCAGGATATCAGCAGCCAGGATATTAGCAACCACAATATTGGCAGTCAGAATATTAGCAGCCAGAATATCAGCAGCCAGATATTAAGTAGCCAGGGTATCAGCAGCCAGGTTATTAGCAGCCAGGATATCAGCAGCCAGGATATATGCGGCCAGAAAATCAGCAGTCAGGATATTAGCAGCCAGTATATCAGCAGCCAGGATATCGCAAGTCAGGATATCAGCAGCCATAATATCAACAGTCAGGGTGTCGGCAGCCAAGATATCAGCACCAGGATATCGGCAGTCATGATATCTTTAGCCAGGATATTAGCAACCACAATGTCAGCAGTCAGGATATTAGCAGCCAGGATATCAGCAGCCAGGATATCAACAGCCAGGATATTAGCAGCCAGGATATCAGCAGCCATGTTATAAGCAGCCTAGTTTTCAGCAACTAGATGTTTAGCAACCAGAACATCAGCACAAGGATATCAGCAGTAAGGATATCAGCAGCCAGGATATCAGCAGCCAGGATATTAGAAACCAGGGTATCAACAGCCAGGTTATAAGCAGCGAGGATATATGCGGCCAGAAAATCAGCAGTCAAGATATCAGCAGCCAGGATATCATCAGCCAGGTTATAAGCAGCCTAGTTATCAGCAACTAGATGTTTAACAACCAGGATCTCAGCACAAGGATATACTCAGCCTAGTTATCAGCAACCAGATGTTTAACAACCAGGATCTCAGCACAAGGATATACTCAGCCTAGTTATCAGCAACTAGATGTTTAACAACCAGGATATCAGCACAAGGATATACTCAGCCTAGTTATCAGCAACCAGATGTTTAACAGCCAGGATATCAGCACAAGGATATACTCAGCCTAGTTATCAGCAACCAGATGTTTAACAGCCAGGATATCAGCACAAGGATATACTCAGCCTAGTTATCAGCAACCAGATGTTTAACAGCCAGGATATCAGCACCAGGATATACTCAGCCTAGTTATCAGCAACCAGATGTTTAACAGCCAGGATTTCAGCACCAGGATATACTCAGCCTAGTTATCAGCAACCAGATGTTTAACAACCAGGATATCAGCACCAGGATATACTCAGCCTAGTTATCAGCAACCAGATGTTTAACAACCAGGATCTCAGCACAAGGATATACTCAGCCTAGTTATCAGCAACCAGATGTTTAACAACCAGGATCTCAGCACCAGGATATACTCAGCCTAGTTATCAGCAACCAGATGTTTAACAGCCAGGATTTCAGCACCAGGATATACTCAGCCTAGTTATCACCAACTAGATGTTTAACAACCAGGATCTCAGCACCAGGATATACTCAGCCTAGTTATCAGCAACTAGATGTTTAACAACCAGGATCTCAGCACAAGGATATACTCAGCCTTGTTATCAGCAACCAGATGTTTAACAACCAGGATATCAGCACCAGGATATACTCAGCCTAGTTATCAGCAACCAGATGTTTAACAACCAGGATCTCAGCACACTAGATGTTTAACAACCAGGATCTCAGCACCAGGATATACTCAGCCTAGTTATCAGCAACTAGATGTTTAACAACCAGGATCTCAGCACCAGGATATACTCAGCCTAGTTATCAGCAACTAGATGTTTAACAACCAGGATCTCAGCACAAGGATATACTCAGCCTAGTTATCAGCAACCAGATGTTTAACAACCAGGATATCAGCACCAGGATATACTCAGCCTAGTTATCAGCAACCAGATGTTTAACAACCAGGATCTCAGCACCAGGATATACTCAGCCTTGTTATCAGCAACTAGATGTTTAACAACCAGGATATCAACACCAGGATATACTCAGCCTAGTTATCAGCAACCAGATGTTTAACAACCAGGATATCAGCACAAGCATATACTCAGCCTAGTTATCAACAACCAGATGTTTAACAAGCAGGATATCAGCACCAGGATATACTCAGCCTAGTTATCAGCAACTAGATGTTTAACAACCAGGATATCAGCACAAGGATATACTCAGCCTAGTTATCAGCAACCAGATGTTTAACAACCAGGATCTCAGCACCAGGATATACTCAGCCTAGTTATCAGCAACCAGATGTTTAACAACCAGGATCTCAGCACAAGGATATACTCAGCCTAGTTATCAGCAACTAGATGTTTAACAACCAGGATCTCAGCACAAGGTTATACTCAGCCTAGTTATCAGCAACTAGATGTTTAACAACCAGGATCTCAGCACCAGGATATACTCAGCCTAGTTATCAGCAACTAGATGTTTAACAACCAGGATCTCAGCACCAGGATATACTCAGCCTAGTTATCAGCAACCAGATGTTTAACAGCCAGGATTTCAGCACCAGGATATACTCAGCCTAGTTATCAGCAACCAGATGTTTAACAACCAGGATATCAGCACCAGGATATACTCAGCCTAGTTATCAGCAACCAGATGTTTAACAACAAGGATTTCAGCACCAGGATATACTCAGCCTAGTTATCAGCAACCAGATGTTTAACAACCAGGATCTCAGCACCAGGATATACTCAGCCTAGTTATCAGCAACCAGATGTTTAACAACAAGGATCTCAGCACCAGGATATACTCAGCCTAGTTATCAGCAACCAGATGTTTAACAACCAGGATCTCAGCACCAGGATATACTCAGCCTAGTTATCAGCAACTAGATGTTTAACAGCCAGGATCTCAGCACCAGGATATACTCAGCCTAGTTATCAGCAACCAGATGTTTAACAACCAGGATCTCAGCACCAGGATATACTCAGCCTAGTTATCAGCAACCAGATGTTTAACAACCAGGATCTCAGCACCAGGATATACTCAGCCTAGTTATCAGCAACCAGATGTTTAACAACCAGGATATCAGCACAAGGATATACTCAGCCTAGTTATCAGCAACTAGATGTTTAACAACCAGGATATCAGCACCAGGATATACTCAGCCTAGTTATCAGCAACTAGATGTTTAACAACAAGGATATCAGCACCAGGATATACTCAGCCTAGTTATCAGCAACCAGATGTTTAACAGCCAGGATATCAGCACCAGGATATACTCAGCCTAGTTATCAGCAACCAGATGTTTAACAGCCAGGATTTCAGCACAAGGATATACTCAGCCTAGTTATCAGCAACCAGATGTTTAACAACCAGGATCTCAGCACAAGGTTATACTCAGCCTAGTTATCAGCAACCAGATGTTTAACAACCAGGATCTCAGCACAAGGATATACTCAGCCTATTTATCAGCAACCAGATGTTTAACAACCAGGATCTCAGCAAAAGGATATACTCAGCCTAGTTATCAGCAACTAGATGTTTAACAACCAGGATCTCAGCACAAGGATATACTCAGCCTAGTTATCAGCAACCAGATGTTTAACAACCATGATCTCAGCACAAGGATATACTCAGCCTAGTTATCAGCAACCAGATGTTTAACAACCAGGATCTCAGCACAAGGATATACTCAGCCTAGTTATCAGCAACCAGATGTTTAACAACCATGATCTCAGCACAAGGTTATACTCAGCCTAGTTATCAGCAACCAGATGTTTAACAACCAGGATCTCAGCACAAGGATATACTCAGTCTAGTTATCAGCAACCAGATGTTTAACAACCAGGATCTCAGCACAAGGATATACTCAGCCTAGTTATCAGCAACCAGATGTTTAACAATCAGGATCTCAGCACAAGGATATACTCAGCCAGATACGACAAGCCAGGTTTTTACTTGAACAACTATGTACGGTCATAGAGTCAATATTGTACAGAATCCAGTTAAAGATGCACTCTTACTCCCAAATAAAATTTACCACATTTAATAATATTGTATTAGTATTCCAAAAAAGGATAAAAAAAAATGTCAAAAACGATGGTTCTTATGAAGTTTACCGAGTTTTATTTGAAAGAAAAGTGAATAAAACACGGTATTTCTACCTTATGAGACGATATAAGATCACAGTAAGTAAATTTTTTAGCATTCACCAATCATTTAATTGTTTTGCTCTTTCTGCTATTAGATACACGGTTACAATCTTGTTATCAGTAAATAAAATTTTCCATGAATGCATAAATTAGTAAGAAGTTAAAGATTTAACAGCCAAAATTGATGTCTGTTATACATGTGTATGTATTGATTTTGAATAAGTGTGTCAATTGAATCATATACATATTACGCTTATAACAACAAGGAAACTTATCACTTTTTCTTGTTATTTCACGGAAGAATTATGTGTTCGTGCACACACCTTAAGCAAACTAAGTGTGTTTGTAGATAAAATCGTCTAAAAATGAAGCATTATTTATTTTCAATAAAAACGGAAGAAATATGACAGCATGATCGTATATCATTATTCAGTTTAATCATATTTTGTACTTTAAAACACTAACTGACCCAAGAGTAAATATAAATGTTAACATTACCTTTATAATGTAATACCGTTCACTTTAAAGAATCGCTCGAAAATAGAGATTTGTTTATAAATGTAATGTATAATAAAACACAACACCGGTTCTAACGCTTTTTACCAACTGCTTAAGTTCTGATCTCAAAATATTTAAAGATGAAACATGATACTTTCCTTAACAATTTCTCAGAAATGAAACGAAATGGAATGGTCAGTTTAGAATTAAGTGAGTTATTACTTTTAATATCAATATTGGTCTAGACTCAGGTAACAATCCCCATTATACAACAGTATTTGAGTGTTTTACCAAAGGTAACATGGACAAATCTCTTAACAATAATACAATGGAAACTCCCAGAAGCCGACCTTTTCAACGAAGACCCTATCCAAAGGCATCAGCCTAAGAAAAAGTCGCATTTGATACAACAACGAAACAATTAAATCAGTTTAATATCGTTGCGTTTTCATGCAGTATAATTTCCTGTTTCTTAGATAGCCATAGATGCGCGGTATTCTGAAATAATCGTTCAAGCATAAATACATTCCATTACAACCACAAGATGAGAGCGGTCTAGTGGAATACGTGTCCGCCACTCACCCAAAAGCTTGTGGGTTCGATCCCCATCGGTTGTCCTTTCTAATGGCGTCTCAAAAAGGTCGCAGTACTGGTCTTATAAGCTATCATCTTTCGTCAAAATCGAGCTAAAATTAATTAGTATAAACTAACAAGAAACACAGACATCGCATGAAACGTATAAGTTTCGTATATGCCGAACATTCGCTCATTATGCAAATTTGCCACCGGGAACAAAAATACACACATGGGCATATTTGCACCTTGGGTATTTTAAGATGCGTTTATATGACACTTATGAAAAAGGGGGGTATTCTTTTTATCAAAAGCACATAATAGAAACACTGATGAAGCTTATATTACTAGCACGTGATATTAACATAATTATCTGTATTTAATACTGATTTTATTCACTAAGCGATATCAAATTGAAGTTATTTTGGAAAAATAATAAGAAAAATTGTGCGTCTTTCAAAGAAAATGATGTCAAACTGTCGGAAAACATTTAATCTGAAATATAAATAGGTGTTTATCATATAAATTTTAAGGTTTAGCATTCCATTTTTATAGCATTTGTGTTTCAAAGAAAATCTAAATAACCAAACTAGACACAAAAAAGTAAAATAATACACAGACATGGTATTACAGCCTGGTCGAAAAATTCCGATCAAGTCTGATAAAGTTAAGTTGTTTTTATAGTATTATCCATCCTTTTATTGTTTTATTTTTCAACAAATTAAATCAAACCCTGCCAAAGTAAAATTATCCTGGGGGCAAATCACTTGCGCGTTTATATGACGTGAACTTCCCCGGAGGCAAATCACCGGTTGCGTTTATATGACATGAATTTCCCCGATTTATATGACATGAACTTCCCCGGAGACAAATCACCTGTTGCGTTTATATGATATGAACTTCACCGGAGGTAAATCACCGGATGCGTTTATATGACATGAACTTCTCCGGAAGTAAATCCCATGTTGCGTTTATATGGCATGAACTTTCCTGGAGGCAAACCCCATGTTGCGTTTATATGACATGAACTTCCCCGGAGGCAAATCACATGTTGCGTTTATATGATATGAACTTCCCCGGAGGCCAATCACATGTTGCTTTTATATGACACGAACTTCCACGGAGGCAAATCACATGTTGCGTTTATATGACATGAACTTCCCCGGAGGCAAATGGACTTCTTATGGGGGCAAATTTACCCCCACCTTTAGACTTGTCTGCGCTCGCGGGTATTTGCGTTAAATTGCACATATCCCCCCCCCCCCCACACACACACACTACATCCCCTCGAGGGTAAAGCCAAACGGCATCTTTTACAAAAGCAACGAGGTCTAGGCACCATCGCTGCTAGTTCCAACTGTAAACGGTATTTATTATTTTTAATTTATGTGGTTCAAATCGATCATACATAATTACAATGAATGGTGTTTTATCGAACGTAAGACGGGACCTTGGGTCTAACCTTGACTTCAGCTTAATGAAGTGACAACGCAACACCGGTGTGTTGTTTAAAGTTAGTACAAATGGCTTTTAATAAAACAAAAGGTTATCCTAACTTATCCGACAAGCATATTTACACTTTTTTCCGCTGGGGGAGGGGAATATTACTACATGGCCATTGCTGCTTGGGTATTTTTGGACGCGTTTATATGGCAATTGATTGAACATAATTTGTTTTGATAAACTAGTAATAGTTTGAATTTATAAGTACAATAGATACAATTTTGAGACTCATTTTCCTAACGTATGAAATACATATCTGTATTTAATACTGAGCGTAATGTAATATTGAAGTAATTTTAGGGAAGTAAAAAGGTGTATTAGTGTTGAAAGGAACACAAATGACACGGTTATTTTACTAGCGATTTGATATTATATGACCAAAAAGGAAGACTAAAAAACCAAATTTAATCAAAGTGCTGAAAGCACTGATGGACTAGGGCTTCATTCAGGGGAATGTTGACAACCATGTTTTAAGCATTGAAAAAATCGTAATTTCATTCTTGTTTCATTTAGTGTTCAATCCCAAGCTTTCTTGTTCACATTTAAGTGCGAGAACAGTCACTTAATTATGATCTGAATAAATTCATTATAATGTAAGGTCACATAAAGGATATATTGTGCTTTTTAAAAATAACATTTTTTCATCTGTTTAAAATTATGTCAAATGTAGTGCATTGAAATTTTATTACGGTATGAGTTTAAAGCTGCACTCTCATTTTGACAACTTTTTTATTTTTTGTCTTGGAACGAGCCAATTTTTGCGAAAATCCATGGAAACCAGTTATATAAGACTGCTGACCAAAATTTAGATGGCAAATTTTTATATTAAAGTTAAAAAATTGATGTTTTAAGCATTATTCTTAAACTGTTAGTAACGGTTTAAGCCATAAAACATTGATTTTCGAACGGAAATATGACAAACTACGAGCTGATTGTTTGTCAGCAATCTGATATCATTGGTTTGAAGATGTTTACGCAAAAAATTGCTCTTTCCAAGACAAAAAAGAAGTTGTGAAAACAGTAAATCTGTGAGAGGGTAGCTTTAAACTATGACAGGAATAATTCAAGGGAATGGTTTTTTGTGATTTCTAGCATTAAAATTGTCTGAATCGCATGAAAATTTATGAATTATGAAAGGTATTCTCACATTGGTCACACTTTTTGAACTTTGTGCTGTCTTTTTTTGTTTGCCTCAAATTAATACAGCATTGGCTTCACTTGTTGTGTATGAAAGGGACTGTACACCAGATTGGCACCAAAAAAGTTTAAAATATTTTACTCTTTGATATCGTTATTGTAAATAAAATACTAAAATGAAAAAAAAAAATGCAGTGAAGTGTCGTATCCACTATGCTATGAAGACTTACTTTTACTGGGAGGAATTTTCCAGATATATACCAAACTCGCTAATATCATGTAATAACATCAACGGCAGATCACGCATAAGGAATGAATTCTACTCGGTAGACATACCTAGTTATCTTTTTTTTAATGGAAAAATACGAAATACTGCTATTAATAAATCATTTGTAAACTATGGGGATCATCAGTTAGTAAGTTTCAATGCATTAATTGTACACACCGATACCAAGTTTATGTCAATTTTCTACAATTTTCTTTAAATTTTTGGTTTTTCATCATTAACTGAGTACAGCCCCTTTAAACTGTACCTTATAATGTCTGTGACTTATCAAATTTAATAGTAATGGTGTGCAACCAAGATTTGTTTTAATTATCCAGGTTTCAAACTGCATTTTGTATGCGATTGAATAGGTAATCTTAAAAGCTCACTTAATATAATTTTTACAAATAACATTCACCCTGCAAGGTACTCATATTTGGATGATACATAAAGATTTGCAGTCATTTATGTATACTTGCATTTATTGATAAAGGATACCTTTTTCAAATGTTTGATTTAGATTGCAAAATATAACTTATATAAATAAATATATATTCTTAACTTTATCTGATTACACAAGCTAATGCATCAGTCAATTGTAACCATGCCCCCCCCCCCCGCCCCCCGGTCCCGGAATAGCGGGGACTCTTACTTTCGGTCCAGCCGACCCCAGCTAAAATTCCCGCCCTGTGGAGATAATCTGATGGTAAAGTCCCCACCAAATGCCCCACATCCAATGGACATTAGGTTAAGCCCCATCCATACCGAATTTTCCGGGAAAACCTGGAACTGCGGGGCCACCTGAAAGGTAAAAACATGGCCCATTTCGCCGGCTATCCGCGGTATACCCCCGGATTTGGGAGCCGTGGTTACAATTGACTGGTGCATAATGATCCATAGTGATCCAATCTCATGCCAAGATGATTTCTGGCCTGACATCGCGATATTGATATTTGATATTTTTTTATCTCCATTTTGCATACTGTTTCCAATATGTTCATATTCTTATTGCATATAATCTGACCGTATGTAAGAACATTCATGTAGTTAACCCGATTAACTCACTCGCTACGTGTGAATTTCTTGTGCTTCATTAAAAGAACATACAGTTAGCTTGAATTGTTAGGAGAACTATTTGTATTGGATGTTTTAATTTTAATCAGTTCTGGTACTACTTTGATTATTCAAATTCGCTAACGGCAATCCAATCAAAATACAGCGTATGAATACATTACGTCAGTGAACCCCCAGATGCGGCTTGAGAATGCAGATAGCGTGTTTTTGGCTATGAACTAGGCCACAAGTGCCTTAGTCCAAAAACGATGTAAATAAGACATGGTAATTCAAACAGTTCAGCCCTGTGTAGACACAGTCGGCGGAGAAAAATCCAAACAGTTTGATAGGCTAAGTAAAGATATTTTATAGCAATTACCTCCCTTTATTGTGTATAATTTGTAACTTGTAATTTCTTTAACTCCGTAAAACATATACCGCAAAGTAACAGTTGTTTTCAGTTAGTTTATTTACTGTTTTTAGTATATATCAGTAAAAGGTAATTTATTTGAAATAAGGGAATATTCATTAGAGTAAAGCAAGTATAAAATATTATGGGTTTTTTATACAAAAATAGAAACTACAGGGACAAACCCAGAAGTTAAACAGTTGACGGTGACTCTGTTTTAAGCCACGAGGTTAACGAGTTGATAATGGTAATGATTTTTAACTTGACAGTGGCTTTTAAAGTTGGTATAAAATGCACCAAGAATTTCTTGATTGATCATAATTAGTTCGAATTGCACTAAGAACATGCATTACAGACGATAAATATGTCATGAGAAAACAAAACTAGTGATATATTTGTCTAGAAAGATATTAAATGATGTCCGAGTAACATGCAAATCGACTTTCACGCAAAATAGATATTACAAATGAAGCAATGGTTAACTACGGAATGCCGTTAGGATCTGAACCGCGATACTCGATAGTAAGATGATGAAAACGCGATATCACGAAACTACGATGGTGAAAACGCGACAGTACGATGACGAACGCGACATTACGATAACGACACGCGATAATGCGACAGTACGATGATGATAATGCGATAAACTGTCGTGTTTTCACCATCGTAGTTACGTGATTTCAAGTTTTTAACATCGTAGTATCGTACGCGTTTTTATCATCGTGCTGTCGCGTTTTCATCATCGTACTGTCGTGTTTTCATCATCGTACTATCTTGTTTTCATCATCGTACTATCGCGTTTTCATCATCGTGCTGTCGTGTTTTCATCATCGTACTATCGCCTTCCGGCGCGCATGCGCAGAGAAGATTTTGCCCTCCATGTGACAAAATGTCGAATGCAGTGGTGCGTTTCAGAGCATTTTTACGATCTGCCATTATCGTAAAAATGAACGATCATAATAACGACCAACTTAATGACAATTACAAAGGCGTTTAAGAAATGTCTCGTCAACTATCCAGTCGTTTAGAAAAAAACAAACGATAGCGATGCGTTCAAACAAACGACACATACTGAAGTGAAATGACACCACGTCATATAAACCTGTTAAGAGCACCTGTCTTTTTTATGAACTATAATTCTACTACGACTACTACTGCTTCTGCTACTGCCACTGCTTCTGCTACTGCCACTGCCACTACCACTACCACAACTATCACAACTACCACGACAATCACTAACTTCTACCATTTACCACTACTACAACAACTACTACTACTACTACTACAACTGCTACTTCAACTGCTACTGCTACTACAACCACTACTACTACTACTACTACTACTACTACTACTACTACTACTACTACTACTACTACTACTACTACTACTACTACTACTACTACTACTACTACTACTACTACTACTACTACTACTACTAATCGCGGTCTTTTTTCTGATTGACAATATGTTGCTTATGCTGCTGTTGTATCTGTAATGTATCAGTCTTATACGTTGTACTCTTAAAAAAGCGTCTAAATTAATCCACAAGCACATGTGGATTATTGTAGACGCTTTTGTTAAAAAACACGGCATAATAATGAGTGCTTGCTAGTGACTAATTTAACACAAATTGAATGGTGAATTAGAAGTTTCTGCATGTGTTGGTGGTGCTGGTGGTGGCGGTGGTGGTTTTGATGATGGTGGTGGTGGTGATGGTGGGGGTGATGATGGTGGTGGTTGTGGTGGTGGTGGTGGTGGTGGTGGTGGTGGTGCTGCTGCTGTTGCTGATGATGATGATGAGGATGATGATGATGATGATGAAACCTCAGAGGTATTGCATTTGGAAAAAACTGTTCGAAGATACTGTTTTGACTGGTTGGTTTTATTGTATAAAGACAATTCATAATTTAATCTTTATTGTGTCAATTGTTGTTTAAACTTTTAATGAACAGTATTTCAGATCAATTCAAATGCGTGATAAAAGCTTCAGTTGAAGACATGATTCAATGATTTAATACAAGCACCCCTGAAACCGACATAATGTCACATGGAGGGTAAATTCTTCTATGCGCATGCGCACCGGAGCACGATAGTACGATGATGAAAACACGACAGTACGATGATGAAAACGCGACAGCACGATGATGAAAACGCGATAGTACGATGATGAAAACACGACAGTACGATGATGAAAACGCAACAGCACGATGATAAAAACGCGATAGTACGATGATGAAAATGCGATAGTACGAAGATTAAAACGCGATAGTACGATGATGAATACAAGACAGTACGATGATGAAAACGCGATAGTACGAAGATTAAAACGCGACAGCACGATGATGAAAACGCGATAGTACGATGATGAATACACGACAGTACGATGATGAAAACGCGACAGTACGATGATGAAAACGCGATAGTACGATGATGAATACACGACAGTACGATGATGAAAATGCGATAGTACGAATATTAAAACGCGAAAGCACGATGATGAAAACACGACAGTACGAAGATTAAAACGCGACAGCACGATGATGAAAACGCGATGGTACGGTGATGAAAACGCGATAGTGCGAAAACTAAAACGCGATAGAACGATGATGAAAACACGACAGTACGATGATGAAAACACGACAGTACGATGATGAAAACGCGATAGTATGATGTTAAAAACACGCAGTACGATAGTACGATGATGAAAACGCGAAATCACGATACTACGAATGTGAAAACGCGATAGCCGAGTAGCGATATTACAATGAAAACTACACGAAGAAGCCGAGTAGCCGTCCTTTTCAACGAATGAGTGCGTCTTAAAGCACACGACTAGGAAGAGTTGGTGTGATATCACTTGTGACGTTGATACAACAACGAAACAATAAAATCAGTTTAATAGAGATAGTTTACTTGTATTGATCAATTATGTAAATATATGTTCATGTTTCTTTGATAGCCGTAGGTACACGATTACCAAAAGTATTCGCACAAGCATGAACACTTTTCTTCGACATTTAATCACAAACAAAAATATCCAATGAACCACCTGTTGCGCATTTATGCCGAACATTCCTCCACGTCGGGCTTATTTACCCCCAGGGGCATACATACACACGTGACCATCTTGCCCCTTTGGTATTTTGGACGTGCTTATATGGCTATTACAAATGAATATTTTGTTTTTATAAAATGGTAGTAGTTTGTGTTCATGAGTAAATAAAAGAAGTCATTGTAAAGCTAATACTACTGACAGATCATAAACATATATGCATGTTATACAACTTTTATTGACTGAACGATCTAATGTTGCAGCATTTTGGGAAAATAATAAGGAAAAAATATTCGTCTTTCAACGAAAATGATGGCATACTGCCATAAAACATGTAATGTGAAAAGGGAATGTGATAGCTGTTCATTAAATGTATCTTATGGTTTTATCAATCCGTTTTATAGCATATGTGTCTTAAAGCCTTGATAACAAAACAAGAAACAAAAAAAGTTAAAGAATACATAGACATGGTAGTTCAGCCCGGTCGAGAAACTTCGAACAAAGTTGGATAGAATAAGTAGTTTTTTAATTCTTCTTACAGCTATTTCCATCTTTTATTTTGTTCGACTGTTCAAAAATTCACATAAAATCCTGCCAAATAGAAATAACCCCGGGTATTATATTACATGGAATACTTACGGTGGTAAATCACTTGTGCGTTTATATGACATAAAATACACCGGAAGAAAATCACATGCTGCGTTTATATGACATAAAATACTAACGGTGGCAAATCACGTCACGGTGTGCGTTTATATGACATGAAATACCCCGGAAGCAAATCACTTGTTGCATTTATATGACATGAAATACCCCGGAAGCAAATATTTTGTTGCGTTTATGACATTAAAAACAAACGGTGACAAATCACGTGTGCGTTTATATGACATGAAATAATCACGGTAAAAATTTCACCCAATTTTCAGGCTTGTGTTTACATGACATTAAATACCCCAGAAGCAAATCACTTGTTGGGTTTATGTCACGTATACGTTAATATGACATGAACTATTCACGGTGGCAAATTACGTGTACGTTAATATGACATGAAATATTCACGGTGGCAAATTACGTGTACGTTAATATGACATGAAATATTCACGGTGGCAAATTACGTTTACGTTAATATGACATGAAATATTCACGGTGGCAAATTACGTGTACGTTAATATGACATGAACTATTCACGGTGGCAAATCACTTGTGCGTTTATATGACATGAAATTCTCACGGTGGCAAATTACGTGTACGTTAATATGACATGAAATATTCACGGTGGCATATTAAGTGTACGTTTATATGACATAAATTCTCACGGTGGCAAATTTACCCAAATTCCAGGCTTGAAGCCACCGCTGGCAGCTTCGAATTATAAACGGACTTTATTCCTTTAAAATTCTAAGGTTAAAATCGACCAGACATAAGCACAATCAGTGAGGTTTATCCCACGTTATGCTAGACATTGGGCCTTACCTTGTCTTCAGCGTTTATATCACGACAACGCCACGACGGTTTGTTCTTTACAGTTTGGACGTATTGCTTTAAGCAGGCCGCTGATACTGATAGCTTATAGGATCCATTGTGTGTGACGTAGAGATGATTTTCCTGATGTTGGACTGAACCAGTAAACTCTTGGGCGAGAGCTGAACATCTATACTACTGGACCACTCTGTCTATTTTGTCCACAGCAATAAAATGTGTAAACCAGTCGGGTCGTTCTATTGACAGCATGGGTGAGAAATAATAACTGTTAAGATTACTAAATTAAAGTATTTTATTAATAATTCTGGAAGGAAATAATGAATTATTGCTGTAAATATCAGTAAGGACTTGCGTGATTGATATCATTATCGGGGATATGAACGCAGTTGGGATTTTTAAAATATGCATGGAGTCGGACTCCACACACTGTAACCATTCTAACAGCGTTCATACCCAGATTATGACATAAATCACACAATTCATTCCTTAAAAGTACAAAATATTTGGTAGAATAGCAAACGTTGTTGAAGTTGACTTGAACCAGCATTTTAACCACCTGGCACAAATCACCACGAACCTATAAACCATTGTTTATAATTCTGTAAAACACATAACAAGAATAACAGTTGTTTTCAGTTAGTTTATTGACTTTTAATAGTATTGATCAGTAAAAGGTAACAAGGGAATATTCACTGGTGGCAACCACGTCTACAATGATACAATAAACACTACAGGGACAAGCCCAGTAGCCGAACATTTCACGATGACCCAGTTTATAGGCTAGAGGTCAACGAGTTTAAAATGAATTTGAACTAAAGCTGGTGAAAAAAATGCATTTAGACAAACACGAGTTATCACAATCAATAAAACTTAAAAATACAGAACGGTGACTAGGTTATGGGGAAACACATTCCGTGATTCTTTGGTCTAGAACAATGATACATGATGTCTGAGTAATATTGGCAGGCAAATCGACTTTCAAGCAAAATATATATCATTAGTGAAACAATAGTTATCAAAGCATGTGCATTTAACAGAGACATACGGAAATGGTATAAAAATACATGACTTTAATACAATGTATAGAATACAACACCAAAAATAAAGATATTTAAAAAAATAAATTCATTTTACTTACAGGCATGTCTGAAAATAACTCATTGGGCTAATATTTCTTGTTATCATATATTCGATTTAAATAAAGTCTTACATCTAGGTACGTGTTACGCTATGCATTAGAATAAACTATCTAACATTTCACATAGAGTAGGTTTCATAAACATAGCGTTTATTATCATTTTGTTATTTTTTGAAAGCATCGACTGAACCTTTTTAAAACCGTTCGTTAACAGCCCGCACAAATCTCATTTAGTAATACTATGTTGACTGACCAAGTCGCGAAGAATGACTTGAATGCTCTTTAATCCGAACACAATAGGGTTTTCGCAAGATTTCTGTAATGACTCGCTTGCATGCGCAAAGTCTATAAGTCGGACATCAACTTTGCACTCCGATGAATCCGGCTCAAAATCAGTATCGGGTTTTTGACTGGAGTCGTTTTTCTGCTGACTTTTTAGCGTGTCTAAATGCGTACCAAGGTCACTGTCACTACATGACCGATCAGTCGCTTCAACTTGTTCAATATCTTTTCTGTGTTTTCTACTCGGGACTTTTGCACTACTTGTAGCACCAGACGCATGCGCATCGTTTTCACTTCCGGCACCAGGCAGATCATCAGTCGCCGGCATGCCCTCGTAAATTAACAGTAACGAGGCAGAATGTAAGTCCAAATCTTTTTCTTTCAACAAAGCTTTTTCTAGCTCTGTAAGTTTGGTAAACAGGGCCAAGATGATGTCGGTTCGCAGCTCCGCCCCGTTATGGAAGAACAGTCTCAATTCCTCTATCGCTCCAGCATCGTTCAAGCTACGCCCATGGTACTTATCATGGAACGTGTAGGCATCCGACGTTTTCTGATACGACTGGAAAATGCAAGGTTCATATACACAAAGTAACATGGGATTTAAACTGTAGCATCTTAACTAGTCGCATGTAGTTGCCATGGAAACAAATCAGTATAGGGTAATGACTTAAAACACTGTCAGCATGCATTATTCCTTTCATAGTTTAATGAAATCAATCATGCATTTACCATTCTTAAAAATGTAAGTTCCCTTCACGTTTGCTAAAATAATTGTCACGTGACATTAGCAAAACCCAACCTGACTTCCACAGATGCGGAAACCCAGTGTTGCGGAAGTTGAGCTCGCGCATCTACTCTCGAGTAACTTCCGTTTTTCAGCGTCTGAGTCCGACCCGAACTGCCGTTTTCCCATCTTCAGGTCCATCAGACAGGGACGTTTGTAGTCTTTTACAAGGTTTTCAAGCATGATGAATTCTGGTAAAGGGTTAAGGATATTGAAATATCGCTATCAAATCCGTTATTGCTTATTTGGTGTTTCCGCGGGAACACTCTTGGCCAAGTTTTAAAGGACTATCGTCTACGGCAATGTTAGTTAAATGCAGTTGATCTCCGTATATTACACCGATAACACCGATTCGGAACTTACTACTCAGTGTTACATGTTATTGTTTTCTTCTTCTTTTGTTAGCACATGCCGGAGGATCAAAGCATGGTTATACAGTTTCAGACCATTTATTGGTTTTGTAATAAAAAAAAAAAAACGCGCTGGACTCCTACACCGGATCTGGCCACTTTGTGGTTACGACCAACCATTTTCATGCATCTTATAAGAAACGTTTTTTTTATCTTACGTTGTTAACTGTTTAGTACACAAGTGGAACTTTCATCCCATATATGGTCATGGGTTCGTGAAAAACAAGAACTTCGCGTACAAATGGTCAATTCATTTATTGACTATAGAATATATAGCAAATGTATTAACTATTTCAATTTAGTGGTTCCTAACCTACATTGGTACTTCTGAGCATATAACAAGTGTAGAAGCCCGTATTCCACTTTACGGTTATGAGGCTTGTAGTGTTTGTTCGGCCACGGCCACGCACAATTTCAGATGTACGTGTTTCATCAACAATATTTTTTAGAAAAAGGATACTTTGCGGCTGGTTGTTGGCCCAGAACCCGTACCGGGTGATTTGTCTCTCTATGCACGAGTTACTCCAGGCTGCTAGTGTCGGGGCCTCACTGAAACAAAAAAGTATTATAAAATAACCATCCACAGCTTTTTTCAGTAACATTTTGTGATTGGTCGTCGGCTCAGTTTTCGTTTCGGGTGATCCACATCCATGTGCACGAGTTACTCCAGGCTGCAAGGCAGCACATGTAAATACTTTATTAAAAGGTTCTCATCTAATTATATAGTCGCATTTGCCTTAATGTTATGTTGACTTTGTCCAGTGACTAATATTATCATTTTTCAAGGTTATTTTTTTCTTCATATTCCTATTCATCTCACATAAGTATGCTTCATTTTCTAACAATAAAATACCATGAGTGTCAGAGCCACATCAGTGTAAAAAACCTTCTCACAGATGGTATCATTGTGTCATAATTTACATCCATGTAACCAAAACTGTTTATGCGTAAATGCAAATGTATAAAGGTTAAAGTTTAGCAGTAAAACTATGCATGATGTGGTAAATTTATCACCAGCTTATATAACAAAATTGTTTGTTTTCGGACAGTTACGGAAGCGTATATATTATACGCTAAAACCTTCCATAAAAGGTAGTTCTAAATACGTGTATTACCGCAAGATAAAGGGATGCAATGTTTTTCGTGGGTTCACAATAAACTGTGCGCTAGACATATGCCTGTTACGCAGTTGCCGCATTAACTTGTTAAATTAAAACAAGCAGCCTATCTAACCATGCATTCACAGCATAAGAATCATTACACAAAGGAAAGTTATCTTTCATTTTATCAACAGATGTGTCGCATAAAATAGGCTATATACATTTTCTCAACTTTAAAACGCAATAATGTTGGAAAACTACAACTTAGTAAGGTATATTTAACTACATTAGAAGCGGCTACTGTACATGCTGTAGCAAATATGATAAGACCGGTTAAGTTTTTGGATTGTATATAACATATTTATTGATTGGTCAATATTCATCGAATAACTACTACTAACCAATCAAATCTTGTCAAGGAGTCAACTAGCCAAAAGATATAGCTTTGACAATTTATCAAAGTTTTATACAAGTTGCTGCTGAAAAAAATAATGTTGTTGTTTTTTCAATAAACAGACAAACACTTACTTTTCAGAACTTCTATGCATTTTCCTACGTTTTGTGGCAATGAACTCATCAAATCCAGAAGCACATCTCTCATTAATCTCTCCTGGTGACACGAGCTCACGTGGCACCTTGGCAACAAGGCACTTCCGGCTTTGGGTGATGTCACACGTGACGCATGTTTCGCCTAGAATATATTTTTAAACATAATACAGCTACATATAAATAATAATAATAATAAAAGAAGAAGAAGAAGAAGAAGAAGAAGAAGAAGAAGAAGAAGAAGAAGAAGAAGAAGAAGAAGAAGAAGAAGAATGAAAATTATAATATACATCACGTACAGTTAAAGGTCTATTCTCAAACATCACACTTGATATCACTACGGTAAAAATGTTAATGTTTGTAATAAGGTTACCAGAGGGTTATTAGAAGCATGCGAATGCAGTGGTTACTATGGCGATGCTTTGGTTTTTTTATTATATCATATTATTTTTTAAATCAATAGTTGTTGTTTTTGAAGATCTCTTTAATGCGTCTCCGAGATAACATCTTTTTCAAAACACTCGGTCGCACAGCTGAACCATTTAAATGATTGCGCTCAGGAAAAACAAAGACAAATGTAAAATATAAATTTAATTTGGCCGAAATAATGGGCTGCTAGATTGGAAATGAAATTAACATAGATATAAAGTTTTGTCAAAGCAGCCAAAAATCCTCCATGCAAGGATACACCACATCAGAAAGCATAATAAAGTGAAAAACGTGATATAATATTCAATATCCTTAAGTTAAATTGTCCCCTCCAAACCCGGGAACACTAAGCAGTTGATTGCGATTAAATTTGGTAAAACTGGTGGTGTCATGCATTTCTAATTTATTATTCCGTTCAAGCGCAGCCATTGAACTCAACGACGTATTAGTTTTTGTTTCTTACGCTCAATTTAACATATAAACAAGGAAATCTTATAAACAACTTTTATGAGTAAGAAAACTAATGTGAAATAAACAAGATACAACCAGCGATTTATTACGAAAACGTTTCATATTCATTACCCAAGTAGCGATCACCGGTAAAGAAATGTGAAGACTTAAAGATTAGAATGTCCTCTTAGGGATTCTAGATTACCACTTTCTTAATCCGTTTCTTGTTAATCCAGTTTAAACAAAAGTTCAGATTGTTAACATAGGTTCAGACGTCACAAAAAGGAATATTGTCATGAGTAAAAAAAACTTTATTCATTTGGTATACTGGAAACGCAAAGGATATTATGTTCAGACTGTTAAAACTCTCTCTTCTGAAAGGATGTGTTAATGCACCAGTCAATTGTAACTACAGCCCCTCCAGGTCCGGGGAATAGCGTGGACTTTGACTTTCGATCCAGGCAAGCCCGGGGAAAATCCCCGCCCTGCAAGGACGAAGTGCTGGTAAAAATCCCCTCAAAATGCCCACGCACCCCAGGGACCAAAGGTAAGGCCCATTCCCCGCGAAGTCAAAACCACCGCATTCACCCCGCACTGCGGGGCTACCTGGAAGGTAAAAACACGGCCCACTTCCCCGGCTAACCCCGGTATACACCCGGACCTGGGGGCCGTGGTTACAATTTACTATGATCTAGCGGAACTTTGACTAAGGTGCGTTTATGAAGTTTCATGTAAAACGCAACTGGAGTTTTTGCCACGTTGCAACAAAACCATGATAATCATTTACTATGCTGCAGTTAACATTTATAGAAAATACTGGTTTTGCAGTTCGTGAAGAGCGCGTCTAAACGGTATCATTCTTACCGAAATATCGCGGGATAAAGCTTCTCAACGACTCCGGAGCGCTCGTGTAGAACTTCTGTTCCCGGTCAATGAGCGGCTTGCAGATAACGCCACAGCCGACTTCGAGTACACACGTGTGACCTCCCACCTGGTGCTTGAAAGGTCGGAGTTCAACAGTCACTTCTGCTTCCGGTTCTTCTTCATAAATGCCATCGATTGTGCGGCAGGACATCTCGCTGATCTGCAAAGAACACCGCAATGCATATTTTATTAAATGAAATATATTAGTTATTTCCTTTTAACGGTCATGGTGAATAACATTGATTCACATACATGTACAGTACCGATGAGGACAGCCGGTCATACCAAACATACAAACGTGCCCATCCCAGTCTCCATGAAGGCAGAAGGATCATACCAAACATACAAACGTGCCCATCCCAGTCTCCATGAAGGCAGAAGGATCATACCAAACAAACAAGCGTGCCCATCCCGGTCTCCATGAAGGCAGAAGGATCATACCAAACAAACAAGCGTGCCCATCCCGGTCTCCATGAGGCCAGAAGGGTCATACCAAACAAACAAGCGTGCCCATCCCGGTCCCCATGAGGACAGACGGGTCATACCAAACATACACACGCGCTCATCCCGGTCTCCATGAGGACAGACGGGTCATACCAAATAAACAAACGTGCCCATCCTACATGAGGGCAAAAGGGTCATACCAAACATACAAACGCGCTCATCCCGGTCTCCATGAGGACAGACGGGTCATACCAAACAAACAAGCGCGCTCATCCCGGTCTCCATGAGGGAAGAAGGGTCATACCAAACAAAAAAGCGTGCCCTTCCCGGTCTCCATGAGGGCAGAAGGGCCATACCAAACAAACAAGCGTACCCATCCCGGTCTCCATGAAGGCAGAAAGGTCATACCAAACAAACAAGCGCGCCCTTCCGGTCTCCATGAAGGCAGAAAGGTCATACCCAACAAACAAGCGTGCCCATCCCAGTCTCCATGAGGGAAGAAGGGTCATACCAAACAAACAAGCGTGCCCATCCCGGTCTCCATGAGGGCAGAAGGGCCATACCAAACAAACAAGCGTGCCCATCCCGGTCTCCATGAGGGAAGAAGGGTCATACCAAACAAATAAGCGTGCCCATCCCGGTCTCCATGACGGCAGAAGGGTCATACCAAACAAACAAGCGCCATGAGGGCAGAAAGGTCATACCAAACAAACAAGCGTGCCCATCCCGGTCTCCATGAGGGCAGAAGGGTTATACCAAACAAATAAGCGTGCCCATCCCGGTCTCCATGAGGGCAGAAGGATCGTACCAAACAAACAAGCGTACCCATCCCGGTCTCCATGAGGGCAGAAGGATCATACCAAACAAACAAGCGTGCCCATCCCGGTCTCCATGAGGGCAGAAGGGTCATACCAAACAAACAAGCGTGCCCATCCCGGTCTCCATGAGGGCAGAAGGATCATACCAAACAAACAAGCGTGCCCATCCCGGTCTCCATGAGGACAGAAGGGTCATACCAAACAAACAAGCGTGCCCATCCCGGTCTCCATGAGGGAAGAAGGGTCATAACAAACAAACAAGCGTGCCCGTCCCGGTCTCCATGAGGGAAGAAGGGTCATACCAAACAAACAAGCGTGCCCATCCTGGTCTCCATGAGGGCAGAAAGGTCATACCAAACAAACAAGCGTGCCCATCCCGGTCTCCATGAGGGCAGAAAGGTCATACCAAACAAACAAGCGTGCCCATCCCGGTCTCCATGAGGTCAGAAGGGTCATACCAAACAAACAAGCGTGCCCATCCCGGTCTCCATGAGGGCAGAAAGGTCATACCAAACAAATAAGCGTGCCCATCCCGGTCTCCATGAGGGCAGAAAGGTCATACCAAACAAATAAGCGTGCCCATCCCGGTCTCCATGAGGGCAGAAGCGTCATACCAAACAAACAAGCGTTCCCATTCCGGTCTCCATTAGGGCAGAAAGGTCATACCAAACAAACAAGCGTGCCCATCCCGGTCTCCATTAGGGCAGAAGGGTCATACCAAACAAACAAGCGTGCCCATCTTGGGTCTCCATGAGGGAAGAAGGGTCATACCAAACAAATAAGCGTGCCCATCCCGGTCTCCATGAGGGCAGAAAGGTCATACCAAACAAATAAGCGTGCCCATCCCGGTCTCCATGAGGGCAGAAGCGTCATACCAAACAAACAAGCGTGCCCATCCCGGTCTCCATGAGGGCAGAAAGGTCATACCAAGCAAACAAGCGTGCCCATCCCGGTCTCCATTAGGGCAGAAGGGTCATACCAAACAAACAAGCGTGCCCATCTTGGGTCTCCATGAGGGAAGAAGGGTCATACCAAACAAACAAGCGTGCCCATCCCGGTCTCCGTGAGGTCAGAAGGGTCATACCAAACAAATAAGCGTGCCCATCCCGGTCTCCATGAGGGCAGAAGGGTCATACCAAACAAACAAGCGTGCCCATCCCGGTCTCCATGAGGTCAGAAGGGTCATACCAAACAAATAAGCGTGCCCATCCCGGTCTCCATGAGGGAAGAAGGGTCATATCAAACAAATAAGCGTGCCCATCCCGGTCTCCATGAGGGAAGAAGGGTCATACCAAACAAATAAGCGTGCCCATCCCGGTCTCCATGAGGGAAGAAGGGTCATACCAAACAAATAAGCGTGCCCATCCCGGTCTCCATGAGGGCAGAAGGGTCATACCAAACAAACAAGCGTGCCCATCCCGGTCTCCATGAGGGAAGAAGGGTCATACCAAACAAACAAGCGTGCCCATCCCGGTCTCCATGAGGGCAGAAGGGTCATACCAAACAAACAAGCGTGCCCATCCCGGTCTCCATGAGGGCAGAAGGGTCATACCAAACAAACAAGCGTGCCCATCCCGGTCTCCATGAGGGCAGAAGGGTCATACCAAACAAACAAGCGTGCCCATCCCGGTCTCCATGAGGTCAGAAGGGTCATACCAAACAAATAAGCGTGCCCATCCCGGTCTCCATGAGGTCAGAAGGGTCATACCAAACAAACAAGCGTGCCCATCCCGGTCTCCATGAGGTCAGAAGGGTCATACCAAACAAACAAGCGTGCCCATCCCGGTCTCCATGAGGTCAGAAGGGTCATACCAAACAAACAAGCGTGCCCATCCCGGTCTCCATGAGGGCAGAAGAGTCATACCAAAATGTAATTCCAAAAGGACAGACAGGGTGCAACACCTTTCTATCATTCTTTAGCTTAAACCCTAAAATAACACCAAGTTAAGTTAAGCCCCAACTAGTTTCCAGACTCGTCTCATTCCACAACTCGGCAGTTTTAAATATAAACTTTTAACAAATCAGATTTTAAAGCTGCACTGTTACAGATTGAACGTTTTGACAACTTTTTTATTTTTTGTCTTGGAACGAGCCAATTTTTGCGAAAATCCATGGAAACTAGTTATATAAGACTGCTGACAAAAAATTAGATCGCAGATTTTTATATTTAAGTTAAAAAAATGGTGTTTCAGGCATTTTTCTTAAACCGTTAATAACGGTTTAAGCCATAAAACATTAATTTTCGAACGGAAATATGATACTCTACGATCTGATTTTTGTCAGCAACCTTATATCATTGGTTTGCAGATATGTATGCAAAAAAATGCTCTTTTCAAGACAAAAAATAAAAAAGTTGTAAAAATGGTCTATCTGTGAGAGTGCAGCTTTAACAAACGAATTATTCTCTCTCTCCATTATACTTATTCAAAACACTTAATAATGTACATTTCTCAATTGATATTAATGGGATCTCTTTCTCCCACCTCAGATAAGTAGATCCATTAATTTAACCATGCTAAAAATTCTTATCTTGCCCACGGTCGAAGATAAAATGCCCGTATGGAACTTCTTTTAATGGTCACCACATTGTAATTACCTCCCTTGTTGAAGACTGTCGTCTGTAGCGCATCATGGAAACCTTGTCTTGTGGCATTATTTAGAACGCTAGCTAATTATTTCTCGCTTCAAATGTCACCAGAAAACAGTTTTCACGCACCTTTCAAGAAATAATGCTTCACTCTTCTTAGAACTATTTAAAGACCGATCAGACCATTTACATACTCTGAATCACTGCGCGAATATCCATGACAACCACGAATTATCGCATTTCCGTACGCAATTATTTTATCCGTACGCAATTATTTTCATTAAGCACAAACGAGTTCCAGCAAAAATATACATTTTTACTTAATTTTGTTTAACTGAGGTGAGAGAAAAAGCATCTACCATAGCCGCTCGTGTAAGATAGGTTCATCCCGACCCTCGCGCAGGGTGTTTTGCGGAAACTCGGTAAACCTCGTTTCCGCAAAACACTCTACGCTCGGGTCGGAATGAACCTATCTTACACTCTCGGCCATGGAAGATACTTATTATCTTTAATCTTCATGCTATTGATATTTTAGACATGCAGGAATAAAAGATATATACATTATATAACATTGAAGTTAAGAGTAATTATAGGTAATAAACTCAAGGAATTAACATATACTAGTTTAGTTTAAGTAATTGTTACTACCTGAAAACGTGCTAATTGAATAGTTATCCAACCAAGTGCATTCACTTAAAAAGACAGTTGTCAAAACACGATAACGTGGAACACACACTATTATTTATTTTAAAGCACTTGTTAATACTATTTTCAACCATGTATGTACCGTAAACACACCTTAAATCTACGTATGTTTGTATCCTAAATCCTCCAATAATGACGCTTTCTTTCATTTCAGTAAACCGCTATGAACCGGTCAGAGAATAACCCGGTGGTTTTAAAATGTTATTCATGATTTTTAAACCCATGAACTAATATGTTGAATATTAACCGTACCGTGACCATCTGATTAAGGCCACTTTTAATTCGAATTTAGCATTACTAAGATTATTCATATAAAGAATTGCAACCAAGCGTATTTAATCATATTAATCATGTCCAGCTTTTGGGACCATGCAAAATTCGCATTTCCGATTTCAATGGGAATGTCTAGAAGAAAATTATACAAACGGGTGTAGCTTAGCTATTTATTAAAATCTTTACAGCTCCTAAGAGTGTTTTATGAAAATATATCTTCTTTCAATCGGCGTTTTAGAATGTGCATACATGTGATAATTAGATTTTGGTCCCTTTTAAGCCTTTATTTAGTGACCCTTAAACCCACTGAAATAAGAAGGAATTTTCTGATGGGTATTTTAAATCGTTAATTTAACCAATATCTAACTACCTGACCGCTCCAGCTCGTGTGTATATTCAAAGGCACAATAATGATGCCACCATTTTCAAATGCACTTTTCCGTATCAGAATGGTATATTTAAAGTACATTTGGTCTTGTTTTCACTTTTATAAAGACAACCTGGTGACAAATAAATAATTTGTTGGGGCCTTATGCTTTTGTGAAATAAAAGTTGAAAGTTGAAAGAAAGCAATATATGCTAGATCAAATGAATGCGATTTTGGTTTATTGATCTCTCGTAGAGTTTGTTACACCGATTAAATTTAATGGCATGACAACATATATATTTATATTCATCTATCGTTTTAATATATCCTCAATTTTAATATCAAAACCGTCACTTGAAATTAACAATACTGTTTTACAGTCAAGTCATATCAGAGTTTTATAAGCACATACACGTGTAAGGAATGGCCTTTTATGACAATTAAGATAAACTGCAATATAAAAAACAACCCTTTTATATCAAATCATAGTATATTACATGAAGGTACATTAACATCAAATGATAATAAAAACAGGTATGCGTCACACTTTAAAAGTGTTGTCTTACATTTCACAAACCATTTCAAAATGTATATTTATTTATTTTTTATTCATCTGAAAATACATGCCTAAGTGCATTGAGACGCATCCGTAAATAACATTTTACTTTTTTATGAATAGTTTTGTTATTGTCAATTAAGTTTGAAAACTACTGTGATAATTAGTATTTTCAACGACTTATTCATACAAAAACAATTTCACCCGATAATTAGTAGTAAAGACAAACCTTGATAAATCCGACTCGATTGCAGTCGCTTTGTTATTGATACTGAAGTTCTCTGTGAACTCAAATCGTTTACTGTGAAACCTAATACTTTGTGTTGGTCTGACTTTATCACAAAAATAAAACGCAATTTAAATGATCGGCTGTGAGGTAAGTTGGTATTTCCTTTAAAGATCAATTTTAGTCTAAAATCAGGTTGTACATTTCGTAAAACTCGACATAGCCATTCTCATACATCAGGGGTTTAATAACGCTTATTTTAAAGCATAGCATCTTCGCTCTTGCTAACGAGAATGGACATTGTCCTTGAACATAAATCAGCTCATATCGGATGTTTCCGTTTTCACTTTCTAATGGTGTACATTTCCATTGTCCGAAGGAAGACATTCGTGGATGTCCGGAAAAATTACGGAAATGAACGAATCGTATGAAGTGCTTATCGTAAATATGACATCTTATGCAACAGTCGGGAAGTTATCTGCAATTGTTATTGTAAACAGCGGTTGTTAGCCCCAAAATAGGTCGCATTCTTTTCAAACATGAAATCAGATACGAGTTATTAATAATGGAGTATCAAGACAACCCTGTCACATTGATGGTATTACAATGGTCCATATTATGGATACGGTGTTGGTAGCAATGACTTTAAACCTGCACTCTCAGAGATTAAACGTTTTGATAACTTCTTTGGAACGAGCAATTATTTACAAAAATGCATGGAAACCAAAGATACATGACTGCTGACAAAAAATCAGATCGCAGGTTTTCATATTTATGTTCAAAAACTGATGGTGTATGCATTTTGTTTAAAGCGTTATTAACGCTTTTAGCCAAAGCAGTTATTTTCGAACGATAATATGATTTTTTTAATACAAAGCAAGTGTAAACGAAAACGGTATTCCATTGTAAAAACATTCAGAAATTAAGACACAAAGCTTTCCTCATATTTCACAAATTCTACACGAATTTGTGTTCGTCATATTTGCCAATATATATAAATAAAGTTTACCAATAACCTTGAAATACGTCCTTAAAACATGTAATGCCAAACTGACACGTATTTTTCGTTACTGCTCTATAATGTAAATACCACGAGTGACCCCAAACCGTTTTGGTTTCATTTGAAACTTTAATTGAATAGACACTTAACACTTAATCTAATCTATGCACGCTTGCACTATCTCCAGCGAATCCAGCCCCCTCCCCACTCCCCCATCGTGAACATGATAAATGTAATAAGCATAAATTACACCAAAACGTGCCATTTTAGACTAAAAAAGTCAATTATTTCCTGATGAATGACCCCCACCCCCGAATCCACCCCTTACCATGTTTGGAGCCTGTTTTGGAGATTCCCGTAAGTGTACTCCCTGCTAACGTTAAGTCATGGACCCGCCTCTGATTTTAGCTGATCTACGTTTAATAACTAAATTATAGATGCGTCGTATTACAGGTTATTATTAGGTATACCCACTACAAATAAACCAACTACAAATAAAATAATGGCGATATTGACATGACATAGTTCCAACTTTGCCATCACATGAGATGTTAGAATAAGAAATACTTATTTGCACACTTGAGTCTAATCTAATCATTTCCGCGTCTTGTTTGAAGATATGAGAGACATCTCAAGTATGTCCTGCCTGGTATACATGGTACGTATTAGCCAGTTTGACTTAAGTACTCGACCGTTATGGCTGGTGCGAAGAGCTGACGGTTACGTACTGATATCTGGGACGATAACACTAAACTATTTCTCACGGCTGATAGGCATGTTCTGAATGATCTGTGAGGTAAATCATAGGCGATATCCAAACATAACATTTTTAACAACGCGGATTTTAATTCACTGACAAAGGCATCATTTTAATGATTTGGTAGAACAAAATATTGACGAATATATAGGATTTAAAGACACTCCAAGCTACGACATTCAGATTTAAATGTAACCCTGATAATCCTGATTACACTTGCTGACAAGTTGCGTTAGATTGCAACGATAACAATGTCGTGGGAACGAGATAGTAATTCGTGGCCTTGACATGCTTAGCTGTTGGAGCGAGCCACGGGATAAACTATCAAAGCACTGACAGTGCTGAACGGCTTAAGCGATGGCTCCTTTTAGTGGATATTCAAAATTATTGAAATGAATGATAACATGGCATCATCATCATCGGCATCATCATCATCATCATCATCATCATCATCATCATTAAATAACTCTTGTATTGTATATCTGTGTTCCCTCCCATAGTATCATATTTAAGCATTATTACGCAAAACATTTCCAATTAGTTTAAAAACAAGAACTGTCATTAGTGTTTCGATTAATAGGAATCTACCCATTGATATTCGTGTTTAATAAGTGTTTTACTATTAATATACGCGAACTATTACACATTTTTACATCTTATATCTGGACAACATTAAAATGTTTTCAAAACAAACAGTATTCCAGGTATGTTCTATAAAATTTAATTGATTTTTGTTGAAATCTGCTACTTTCGAATATGATATTTTTTCAACTCAAAACGGACTAAAATGATTTTTGTGGTCTATTTCAAAAGTCTTGAGCTAAAGCTCAAGCCTATAAATCACACATGTAACCATGGTAATCATAGTTGAATATTGGTTACAGGTCATTTAAGTATTTCCCTCACTTTTAACACGATATAAGAAGACATCTGACTGGCTGACGGAAAGGTTGTCGCAAGGTGACCTCAAATATACCTACCTATAAATATTGATCTGTGATTTAAGATATGATTCAACTTACTGTGAGCTGACCAATCACGTAACGAATCACCGTATATGTATTGGTAATGTAATTCTTAATAAATAATTTAATTACTGTTTATATTCTGTTATCATTCTGTTACCCATACTGCTAGCGGTTCTAGAAATTTGCAAAACCACAGATAAGAGCGTTAAATAGTATGAACGCACGAAATATCAGAAACAATCTTTATTTATTATTGTCTCCATTATTTTCTCCTTTTTGTGATGATAATGATTTTGGTTGTAATAAATACCGTTTACTGGGAACAATAAAAAACCCTACTTCCAGCTGTCTATAAAGAACAAGAGCTGTCACAGACAGCGCGTTCGACTATATGGATTGAAAAGTTTTGGTGAAACATGCATGGATCACTGTTAGATTTGATTTCAATGCAATACATAATGTGCTGAGATATTTACATAAATTGAATGGAAAATATTTGAGGTGGTGCGCAAACTTTAACATAAATTCTAAGTCGAAAAAGGGGCATAATTTTGTCAAAATGCTTGATAGAATTATCTCCTCATGTGTACAGGTTGGGGGCATGATGGTGAGCAAGTGTGCAAAGTTTTCAAGCCAGATGTCAATGGACTTTGAAAATATTTGAGGCGGTACGCATCCTTTAACGTAAATTCTAAGTAAAAAATGGGCATACTTTTGTCAAAATGCTTGTTAGAGTTAACTCCTCCTGTTTACAGGATGGGGGCATGATGTTGAACAAGTGTGCAAAGTTTCAAAGCCATATGTCAATATTTGAGGTGGTACACAAACTCTTACAAAAACTTTAACATAAGTGGTGACGACGACGCCGACGCTCGGGTGACTAGGATAGCTCTCCTTATTCTTCGAATAGTCGAGCTAAAAATAACAAGATGTTTAAAATCGTGTGTTACATATCCATGGTCAAGGTCTTTCTTGCGAGGCTCCGCCTATAGGGGCCACAAAGGGCCGACCGGTTCATGGGAAATAAACGCAAGTTTTATCGTACTGAAAAATAAGTGTAAATGTAAATATTTACATTCGCCTAGTCCTTTGTATCGATAAAACATGACGTTCACAATGCATTACTTGTAAGGAGTTATGGCGCCATCGTTTATTTCAATATTGCGCTCCGATTGGATTAAAGCGTCGTCAATTAACCAGTGCGCGCTTCGTGGAATTTTCAGGCGTGCCCTACTGCATTCTACTACTTATCCCGGTCTGCATGAGGGCAGAAGGGTCATACCAAACATACAAACGCGCTTATCCCGGCCTGCATGAGGGCAGAAGGGCCATACCAAACATACAAACGCGCTCATCCCGGTCTCCATGAGGACAGAAGGGTCATACCAAACAAACAAGCGTACCCATCCTACATGAGGACAGAAGCATCATACCAAACATACAAACGCGCCCATCCCGGTCTGCATGAGGGCAGAAGGGACATACCAAACATAAAAACGCGCCCATCCCGGTCTCCATGAGGACAGACGGGTCACATCAAACAAACAAGCGTACCCATCCTACATGAGGGCAGAAGGATCATACCAAACAAACAAGCGTGCCCATCCCGGTCTCCATGAGGGCAGAAGGGTCATACCAAACAAAAAGCGTACCCATCCTGGTCTCCTTGAGGGCAGAAGGGTCATACCAAACAAACAAGCGTACCCATCCGCCAATCCCGGTCTCCAAGAAGGCAGATGGGTTTTACCAAACAAACAAGCGTGCCCATCCCGGTCTCCATGAGGCCAGAAGGGTCATACCAAACAAACAAGCGTACCCATCCGCCCATCCCGGTTTCCATGAGGGCAGAAGGGTCATACCAAACAAACAAGCGTGCCCATCCCGGTCTCCATGAGGGCAGAAGGATCATACCAAACAAACAAGCGTGCCCATCCCGGTATCCATGAGGACAGAAGGGTCATACCAAACAAACAAGCGTGCCCATCCCGGTCTGCATGAGGGCAGAAGGGTCATACCAAACAAACAAGCGTGCCCATCCCGTTCTCCATGAGGGCAGAAGGGTCATACCAAACAAACAAGCGTGCCCATCCTACATGAGGGCAGAAGGATCATACCAAACAAACAAGCGTGCCCATCCCGGTCTCCATGAGCGCAGAAGGGTTATACCAAACAAAAAGCGTACCCATCCTGGTCTCCTTGAGGGCAGAAGGGTCATACCAAACAAACAAGCGTGCCCATCCCGGTCTCCATGAGGCCAGAATGGTCATACCAAACAAACAAGCGTACCTATCCGCCCATCCCGGTTTCCATGAGGGCAGAAGGGTCATACCAAACAAACAAGCGTGTCCATCCCGGTCTCCATGAGGCCAGAAGGATCATACCAAACAAACAAGCGTGCCCATCCCGGTATCCATGAGGACAGAAGGGTCATACCAAACAAACAAGCGTGCCCATCCCGGTCTCCATGAGGGCGGAAGGGTCATACCAAACAAACAAGCGTGCCCATCCTGGTCTCCATGAGGGCAGAAGGGTCATACCAAACAAACAAGCGTGCCCATCCTACATGAGGGCAGAAGGATCATACCAAACAAACAAGCGTGCCCATCCCGGTCTCCATGAGGGCAGAAGGGTCATACCAAACAAACAAGCGCGCCCATCCCGGTCTCCATGAGGACAGAAGGGTCATACCAAACAAACAAGCGTGCCCATCCTGGTCTCCATGAGGGCAGAAGGATCATACCAAACAAACAAGCGCGACCATCCTGGTCTCCATGAGGGCAGAAGGGTCATACCAAACAAACAAGCGCGCTCATCCCGGTCTCCATGAGGGCAGAAGGGTCATACCAAACAAACAAGCGCGCTCATCCTGGTCTCCATGAGGGCAGAAGGGTCATACCAAACAAACAAGCGCGCCCATCCTGGTCTCCATGAGGGCAAAAGGGTCATACCAAACAAACAAGCGTGCCCATCCTACATGAGGGCAGAAGGATCATACCAAACAAACAAGCGTGCCCATCCCGGTCTCCATGAGGGCAGATGGGTCATACCAAACATACAAACGTGCCCATCCCGGTCTCCATGAGGGCAGACGGGCCATACCAAACAAACAAACGTACCCATCCCGGTCTCCATGAGGGCAGAAGGGTCATACCATAATGTAATTCCAAAAGGACAGACAGGGTGCAACACCTTTCTTTCATTCTTTAGTTTAAACTTGAAGTTAAGAGTAATTATAGGTAATAAACTCAAGGAATTAACATAAACTAGTTTAAGTAATTGTTACTACCTGAAAACTTGGAAATTAAATAGTTATCCAACAACGTGCATTCTCTTTAAAAGAAAGTTGACAAAAAATGATAACATGGAACACACACTATTATTTATTTTAAAGCACTTGTTAATACTATTTTCAGCCATGTATGTACCGTAAACTCACCTTAAATCTACGTATGTTTGTATCCTAAATCCTCCAATAATGACGCTTTCTTTCATTTCAGTAAACCGCTATGAACCGGTCAGAGAATAACCCTGGTGGTTTTAAAATGTTATTCATGATTTTTAAACCCATGAACTAATATGATGAAGGTTAACCGTACCGTGACAATCTGATTAAGGCCACTTTTAATTCGAATTTAGCATTATTAATATGATTCATATAAATAAATGCAACCAAGCGTATTTAATCATGTCCGGCTTTTGGGACCATGCATAATTCGCATTTCCGATTCCAATGGGAATGTATTGTATGGACGAAAATTATACGAACGGGATGAACTTAGCTGTTTATTAAAATCTTTACAATTCCTAAGAGTGTTTTAGGAAAATAGATCTTCTTTCAGTCGGCGTTTTAGATTTTGGTTCCTTTTAAGACTTTATTTGGTGACCCTTAAACCTACTGAAATAAAGGGGAACTTTCTAATGGGTATTTTAAATCATTAATTTAACATATATTTAACTGCCTGACCGCTGAAGCTCGTGGGTATATTTAAGAACATTATTATAATGCAAAATGTATGTATATATATATATATATATATATATATATATATATATATATATATATATATATATATATATATATATATATATATATATTTGGATAACTTTTAATTCACTATAAATAGTAAATGTTATGTATACTTAACAGTTCGTACAGAATCTGAAAATACATGACTCAGTGCATTGAGACGCATTTTAATTTGTAAGAACATAACAAACAAAAAATAAATAAACATCTAATAAATAAAATAGTCGTACCCTAAGTGTGAGCACGTGAACGTAATATTGTATATTTTTTGTGTATATACTAATGCTGCCCTATATTGGGCCTTATGCTTATAAAAAATAAAAGTTTGGAAGCATCCGTAAATAACATTTTACTATTTTTATGAATAGTTTTGTTATTGTCAATTAAGTTTGTAAACTACTGTGATAATTAGTATTTCCAACGACTTATTCATACAAAAACAATTTCACCCGATAATTAATAGTAAAAACAAACCTTGATAAATCCGACTCGATTGCAGTCGGTTTGTTATTGATACTGGAGTTCTCTGTGAACTCAAATCGTTTACTGTGAAACCTAATACTTTGTTTTGGTCTGATTTTATCTCAAAAATAAAACGCAATTTAAATGATCGGCTGTGAGGTAAGTTGGTATTTCCTTTAAAGATCAATTTTAGTCTAAAATCAGGTTGTACATTTCGTAAAACTCGACATAGCCATTCTCATACATCAGGGGTTTGGTAACGCTTATTTTAAAGCATAGCATCATCGCTCTTGCTAACGAGAATGGACATTGTCCTTGAACATAAATCAGCTCATATCGGATGTTTCCGTTTTCACTTTCTGATGGTGTACATTTCCATTGTCCGAAGGTAGACATTCGTGGATGTCCGGAAAAATTACGGAAATTAACGAATCGTATGAAGTGCTTATCGTAAATATGACATCTTATGTAACAGTCGGGAAGTTATCTGCAATTGTTATTGTAAACAGCGGTTGTTAGCCCCAAAATAGGTCGCATTATTTTCAAATTTTTAACATGAAATCAGATACGAGTTATCAATAGTGGAGTATCAAGACAACCCTGTCACATTGATGGTATTACAATGGTCTATATTATGGATACGGTGTTGGTAGCAATGACTTTAAACCTGCACTCTCAGAGATTAAACGTTTTGATAACTTCTTTGGAACGAGCAGTTATTTACAAAAATGCATGGAAACCAAAGATATATGACTGCTGACAAAAAATCAGATCGCAGGTTTTCATATTTATGTTCAAAAACTGATGGTGTATGCATTTTGTTTAAAGCGTTATTAACGCTTTTAGCCAAAGCATTTATTTTCGAACGATAATATGAAATTTTTTAATACAAAGCAAGTGTAAACGAAAACGGTATTCCATTGTGAAAACAATCAGAAATTAAGACACAAAGCTTTCCTCATATTTCACAAATTCTACACGAATTTATGTTCGTCATATTTGCCAATATATATAAATAAAGTTTACCAATAACCTTGAAATACGTTTTTAAAACATGTAATGCCAAACTGACACGTATTTTTCGTTACTGCTCTATAATGTAAATACCACGAGTGACCCCAAACCGTTTTGGTTTCATTTGAAACTTTAATTGAATAGACACTTAACACTTAATCTAATCTATGCACACTTGCACTATCTCCAGCGAATCCAGCCCCCCCCCCCCCCATCGTGAACATGATAAATGTAATAAGCATAAATTACATCAAAACGTGCCATTTTAGACTAAAAAAGCCAATTATTTCATGATGAATGACCCCCCCCCCCCCTCCGAATCCACCCCCATACCATGGGGATTCCCGTAAGTGTACCCCCTGTTAACGTTAAGTCATGGACCCGCCTCTGATTTTAGCTGATGTACGTATAATAACTAAATTATAGATGCGTCGTATTACAGGTTATTATTAGGTATACCCACTACAAATAAACCAACTACAAATAAAATAATGGCGATATTGACATGACATAGTTCCAACTTTGCCATCACGTGAGATGTTAGAATAAGAAATACTTATTTGCACACTTGAGTCTAATCTAATCATTTCCGCGTCTTGTTTGAAGATATGAGAGACATCTTAAGTATGTCCAGCCTGGTATACATGGTACGTATTAGCCAGTTTGACTTAAGTACTCGACCGTTATGGCTGGTGCGAAGAGCTGACGGTTACGTACTGATATCTGGGACGATAACACTGAATTATTTCTCACGGCTGATAGGCATGTTCTGAATGATCTGTTAAATTATAGGCGATATCCAAACATAACATTTTTAACAACGCGGATTTTAATTCACTGACAAAGGCATCATTTTAATGATTTGGTAGAACAAAATATTGACGAAAATGTAGGATTTAAAGACACTCCAAGCTACGACATTCAGATTTAAATGTAACACTAATAATCCTGATTACACTTGCTGACAAGTTGCGTTAGATTGCAGCGATGACAATGTCGTGGGAACGAGATAGTAATACGTGGCCTTGACATGCTTAGCTGTTGTAGCGAGCCCCGGGATAAAATATCAAAGCACTGACAGTGCTGAACGGCTTAAGCGATGGCTCCTTTTAGTGGATATTCAAAATTATTTGAAATGAATGATAACATGGCATCATCATCATCATCATCATCATCATCATCATCATCATCATCATCATCACAACCATCATCAACATCATCATCATCATCATCATCATCATCATCATCATCATCATCATTGATAAACTCGTGTATTGTATATCTGAGTTCCCTCTCATATAGTATCATATTTAAGCATTATTACGCAAAATATTTCCAATTGGTTTAAAAACAAGAACTGTCATTAGTGTTTCGATTAATTAATAGGAATGTACCCATTGGTATTCGTGTTTAATAAGTGTTTTACTATTAATATACGCGAACTACTACACATTCTTACATCTTATATCTGGACAACATTAAAAATGTTTTCAAAACAAACAGTATTCCAGGTATGTTTTATAAAATTTAATTGATTTTTGTTGAAATCTGCTACTTTCGAATATGATGTTTTTTTCAACTCAAAACGGACTAAAATGATTTTTGTGGTCTATTTCAAAAGTCTTGAGCTAAAACTCAAACCTATAAATCACACAGTCACCATGGTAATGATAGTTGAATATTGGTAACAGGTCATTTAAGTATTTCCCTCACTTTTAACACGATATAAGAAGGCATCTGACTGGCTGACGGAAAGGTTGTCACAAGGTGACCTCAAATATACCTACCTATAAACATTGATCTATGATTTAAGATATGATTCAATTTACTGTGAGCTGATTGAGCACCAATCACGTAACGGAATCACCGTATATGTATTGGTAATGTAATTCTTAATAAATAATTTAATTACTGTTTATCTTCTGTTGTCATACTGTTACCCATACTGCTAGCGGTTCTAGAAATTTGCAAAACCACAGATAAGAGCGTTAAATAGCATGAACGCACGAAATATCAGAAACAATCTTTATTTATTATTGTCTCCATTATTTTCTCCTTTTTGTGATGATAATGATTTTGGTTGTAATAAATACCGTTTACTGGGACCAATTACAAACCCTACTTCCAGCTGTCTATAAAGAACAAGAGCTGTCACAGAGACAGAGCGTTCGACTATATGGATTGAAAAGTTTTGGCGAAACATGCATGGATCACTGTTAGATTAGATTTCAATGCAATACATGATGTGCTGAGATATTTACATAAATTGAATGGAAAATATTTGAGGTGGTGCGCAAACTTGAACGTAAATTCTAAGTCGAAAAAGGGGCATAATTTTGTCAAAATGCTTAATAGAGTTACCTCCTCCTGTGTACTGGTTGGGGGTATGATGGTGAACAAGCGTGAACAGTTTCCAAGCCAAATGTCGATGGACTTTGAAAATATTTGAGGTGGTACGCAAACTTTAACATACATTCTAGGTAGAAGAAGGGGCATACTTTTGCCAAACTGCTTGATAGAGTTACCTCCTCCTGTGTTCAGGGAGGAGGCATGAT
This sequence comes from Mya arenaria, assembly GCF_026914265.1. Lineage (NCBI taxonomy): Eukaryota > Metazoa > Mollusca > Bivalvia > Myida > Myidae > Mya > Mya arenaria. Next base: position 12,647,417 of record NC_069128.1, on the reverse strand, counting down.
AGTGAACAAGTGTGCAAGCCAGATGTCAATGGACTTTGAAAATATTTGAGGCGGTACGCAACCATTAACGTAAATTCTAGGTTGAAAAAGGGTAAAAATGCTTGATAGAATTATCTCCTCCTGTGCACAGGCTGGGGTCATGGTGGTGAGAAGTGTGCAAAGTTTTAAGGCCAGATGTCAATGGACTTTGAAAATATTTGAGGTGGTACGCAAACTTTAACATAAATTCTAAGTTGAAAAAATATTTGAGGAACATAAATTCTAAGTAAAAAAGGGGCATAATTTTGTCAAATTTCTTGATAGAGTTACCTCCTCCTGTGTACAGGGTGGGGGCATGATGTTGAACAAGTGTGCAAAGTTTCAAAGCCATATGTCAATATTTGAGGTGGCACACAAACTCTTACATAAACTTTAACCTAAGTGGTGACGCCGACGCCGACGCTCGGGTGACTAGGATAGCTCTCCTTATTCTTCGAATAGTCGAGCTTAAAATAACAAGATGTTTAAAATCGTGTGTTACATATCCATGGTCAAGGTCTTTCTTGCCGGGCTCCGAATATAGGGGTCACAAAGGGCCGACCGGTTCATGGGAAATAAACGCAAGTTTTATCGTACTGAAAAATAAGTGTAAATGTAAATATTTACATTCGCCTAGTCCTTTGTGTAGATAAAACATGACGTTCACAATGCATTACTTGTAAGGAGTTATGGCGCCATTGTTTATTTCAATATTGCGCTCCGATTGGATTAAAGCGTCGTCATTTAACCAGTGCGCGCTTCATGGATTTTTCAGGCGTGCCCTACTGCGTTCATACACCACAAACGCACGAAAATATGCGATCAATCCTTAAATATTGTGATATAAGCATACCTAGATTAAAAGCTTATACACAAATACGATACTTTATAGTATTATACCATGTTGATGTAATACAAAATGTATGCTTATTTTCGCACGTACATTTTACCATGTACATAAACTTGATATTGAGATGACTTCATCCTTGGTAATATTCAGTTTTATTTTTGTTTTACACTGGACACATACAACATTCGGATATTTCATCTTTAACGCAGATCAGGCTGTAACGTTTCTTAGTATAGATTAAATATTCAAACACCGTGCAGATCGTAAATTTATTTACACTTAATACGAAAATGAAAATAAATCCTGTTATTAAATAGCTTAGAGCAAGCCCGGTGAATCTTACAATATGTTACCGATTATCATAAAAAAAATGCTATCATCCAATAACTTTGTTACATACAAGCTCATAATATATATATATATATAACCGCTAATATAAATTTTACGGTATTTCGTAAGAAAAGTGGGCTTTTAAGTTTTAATAAGCCCCTGTTCTGTTCTATTTAGTGGGATTACTAATGTATTAAAGGGATATTAAGGAGAGTGTACATACCTGAGCTCACTGTTTGAGCGTTATTGAATACCTATTGTTAAAGCTGCTCTCTCACAGAATAACAGTTTTTACATTTTTTTAGTTTTTGTCTCAGAATTAGCTTCAGCATTGCCTTAAATTCAGTCCTATAAGATAATAGACAATAGAACACCATTATTTTGATATTGCAGATACTCTTACTGAGAATAATCAAAGATATCAGTTAAGGAAGGACAATTGTTACGTCAAAGATATCAATTCAGGAGGGTCAATTGCTACGTCAAAGATATCAATTCAGGAAGGTCAAATTGTTATGTCAAAGATATCAATTCAGGAAGGTCAATTGTTTTGTCAAAAATATCAATTCAGGAAGGTCAATTGTTTTGTCAAAGATATCAATTCAGGAAGGTCAATTGTTTTGTCAAAGATATCAATTCAGGAAGGTCAATTGTTTTGTCAAAGATATCAATTCAGGAAGGTCAATTGTTATGTCAAAGATATCAATTCAGGAAGGTCAATTGTTTTGTCAAAGATATCAATTCAGGAAGGTCAATTGTTTTGTCAAAGATATCAATTCAGGAAGGTCAATTGTTTTGTCAAAGATATCAATTCAGGAAGGTCAATTGTTATGTCAAAGATATCAATTCAGAAAGGTCAAGGAATGGCTCAAGATATCAAGGCAATATTTACCCTTAAGTCTATTAATTTAATATAAATGTATGCAGAACGAATACAACTGTGTCAAGCCTTTTTAATTATTCAGCCCAATAACTTTGTACTTGTACATCATGGACTTGTCACTGGAATTCCACAATAGACCCTGGGCAAGAAATTTAGTTAGTTTTGTTGTACATTCTTTTTCGAGAGTACAACATACATGCACCGTGTTTGGTGTTATCAGGAGGTGAGCAAGTGTTTGGAAGGAATGCTTTGAAGGGATTTGTTGAAATTTATATTGCATTATAAAAATTATTTCGACAAAATAAATATGTTTCCTTTCACAATAAACCAGACTGTCCAATCAACAATGTCTTGTGGGTTCTTGGTCATATAATTATATTCCAATAAGAACGATGTTCAGTAGAACAGTGGCTTAAACTCACTTCCTGGATAGTGCCTAGTTTCTTTTAAAAATTCACGTTTAATAACCCTTTTTCGTAATATTTATTTGTTAAAACTTAGCTCTTAAAACATAAAAAACACGCATTAACACTTGACCCAGTCATTAAAATTTATAGATTTTGAACCATAAAAAAGACATACATTTTGCCATTTTAAATTTTTGCGGTTTGATTCTCTAAACCCACTTCTGAATTATGGAGAATATTTAAGTTATTTGATACTGAAATGTTTGGGTAATCAATACTAGGCAGTGATCGGAGAGACTTCTGCCTCCAACACTGTTGACTCAGTCTAACTACTGTTTGTCGGGATCTCGACGAAAGACCTCACACGATACAATAATTACCTAAGACTGCTACACCCCTGTTAAGAGGTTATACTGATTTACAATTATGTGACAGTATAAAGATCATCGTGAGCTTGTTTTTTTAAAAATACTATTGAAGCGTTAAGTAGATATCCAATTATCCACTTTATTCCATAAATGTTGTGTTATTTTAAATGTATAATCTAAACATTTGTATATCTTAGTCCCAAATCGTTTCCACAATTTAAGCCGACAATGTTTTTTTTATAATTGTACATCCATTCGCATAATCTATGGCACACCCGAACATACATCTTATGTACATGAAGACGTCGTGTATTTCAGTCATTGTTGACAATGTTGTTTACATTAACATATTTTGTTCCGTTTTTGTAAGCACGTGTACATTTGTGGAGAAAAATGGCAAAATTCGAATCGTTTATATGTGAAAGTCACGTGATTTTTACAGATACTTATTTCGACCCTATTTTAAACTTTCTTGGTTTTATTTGGTAGACAAACCAAGTAAATTTTGAATTGGAAAAATACGCCAAATGCGAAAGATGCATGAGTCGTAAGCGATGTGATACATCAGTAAGCTTTTTTCTCGCAATGGTATGATTTGGAGTCTAGTCCCTTTAATAAAGGGGCCCATCATCATTATCACAAACACATGTAGTGAAACGCGTGTACTATAAGGATGACCAGGGCAACTCTCTTGAATGCCTGGCGTAATTAGAACTGAACTTGCCATTACTAGTACCCAGAAGCTGATGGCCATTCTGATGGCATTGAAATTACCTACAATGAATGGTCAAGCGTTGCATGATAATTCTACATTAAATGATATCGGTCAATTATTGCGCGTTAGTACCGTTGTAACATAAAAAAGCGCTGCCTACGGATATGTCGGCCTTTGAATGCCGTTTATATATCGTTTATTAATGTTCACCAGCACAGCACGAATGTTCGTGGCAGCAACAATCTAACGATAACTACATACAGCACATTCCTAAATTTTAGAGTTGCTTGAAACACACCCGTCTAGTTTCCCAGGCCGCTCGAGGATTTTCTGTCTTCTACTTTGGGTAGGGTGGCAAGTGACTGTGAACACGATTGGGATGGATGCAAGTGGGAGGGGTGCGAATAGGAGGGATACGATTGGGAGAAGGTGAGGTGCGAGATGGAGGCAAGTGGGAGGAATGCGAGTGGAAGGGGTGCAAATGGGAGGCGTGAAAATTAGAGTGGCGCGAGTTGCATGCGTGCGATTGGGAGAGGTGTGAGTGTGAGAGGTGTCATTGGGAGAGGTGCGATTGGGAGAGGTGCGATTGGGAGAGGTGTGAGTGTGAGAGGTGTCATTGGGAGAGGTGCGATTGGGAGAGGTGCGAGATGGAGGGCAGCGAGTCTGAGAGTGCGAGATGGAAGGGTGGGAGGGTGCGATGGATCTGGATATGAACGTTGATGAGTCTTTCGGGTTAAGAATACTTAAGATATAGTGATAAATATATTCCCTTTTTCAATTAAAGTGTACAACGTTCTCTTTTTCTCACTGACAACAAAATATATGAGTAACTGAATTGAAGGCAAGTTCTTTCTATCCAATGCACATCGTTATATTACTTGTTTACATCCGCATTTATACATTAAATACAAGCTGTCTAACAAGCTGATCCCATACACTCACATACATCCGTTATACATGAGGATGACAAATCAATGGAAAATGTAAACGCTTGTATCAAATGCCACAACAGGACTCTAGCCCTGCGGATGCATTAAGATGCAATCGTTATTCATTGTTTGAAATAATAGCTAGAACAGAATTGATAATCGCTGAAAATGATTAAACCATATGGTAAAACCACATGTATATAAATAAGAAAACACCGAGGTTCCAAGGAAAATAAACTGACCTGAGTGTATCGATTCTCGTTCAGCAATATTGTGTTACATATTTTCCAGGCTTGTTTATCTACATTACAAACACTCACACTAGAAATATCCGGTTTTGAAAACTAAACCAACTGAAACTCTTCACAAACTGAGGTGTAATGCGTGCCTCTTAAGAGGATGTGGTTATAAAGGGACACATCCACGTTGCTATGTTAACACGCTAAATAAAATATCTACATATCAAAATAATCTCTTAGCTGTTTCTTAAACAGGATTGGGTTTTTATATATAACACGCTATATATAACACGCTATATTTAACTATATATATATATATATAAATATAACACGCTATATATTTAACACGCTACATTTAACACGCTAAATAAAATATCTACATATCAAAATAATCTCTTAGCTGTTTCTTAAACAGGATTGGGTTTTTATATATAAAAATAAAGGAATATGTATTATTGTGTGACTGTATGCTGTGTTCCCTAGACTATGTTTGTGTATGTATGATATTCGTATCTGAATTAATGTCTTGGTCATTATGTTATATATTTGCAATGTTAATGACCAAGACATTGTGCCAGCAATATGCCCATTTCTCAATCAACATTGAAACTTGTTTACGTGTATAGGGTCAGACATATGAAATGCGAAATATGAAGAAAATGCTTGTTTTCGAGAGATAAATCATCATTAAATAACCAATCTTGGTAATAATCATTAAAAAACTTAAAAACGCCAAATTTTACATACAAGAACAGAATATTTACTCAACTTACGCATATATAGCTCATAAAAATCAATGTACATACATCGATATTTTGTAACATACGCGTGCTCAATGCTATTCTTTAACATGCGCTAATTGTGCTTCATTATCACATTGAGCCGATGCCCGAGTGCATTCGTAGGATGGTGTTAAAAACTAGGACACGGTCAAGTTCGAAATAAGAATGTGATATACCAAATCGCGACCGTAATTTTTACTTCGGAATAGCGATTATTTCGGATTAAACATTTAGAAGAAGAAGGAAAAAAATCGGGACCGAAAAATAATTTCGAAAAAGCGATAATTTCGGATAAACGGTGTTCGGAATAGCGGTGTTCAATTGTAATACATATTGCGTGCGTGATAGAACAAAATGAAATTTGCAATATATTATTTTAATACAATCAAGTTAAACAATACCGCGAAAAAAACAACAACTGCAGCTAATGTAGCAGTAGAGTAAGTGCAGAAAGGTCATAGTAACGCTCGTCAAATGAGTTGAGTTGAGGTGAGCTTTTGAAAACTCGCAAACATTTAAGGCCTGGGGTTACAAAATTCTGTTCAAATGGGCATCCGTCATTTGCTGTTTTGTGTATGTTCATAAAGAAATGTTATATAACTATGGGGTTTTTTAATCGTTGCTATCATGGAATATGTGGGTGAGTTCCTTTAACCGGATTGAGCATAAGTGTAATAAATAATATAATATAAATCAACTCCGCGAAAATCCGAGTTTTGAAAGAATAAGCCATAATTATCACACACGTGCATTATCAACAAACCCTGCTTTGTAACATTCAGCATTTGAACAGGCCCGGTTGGCAGTACTCGTGTACCCGTGCAGCACTTGTGCTTATTTCGACCAGCGTTACAATGTTTAATTTGCCAACAAATCCAACAACCCGACGGTAGAAAATTTGATTAAAGTGAAATCAATGTATACATATTTATAACAAACATTAATTTTAAGTGGTAAACCTTGAACTTATTACTATTAAAATAATGCATAATGGAAAATATTAATAACTGATAACAAGATTGCAAACCGTGTATTTAATAGCTGAATACGCATAAATATTAAATGTTCAAATTTGGTGAGTGCTAAAAGATTTAAAGTGATCAACTATCGTCTCATGAGATAGAAATACCGTGTTTTCTGCACCATTCTTTCAAATTAAACACGGTATTCTTTACAAGAACCATTATGTTTAAAACTTATGTTATGTTATGTTATGTTATGTTATGTTATGTTTGATATTTTTTTCAGTATTAATTGTGGTACATCTTATTTGGGAGTAAGAGTGCACCATTAACCATTACACGTCTATAAAAAGAGATATTATTTAACTAACGACATTCCCCTACCTTATTATAATTATTCTGCAGAAAATTTGATTAAAGTGAAATCAATGTATACATATTTATAACAAACATTAATTTTAAGTGGTATTAATTGTGGTACATCTTATTTGGGAGTAAGAGTCACCTTATTATTATTATTTTGTATAATGATAAATCCCGAACTTGTAATAAGCCGCCATTAATCCACGTCTTTATATTGTGTCCAAATGCAGTTATATTTAGTGTTCACGTGATTTTACTTAAATGTAAACTGTGATAATTATAATGAAATAATATTGAGTTGAGATAAGTCGGTAATGCGTGACCGCCTCATGGTTGAATATACAATTAATACTGAAATTAGAAGTCAAAATACACGTGCCTAAAAATAAAATCGCATTTTTACCTATTCTTTATGACGAAATTGTGTACTTATTTCCGTCGGTGGCATAACCATCATCATGCAATTTCGAAAACTAAAGAATTAGCAATAGAAATATATCAACTATGTGTAAGAATGCTCGAGTACGCCTGACCTTTAGATGTTGTGACTATAAACTAATATATCGAATCACACGAAACAAGGCAACGAACTGATTCTATATGCTGGGTAACACTGTGTGAATCAATACAATCTAATAACAATACGCCTCGGAGTTCACAGTAATACACGACCATTTCTGTTATGTTGTGTTTGTAAACACAACAAGTGAAAGGTAACATATTTGTAGTGTATACTCACTTGATTCAGAACATTTCTGTCTGGAAGCTGTCTGCCTGTCTAATCCAGTGAAAATATGCTCCGCACTAACAACCAGTCAACAACAAAACTTCAACAGATTGTGATCACTCCCGATAAATAAACATGTTCTAGCTTCGCTGGGGAGATAAATTATCGACAATAACTTGATAGAGAGCTATGAACAGTAACTGTTGTCGGTACAAGCATTAATGCCTGCACAACCTTATAGTGTGATGACACGCGAGTAAGTTTGTGAAAGAAGAAGCATTTTAATAGCCGCGCACCGTAAACAACACTGATGCTAGCCGCGCACCGTAAACAACACTGATGCTAGCCGCGCACCGTAAACAACACTGATGCTAGCCGCGCACCGTAAACAACACTGATGCTAGCCGCGCACCGTAAACAACACTGATGCTAGCCTTTTAATCGCAAATTCCTTGACCCTTGCACATGTTTATGATTACCATTGTCCTGTTATGTAATCACCGTACAGCCTTAAGGTGTTTACTTACAGTAGTACGTTGTTTACATATGAAATATCCTTGATACTCGATAACTTCCTGCTTCTCTTAAAGGGACTCGTTCACATTTAAAAGGAGTCGTTCACATTTAAAAGGACTCGTTAACAATTAAAGGGACTCGTTCACATTTAACGTGCCTCGTTCACAATTAAAGGGACTCGTTCACATTTAACGTGCCTCGTTCACATTTAAAGGGACTCGTTCACATTTTACGTGCCTCGTTCAAATTTAAAGGGATCTCGTTCAGGATTTAAAGGGTCAGACATCGAATTTGCTTGTGAACCGGAACAAAGGCACATTATACATTATAAGCAAACGTTAAAACATACTTTCAATGGTTGACAACTGTTTAAACATCTGAAAGAAAACGGGGTTTTGCCGAAAAGCGTTAGTAGCCATATCGAAAACTGAATGGCAATAGAAATTTGCTCAAATAATGCCAAGCCCGTGTGAAATCCCCGAAGTTCGGGGACGAACTGCTGGTAAAATACCCGCCAAATGCACCCCGCACCCCATGGCCCTAAGTAAGGACCATTCCTCGCTATTTTTGGCGAGAAGACAAAACCACCGCATTCACCCGGCACTGCCGGGCCACCTGGGAGGTAAAAACACGGCCCATTTCCCCGGTTATCCCCGGTTTACGCTCGAACCTCGGGGGCCGTGGTTACAATTGACTGGTGCATAAGTGTTTACCAGTTGAGTGCTGGGGTTTGTTTATTAAATTCTGTAATAACTCAATAAGAACAAATAAAACCAGGGACTGACTAGTCCCGTTAGTATGTGAAATGAAACTTCAACAAAAATCTGTCTTTATTAGTTTTGAAATGTCAGAAATCTCTGATATTTAGGCATTTCGAAATTTTCTGCCATTGTTTAACTGCAGTAATTCATAGTTATTTTATGCTTAAGACGAGCAAGTTGGTAGGAGGGACCCTTTGAAGAAAAAAAAGGATTTTTTGTTAAATGTCACTTAATTTTGTACAGGTCACAAAAGCGGAAGTCGACTCCCATCCTACAACTGTGTTCCTTTCTGCATTTGAACTTAAGGACGATGTGCATGTACATTTCGATTAGAATTATTAGACTTCCACGCCTGAATATACTGTTTGTTACTGAATGTTAATTTGTGTCTTCGACATAAAACCTGATAGAATAGTTTCCTGGTCCGTTTTTGCGTGACGTCAAACTTGCGTCCACATTTATCGCTTCCCTTGACTAGGGCAGAGCTGTTTGAAATTACGTTATGTTCTGAAAATTTAAAAAATGGACTGTTGTACAATGTGGAAAATGACACCAAAATTTAATCCTTTACTTTTACATATTTCAGTATGTGTGTGTTGAAAAAACTCACTAATGCTAAACAATCATTGTATGTCCCAATATTTAATATCAGGGGCGGCTCCAGGATTTGACTTTAGAGTGGGCGTAACCTATTTACTTACGCCCCTCTCTCCTAACCCAAAATTATTTGGTTGAATAAGTCGCGGCATCAGGGGTGGTTGGGTGTGTGTGGGGGGGGGGGGGGTGCTCCCCCTAAAAATCTTTAATAGTTTCTTGTCTGCATTTTGGGCGTTTATTTTTTTTACTTATTTCTTCTCTTTGAAAGTAAAAAGTAGACTTGGACGATTATAGGCGCGGTGGGGGGGGGGGGCACGTGCGCCCCTGGATCCGCTAGTGAATACGAAATTATTTTTGTGGACTATAATATATCTTTTGATATATTTCAACTGTCCACGAACTGTTCACGGACACACTTATTATTCAGAGTCATAATAACAGCTAGCCACACCTGTCAACAGTCAAACTTTGTTATAACGTCCTCAGGTAAGTAACAGAACGATGCATTTGGTTTACTCCAAAATCTGCACGTTTGAGATAAATCTGACACCATGAATACATTTGAATATATTTGTAGTTTTGATTCGGTTTTATAAACTTATTTTCCGTCTGTGTTCGACATGTACCATGTATTACGTCATTTCCATTAAAGCTGCACTCTCACAGATATACCATTTTACATTTTTTTTGTCTTGGAAACAGTAGATTTTTGCGTAAATATCTGCAAACCAATAATTAAAGATAACTGACAAAAGATCAGATCGCAGATTTTTTTTTTATTTCCGTTCGAAAATTAATGTCTTGTGACTCAAACTAACGGTTTAAAAAATGCATAAAACATCAATTTTTTTAATCTAAATATACAAATCTGCGATCTCATTTTTTGTCAGCAGTCTTTTATAACTGGTGTCCGTGCATTTTCGCAAAAAAAAATGGCTCGATCAAAGAAAAAAAAGAAGAAAACGTTGTCAAAACGTTCAATCTGTGAGAGTGCAGCTTTTAACAGGGGGTATAAAGTATAGGGTTAGCCTGAAATAGGGATTAAGAGAGTTTAACATCAGACTGCCGTACAGCTGTACAGAATGGATGTTGCTCAGACATGGACTCCATCAGACTGCAGTAGTTCATAGTAATTTTATGCTAGATAGTTGGAAGGGGTGACCCTTTGGATAAATCTGAAGATTTTATTTTGGTTAAATATCATTAAACTTTGTACAGGCCATATGACACCAAAGCAGGAGTTCACCCCCATCATATCACTGTGTTCCTTTCTGCATTTGAACTAAAGACTGATATGCCTGTACATTTCGATTAGAATTATTAGACTTTCACGCCTTGATATATCTAAAGAATCAACCATGGGAGTCCCTTAATATGATTATCAATGACTTTGTAAACGGTTTCAAAACGGGTCAACGCCCGTTCCCCCTGCTTTGGGTACGAATTCCTCAATATCGAACAGACTCCGGCTAATTTTCAGAATTGACAAAAGTACCCCAGATTTAAAGTACACCTGAACCCGGGTGTTGTTATAAAACATTATTTACACATGTAGACGATAAACCTGCTGCAGAAAAAAAATGTTATTTTGTGGTTTTGATGAAAAGCGTGTGCTATATTTTTGGTAACGGTTTATATAGAGATAAGCGGGAACAGCTTGACATTAAAGAAGCTAAAATAATATTACGACCGCCCTTGATAATTATAATGTGTGTACATACCTACTTTATTTAAGTGCTCTCAATAATACACCCACAGTGTATTGACAAATACCTTTGGTCATTAAACATATTAACAATGGACAGACGGCCGAATAATAAATATTTACCAAACAAATACATGTAAAAGCGTAGGTTGGGTAGGCTAAACATTGAACTATTTCAAAATCTGTTTTCTTTATTTAGTTATTTAGTCTTGCCATCCCTCATGTTTTGGGTGAAGACGGAGATGAAAAAGATTTATGACGGAATATATTATCAGATATTTGTTGAAAATTCGTTTGCAGTAAGTCCGAAATGGTCTTCCGACATTAGGCGTAAAAAAATGTTTGTTTCCGCTAATCCTCCCGACTTACTGTCCGGCAACGTTGTATTAAGCTCTTAATGAAATCAGGCTTAGATTCAGCGGCGCTGAAATCTTTTGGCAAGTTTGCGAGCAAAGTCAGCATTATGATGAAAATTAAGAACGCTTTTGCTGGTTTTAACAAAGAAAGTTTTAATGGCGAAGACGTCCATTCTAAAAGATGGCATTGATGAAGAGAGAAGTAGTTTGAAGTCGACAACTTGCCGGAAGAGCCGATATTTGCCCCGAAGTTGACGACGGAGGCTCAGTATGCTGTGTTGAAAGGCTACGAAGGTACGGTGTACTCTGGAATATGCCGACAGTATCCGGAATATCGAAATGTTAGACACCTGGTGCTTGTGTGAGCCTATGACGGCCACTATCAAGCTTTAAACTGCGAAATCGAGACAGCATAGGAACACATTAGAAACTGTGACCGTCGTATATCCTTGTCAAGGAAAGTTTACCCGGCGTCAAAATAAAATCCTACCGGAAACAAAGCATGATGTTACTTTCTGTCTATTGCAGATATCATTATAACATCGTCTGACGACAGCATTAATAATCGACGTCGTGCTCCCGGATACCTGGACATGGTTGAATGTCGACGTCGTGCTCCCGGATACCTCGACATGGCTGAATGTCGACGACATGCTCCCGGATACCTGAACATGGCTGAATGTCGACGTCGTGCTCCCGGATACCTGGACATGGCCGAATGTCGACGTCGTGCTCCGGATACCTGGACATGGCTGATTGTCGACGTCGTGCTCCCGGATACCTGAACATGGCTGAATGTCGACGTCGTGCTCCCGGATACCTGGACATGGCCGAATGTCGACGTCGTGCTCCGAATACCTGGACATGGTTAGGTGTCGATATCGTACATTGGATACTCATAGCTACATTTGTATTTCAAAATTATTATAGATTCTGTAATGAACTACCAAATTTGACGAAACTTTGCATACCTATTCCAGATTTTTTTTAACTTTGTTGTGTGTAAATTGCAATACTAGTTTCGAAGTTATAAAAAAGTCTAGGTATTTTTCATCACTCCTTGTATAGAGACTTTGTTGGCGGACATATTATAATTCAAGCCTATACCATCAAATGAGTTTTTATTAAGTTCTTTTGACAGATAATGTCACCATATTATAAAGAATGAAACATAATAAGTACTGAACAATTGCACAACAAAACCGGGGTCTAGAATGTAACACTCCTAGGAAGATGGCCGTGTGCCTCCGGATTGGTCGCTGTTTAAACAACGGCGGGTTCTGGAATCTAACACTCCTAGGAAGATGACCGTGTGCCTCCGGATTGGTCCCTGTTTAAACAACGGCGGGTTCTGGAATCTAACACTCAAAGGAAGATAACCGTGTGCCTCCAGATTAGTCCCTGTTTAAACAACGGCGGGTACTGGAATATAACACTCCTAGGAAGATGGCCGTGTGCCTCCGGATTGGTCCCTGTTTAAACAACGGCGGGTTCTGGAATCTAACACTCCTAGGAAGATGTCCGTGTGCCTCCGGATTGGTCCCTGTTTAAACAACGGCGGGTTCTAGAATATAACACTCCTTGGAAGATGGCCGTGTGCCTCCGAATTGGTCGCTGTTTAAACAACGGCGGGTTCTGGAATCTATCACTCCTAGGAAGATGGCCGTGTGCCTCCGGATTGGTCCCTGTTTGAACAACGGCGGGATCTAGAATGTAACACTTCTACAAAGATGGCCGTGTGCCTCCGGATTGGTCCCTGTTTGAACAACGGCGGGTTCTGGAATATAACACTCCAAGGAAGATGGCCGTGTGCCTCCGGATTGGTCCCTGTTTAAACAACGGCGGGTTCTGGAATGTAACACTCCTAGGAAGATGGCCGTGTGCCTCCGGATTGGTCCCTGTTTTAACAACGGCGGGTTCTGGAATATAACACTCCTAGGAAGATGGACGTGTGCCTCCGGATTGGTCCCTGTCTAAACAACGGCGGGTTCTGGAATCTAACACTCCTAGGAAGATGGCCGTGTGCCTCCGGATTGGTCCCTGTTTAAACAACGGCGGGTTCTGGAATGTAACACTCCTAGGAAGATGGCCGTGTGCCTCCGGATTGGTCCCTGTTTAAAAAACGGCGGGTTTTGGAATGTAACACTCCTACGAAGATGGCCGTGTGCCTCCGGATTGGTCCCTGTCTAAACAACGGCGGGTTCTGGAATATAACACTCCTACGAAGATGGCTTTGTGCCTCCGGATTGGTCCCTGTTTAAACAACGGCGGGTTCTGGATTATAACACTCCTAGGAAGATGACCGTGTGCCTCCGGATTGGTCCCTGTTTAAACAACGGCGGGTTCTGTAATCTAACACTCCTTGGAAGATGGCCGTGTGCCTCCGGATTGGTCCCTGTCTAAACAACGGCGGGTTCTGGAATGTAACACTCCTAGGAAGATGGCCGTGTGCCTCCGGATTGGTCCCTGTCTAAACAACGGCGGGTTCTGGATTGTAACACTCCTAGGAAGATGACCGTGTGCCTCCGGATTGGTCCCTGTTTAAACAACGGCGGGTTCTGGAATGTAACACTCCTACGAAGATGGCCGTGTGCCTCCGGATTGGTCCCTGTTTAAACAACGGCGGGTTCTGGAATCTAACACTCCTAGGAAGATGGCCGTGTGCCTCCGGATGATGACCATGTGCCTCCAGATTGGTCCCTGTCTAAACAACGGCGGGTTCTGGAATATAACACTCCTAGGAAGATGGCCATGTGCCTCCGGATTGGTCCCTGTTTAAACAACGGCGGGTTCTGGAATCTAACACTCCTAGGAAGATGGCCGTGTGCCTCCGGATGATGGCCATGTGCCTCCGGATTGGTCCCTGTTTAAACAACGGCGGGTTCTGGAATATAACACTCCTAGGAAGATAACCGTGTGCCTCCGGATTGGTCCCTGTTTAAACAACGGCGGGTTCTGGAATCTAACACTCCTAGGAAGATAACCGTGTGCCTCCGGATTGGTCCCTGTTTAAACAACGGCGGGTTCTGAAATCTAACACTCCTAGGAAGTTGGCCGTGTGCCTCCGGATGATGGCCATGTGCCTCCGGATTGGTCCCTGTTTAAACAACGGATGATTCTGGAATATAACACTCCTAGGAAGATGGCCGTGTGCCTCCGGAAGATGGCCGTGTGCCTTCGGATTGGTCCCTGTCTAAACAACGGCGGGTTCTGGAATGTAACACTCCTAGGAAGATGGCCGTGTGCCTCCGGATTGGTCCCTGTTGAAACAACGGCGGGTTCTGGAAAATAACACTCCTAGGAAGATGGCCGTGTGCCTCCGGATTGGTCCCTGTCTGATCAATGGCGGGTTCTGGAATCTAACACTCCTAGGAAGATGGCCGTGTGCCTTCGGATTGGTCCCTGCTTAAACAATGGCGGGTTCTGGAATGTAACACTCCTAGGAAGATGGCCGTGTGCCTCCGGATTGGTCCCTGTCTAAACAATGCCGGGTTCTGGTATCTAACACTCCTAGGAAGATGGCCGTGTGCCTCCGGATTGGTCCCTGTCTAAACAACGGCGGGTTCTGGAATATAACACTCCTAGGAAGATGGCCGTGTGCCTCCGGATTGGTCCCTGTCTAAACAATGGCGGGTTCTGGAATCTAACACTCCTAGGAAGATGGCCGTGTGCCTCCGGATTGGTCCCTGTCTAAACAACGGCGGGTTCTGGAATGTAACACTCCTAGGAAGATGGCCGTGTGCCTCCGGATTGGTCCCTGTTTAAACAACGGCGGGTTCTGGAATATAACACTCCTAGGAAGATGACCGTGTGCCTCCGGGTTGGTCTCTGTCTAAACAACGGCGGGTTCTGGAATATAACACTCCTAGGAAGATGGCCGTGTGCCTCCGGATTGGTCCCCGTCTAAACAATGCCGGGTTCTGGAATGTAACACTACTAGGAAGATGGCCGTGTGCCTCCGGATTGGTCCCTGTTGAAACAACGGCGGGTTCTGGAATATAACACTTCTAGGAAGATGGCCGTGTGCCTCCGGATTGGTCCCTGTCTAAACAATGGCGGGTTCTGGAATCTAACACTCCTAGGAAGATGGCCGTGTGCCTTAGGATTGGTCCCTGCTTAAACAATGGCGGGTTCTGAAATGTAACAACTCCTAGGAAGATGGCCGTGTGCCTCAGGATTGGTCCCTGTCTAAACAACGGCGGGTTCTGGAATGTAACACTCCTAGGAAGATGGCAGTGTGCCTCCGGATTGGCCCCTGTCTAAACAACGGCGGGTTCTGGAATCTAACACTCCTAGGAAGATGGCCGTGTGCCTCCGGATTGGTCCCTGTCTAAACAATGGCGGGTTCTGGAATCTAACACTCCTAGGAAGATGGCCGTGTGCCTCCAGATTGGTCCCTGTCTAAACAATGGCGGGTTCTGGAATCTAACACTCCTAGGAAGATGGCCGTGTGCCTCCGGATTGGTCCCTGTCTAAACAATGGCGGGTTCTGGAATGTAACACTCCTAGGAAGATGGCCGTGTGCCACCGGATTGGTCCCTGTCTAAACAACGGCGGGTTCTGGAATGTAACACTCCTAGGAAGATGGCCGTGTGCTGGAATGTAACACTCCTAGGAAGATGGCCGTGTGCTGGAATGTAACACTCCTAGGAAGATGGCCGTGTGCTGGAATGTAACACTCCTAGGAAGATGGCCGTATGCTGGAATGTAACACTCCTAGGAAGATGGCCGTGTGCTGGAATGTAACACTCCTAGGAAGATGGCCGTGTGCTGGAATGTAACACTCCTAGGAAGATGGCCGTGTGCTGGAATGTAACACTCCTAGGAAGATGGCCGTGTGCTGGAATGTAACACTCCTAGGAAGATGGCCGTGTGTTGGAATGTAACACTCCTAGGAAGATGGCCGTGTGCTGGAATGTAACACTCCTAGGAAGATGGCCGTGTGCTGGAATGTAACACTCCTAGGAAGATGGCCGTGTGCTGGAATGTAACACTCCTCGGAAGATGGCCGTGTGCTGGAATGTAACACTCCTAGGAAGATGGCCGTGTGCTGGAATGTAACACTCCTAGGAAGATGGCCGTGTGCTTGAATGTAACACTCCTAGGAAGATGGCCGAGTGCTGGAATGTAGCGCTTCTAGGAAGATGGCCGAGTGTTGGTACACTCCTAGGAAGATGGCCGTGTGCTGGAATGTAACACTCCTAGGAAGATGGCCGTGTGTTGGAATGTAACACTCCTAGGAAGATGGCCGTGTGCTGGAATGTAACACTCCTAGGAAGATGGCCGTGTGCTGGAATGTAACACTCCTAGGAAGATGGCCGTGTGCTGGAATGTAACACTCCTAAGAAGATGGCCGTGTGCTGGAATGTAACACTCCTAGGAAGATGGCCGTGTGCTGGAATGTAGCACTCCTAGGAAGATGGCCGTGTGCTGGAATGTAACACTCCTAGGAAGATGGCCGTGTGCTGGAATGTAACACTCCTAGGAAGATGGCCGTGTGCTGGAATGTAACACTCCTGGGAAGATGGCCGTGTGCTGGAATGTAACACTCCTAGGAAGATGGCCGTGTGCTGGAATATAACACTCCTAGGAAGATGGCCGTTTGCCATCGAATTGGTCCCTGTTTAAACAACGTCAGCAACGACGGAAGAGGCTTCTTACTTCCGCTCTAAACTGCGCGCTTCCTATGCAGTAGACGTAAAAGTTAATAGCCGAGTTGAATAACTCCATGAACATCAAACCTTCGAGGATCCAAAATGTCCATTCGCGATAAGTCACACAATATACCCTCGAGAAATACCATAAGGTTGTCCACACTCTTCGAGGAGTCATTGTTACCAGAAACGCTATGTTGGCGGACATCAGAAGCCGAGTTGGTGACCTGGACTGAACTCTCTGAAGTCCTAACGATTGAGGCTTGCAGAGCGTTATTGCAATGTACAAACTTCCGATTAATATTGTTAAAAAGGGGAAAACAAATCCAAACAGATTGTCATTCGAACAACAATTTGAATGCCAAAACCTTGATGTAACATTAGTATCATCAGTGCGACCATTCTGAGTGACGTCAGGACGTCGAGCGTAATTGCAGCTATCGCCAACTTCACGTTGCAAATACGTTTAACCGTAAATGGACGCGCAATACACACGCATCTTTCAATTGTTGTGAAAGCAAGAATCCAGTTTGAAAAGTTTGATCCAAGTAAAGCAGCATCGAAAGGCTTGTCATGGAAATAAATTAAAGATCCAAGCATTATTGTGGTTTGAAGAATGTTCGAAACAGCAAGAGCACAGAAAAAAATACTTGTAGTTTTGGACCTCTTTTTGAAAGTTTCAGGGCCTTTACACATTAGTATAATTATCACAGTATTTCCAAAATATGAGGAACCAAAATAAATTATCAGCAACGCTAAACGAATGTCTTGATAAATCCATTGAATTGGTTCGTTATATAGCTCACTTTCGTTCATTGTTTCGGATTTTAACTACAGAAAAAGCAATGTTTGTAAATATTTAAGTAATACAATGTTGACCAATATATATATACTAAAATGTCAAGCTATGCTCATTGTCTGCATGTAAATGTTAATACCATGGTATTATCAAATTATCGTTAATTACGAAAAACAATTTAGTGCCCCAAAAGACCATATCAACTATTCATAACTATGCCATTATATTCATTTTTCGAACACATTATAGTGTGCTTTTAGAACGTCCTTTTGTCGTGATTTAGGCATGGGGCTACATTTTGTTTTTATTTTTAGACTAATGAAAATAGAAAGTTAAATACGCATTTGTTTTTAAAGGTTGGCCCCAATTGCTCGAATGTTCTTAAGCGTAACGATCTTAAGTACCTTATTCCAGTAAGCCAATTAAGATGACATGAAATAAAATATTAATTATCAAGAACGGGCACAATGAGCGTAGCGAAAGAGCCCTTCATAATTTAGTTTAAACATGTGATTGTGTGCTTTTGTAAGGGTGCATGTGTGCGTGTGTGTGTCTGTATGCGTGTGTTTGTGACAAATTCAAATATAAATTTAGATTTTATAAGTCCCACGGATGATTTAATGAAATTGATTATTTCATATATTAACGTGAATTATTTAGTCAAGCAGTGAAAGGTTTCACAATTTGCGTTTCGTGTGTGGTTGCAGAAGTTAAGGGACTCAATACCAAGATGCGGTGCACAGGCGAGATGTGTAACTACCAGGATGCGGTGCACAGGCGAGACGTGTAACTACCAGGGTGCGGTGATCAGGCGAGATGTGTAACTACCAGGATGCGGTGAACAGGCGAGATGTGTAACTACCAGGATGCGGTGAACAGGCGAGATGTGTAACTACCAGGATGCGGTGATCGGGCGAGATGTGTAACTACCAGGATGCCGTGCCCAGGCGAGATGTGTAACTACCAGGATGCGGTGAACGGGCGAGATGTGTAACTACCAGGATGCGGTGAACAGGCGAGATGTGTAACTACCAGGATGCGGTGCCCAGGCGAGATGTGTAACTACCAGGATGCGGTGAACAGGCGAGATGTGTAACTACCAGGATGCGGTGCCCAGGCGAGATGTGTAACTACCAGGATGCGGTGAACAGGCGAGATGTGTAACTACCAGGATGCGGTGATCGGGCGAGATGTGTAACTACCAGGATGCGGTGAACAGGCGAGATGTGTAACTACCAGGATGCGGTGAACAGGCGAGATGTGTAACTATCAGGATGCGGTGATCGGGCGAGATGTGTAACTATCAGGATGCGGTGAAAAGGCGAGATGTGTAACTACCAGGATGCGGTGAACAGGCGAGATGTGTAACTACCAGGATGCGGTGAACAGGCGAGATGTGTAACTACCAGGATGCGGTGAACAGGCGAGATGTGTAACTACCAGGATGCGGTGAACAGGCGAGATGTGTAACTACAAGGATACGGTGCCCAGGCGAGATGTGTAACTACCAGGATGCGGTGATAGGGCGAGATGTGTAACTACCAGGATGCGGTGATAGGGCGAGATGTGTAACTACCAGGATACGGTGAACAGGCGAGATGTGTAACTACCAGGATGCGGTGAATATGCGAGATATGTTAACAGGCGAGATGTGTAACTACCAGGATGCGGTGAACAGGCGAGATGTGTAACTACCAGCGTGCGGTGCACAGGCGAGATGTGTAACTACCAGGATGCGGTGCACAGGCGAAATGTGTAACTACCAGGATGCGGTGCACAGGCGAGACGTGTAACTACCAGGATGCGGTGATCAGGCGAGACGTGTAACTACCAGGATGCGGTGATCAGGCGAGACGTGTAACTACCAGGATGCGGTGAACAGGCGAGACGTGTAACTACCAGGATGCGGTGAACAGGCGAGACGTGTAACTACCAGGATGCGGTGAACAGGCGAGACGTGTAACTACCAGGGTGCGGTGAACAGGCGAGATGTGTAACTACCAGGGTGCGGTGCACAGGCGAGATGTGTAACTACCAGGATGCGGTGAACAGGCGAGATGTGTAACTACCAGGATGCGGTGAACAGGCGAGATGTGTAACTACCAGGATGCGGTGATCGGGCGAGATGTGTAACTACCAGGATGCCGTGCCCAGGCGAGATGTGTAACTACAAGGATGCGGTGAACGGGCGAGATGTGTAACTACCAGGATGCGGTGATCGGGCGAGATGTGTAACTACCAGGATGCGGTGCCCAGGCGAGATGTGTAACTACCAGGATGCGGTGAACAGGCGAGATGTGTAACTACCAGGATGCGGTGCCCAGGCGAGATGTGTAACTACCAGGATGCGGCGAACAGGCGAGATGTGTAACTACCAGGATGCGGTGATCGGGCGAGATGTGTAACTACCAGGATGCGGTGAACAGGCGAGATGTGTAACTACCAGGATGCGGTGAACAGGCGAGATGTGTAACTATCAGGATGCGGTGATCGGGCGAGATGTGTAACTACCAGGATGCGGTGAACAGGCGAGATGTGTAACTACCAGGATGCGGTGAACAGGCGAGATGTGTAACTACCAGGATACGGTGCCCAGGCGAGATGTGTAACTACCAGGATGCGGTGATAGGGCGAGATGTGTAACTACCAGGATGCGGTGATAGGGCGAGATGTGTAACTACCAGGATACGGTGAACAGGCGAGATGTGTAACTACCAGGATGCGGTGAATATGCGAGATGTGTTAACAGGCGAGATGTGTAACTACCAGGATGCGGTGAACAGGCGAGATGTGTAACTACCAGGGTGCGGTGCACAGGCGAGATGTGTAACTACCAGGATGCGGTGCACAGGCGAGATGTGTAACTACCAGGATGCGGTGCACAGGCGAGACGTGTAACTACCAGGATGCGGTGATCAGGCGAGACGTGTAACTACCAGGATGCGGTGATCAGGCGAGACGTGTAACTACCAGGATGCGGTGAACAGGCGAGACGTGTAACTACCAGGATGCGGTGAACAGGCGAGACGTGTAACTACCAGGATGCGGTGAACAGGCGAGACGTGTAACTACCAGGGTGCGGTGAACAGGCGAGACGTGTAACTACCAGGGTGCGGTGCACAGGCGAGATGTGTATCTACCAGGATGCGGTGATCGGGCGAGATGTGTAACTACCAGGATGCGGTGAACAGGCGAGATGTGTAACTACCAGGATGCGGTGATCAGGCGAGATGTGTAACTACCAGGATACGGTGCCCAGGCGAGATGTGTAACTACCAGGATGCGGTGATAGGGCGAGATGTGTAACTACCAGGATGCGGTGATAGGGCGAGATGTGTAACTACCAGGATACGGTGAACAGGCGAGATGTGTAACTACCAGGATGCGGTGAATATGCGAGATGTGTTAACAGGCGAGATGTGTAACTACCAGGATGCGGTGAACAGGCGAGATGTGTAACTACCAGGGTGCGGTGCACAGGCGAGATGTGTAACTACCAGGATGCGGTGCACAGGCGAGATGTGTAACTACCAGGATGCGGTGCACAGGCGAGACGTGTAACTACCAGGATGCGGTGATCAGGCGAGACGTGTAACTACCAGGATGCGGTGATCAGGCGAGACGTGTAACTACCAGGATGCGGTGAACAGGCGAGACGTGTAACTACCAGGATGCGGTGAACAGGCGAGACGTGTAACTACCAGGATGCGGTGAACAGGCGAGACGTGTAACTACCAGGGTGCGGTGAACAGGCGAGACGTGTAACTACCAGGGTGCGGTGCACAGGCGAGATGTGTATCTACCAGGATGCGGTGAACAGGCGAGATGTGTAACTACCAGGATGCGGTGAACAGGCGAGATGTGTAACTTCCAGGATGCGGTGAACAGGCGAGATGTGTAACTACCAGGATGCGGTGAACAGGCGAGATGTGTAACTACCAGGGTGCGGTGAACAGGCGAGATGTGTAACTACCAGGGTGCGGTGAACAGGCGGGATGTGTAACTTCAAGGATGCGGTGAACAGGCGAGATGTGTAACTACCAGGATGCGGTGAACAGGCGAGATGTGTAACTACCAGGATGCGGTGCACATGCGAGATGTGTAACTACCAGGATGCGGTGCACATGCGAGATGTGTAAGTACCAGGATGCGGTGAACAGGCGAGATGTGTAACTACCAGGATGCGGTGAACAGGCGAGATGTGTAACTACCAGGACGCGGTGAACAGGCGAGACGTGTAACTACCAGGACGCGGTGAACAGGCGAGACGTGTAACTACCAGGATGCGGTGCACATGCGAGATGTGTAACTACCAGGATGCGGTGAACATGCGAGATGTGTAAGTACCAGGATGCGGTGAACAGGCGAGATGTGTAACTACCAGGACGCGGTGAACAGGCGAGACGTGTAACTACCAGGATGCGGCGATCAGGCGGGACGTGTAACTACCAGGACGCGGTGAACAGGTGAGACGTGTAACTACCAGGACGCGGTGATCAGGCGAGACGTGTAACTACCAGGACGCGGTGAACAGGCGAGATGTGTAACTACCAGGGTGCGGTGAACAGGCGAGATGTGTAACTACCAGGGTGCGGTGCACAGGAGAGATGTGTAACTACCAGAGTGCGGTGCACAGGCGAGATGTGTAACTACCAGGGTGCGGTGCACAGGCGAGACGTGTAACTACCAGGATGCGGTGATCAGGCGAGACGTGTAACTACCAGGATGCGGTGATCAGGCGAGACGTGTAACTACCAGGATGCGGTGATCAGGCGAGACGTGTAACTACCAGGATGCGGTGAACAGGCGAGACGTGTAACTACCAGGATGCGGTGAACAGGCGAGACGTGTAACTACCAGGATGCGGTGAACAGGCGAGACGTGTAACTACCAGGATGCGGTGAACAGGCGAGACGTGTAACTACCAGGACGCGGTGAACAGGCGAGACGTGTAACTACCAGGATGCGGCGATCAGGCAGGACGTGTAACTACCAGGATGCGGCGAACAGGCGAGACGTGTAACTACCAGGATGCGGTGATCAGGCGAGACGTGTAACTACCAGGATGCGGTGGACAGGCGAGATGTGTAACTACCAGGATGCGGTGATCAGGCGAGATGTGTTACTACCAGGATGCGGTGATCAAGCGAGATGTGTAACTACCAGGATGCGGTGATCAGGCGAGATGTGTAACTACCAGGATGCGGTGAACAGGCGAGATGTGTAACTACCAGGATGCGGTGAACAGGCGAGATGTGTAACTACCGTAGTTTTACAAACCTATCGCCTTACAAATAGTGGAAATTGTACTAATGGTTTAAACAATATTTTAACAATCGATGCAGCTCGCGGTTCCACGGGAAGGGAAAGGGGCCTCATTGCCAACCCCCTCGCCCCCTTCAAAAATATTTAAATATAAAGTAAAACTAACTATTATAGTAGTTTACCTGTTTTGCATATAATTAAATGTGGCAATCAAATTTGCAAGAAGTGTCTTTACAAAAGTTATGTGCCAGCAGTTTCCAAACTACCACGTACCGTTGTCATATAACTACGTGCTGCAACTACATGTATATCTATCTATATACCAACGTCTCATTAAAGATTCTCGATTCTGTTTTTGTAGCCCTCCTTCAATAATGAGTATCTATATCTCTAGACCGACTATAGAATACTCACCCTGAATGCTCTGCCAGTGCTCTCAATTGATAATAATTTATAAGTATATCAACCCAACCCTCCCTCATATAAGGATAACCCGATCCCTTGTTCCCTAGCAGTAAACTTCAGCGGACAACACTTATCATTATTACATGATTCATTATATGAATACAAATATGTTGTCAATTTGTCATCGATTGAACTATTCCCCGGTCAACCGTATATAAATATTAGATGGCTGATCGGGTGATTGTAACATTGTCAACAGGAGGAAATAGTCGACCGAGTCGAAGCCGAGGTGGAGAGTATTTCGAAAGTTTACTATCATCTCATCAGCCATTTAATATTTATTTTACCATACCGAAACAATTTAAAGGAGCTGTCTCACAGGTGATAAAATAGCGAAAAAGAAGAAGAAATTTGTCGAAAAATGACATAAACTTGGCATCGATGTGTACAATGCATTGAAACTTACTAACTGAAGTACCACATAGTTTACAATGTATTTAGGTTTAGCAGTTATTTCGTATTTTCCCATTAAAAAAGATTACTGGGTATGTCTACCAGGTAGAATTCATTCCTTATGCGTGATTGGCTAGTCGGTGTTATCACGGGATATTACCGAGGTAGGTCTATAGCTTAATAATGTCACCCGATTCGAGTAAGCCTTAATAGCTCAGTGAGTTAGACACTGGAATTTAATTTTGGCAACGCGGGTTCGAACCCGGTCTCCGACACAATTTTTTTTTAACATTTTGGTACTTTTTTTTACAATTATGATATCAAAGCGTAACACATTCTATTAGATAATTGTCCTGAGTTTCGTTACAGAAAAAAACTTTTTTTGGTGCCAATCTGTGACACAGTCCCTTTAAGGGGATCAATAGTTTGTTGTTAATACAAAATGGCATTTTAAACCAGGCAAGACTTTCAATTATTAATTTATCAGAGTAAACAAGAGAGGTTTACGGGATACTAGATGTTCCGTCACCTTATTACAAGCACATGTACATAAACCTTCGATTTGTAAGCGTCATTGCTGCACGAGAATATCTTCTCTTTTATGTCTTTTTTTGTATTTTTATGACATGTTTTAATCCCATACTTCTAACTATCTTCTTCAGCGCTTCACCACTTAATTTGCCACACAGAGGCGTAGGTACTGCAGGTAGCAGTTTAAATCGTCGGAGTGTCGACCAGCACACTTAAAACCTACTGGTTTTCATTCAAATACTCGTTGAACAGTTTTATTCACCCCCGCCCCCTACTCGACTCGTTTCGTATTCTACGAATCTTCATCTAGAATAATTAAATTTGCTGCTTTTAAATCTTGTGATGCATTGATGAAACACGACAGTACGATGATGAAAACGCGATAGTACGATTATGAAAACACGACAGTACGATGATGAAAACGCGACAGTACGATGATGAAAACGCGTTTTCGTTACTGTCGCGTTTTCACCATCGTAGTTTCGTGATTTCGCTTTTTCATCATCGTACTATCGAGTATCGCGTTTCAGGTCAACACATTCAGAGGCGATGGCCCTAACGGCATTCCGTACAAAACAGTACCTGACTCATTGAACGTGTGTTGGTAATTCAATGACAGTTGGCCAGAAAGGGTAAACTTGAATAACGTATAAAATGTGAACAAATCGCTTATTACAATGGTTAGGCGTCACAAGAGGTTCAATGAGATTTCTTTTGCTCTTAAATATTTGAAAATACTTCATTTCGCCGACATGCGTACTAACGCTATTTAAAACTGGACGATTTCTTTCTTGAACTACGAAATTCTGTTTGGGTTCTGCTATAACTGCTGTTTAGTGTTTGTTCACAATTGTGATTGCAATTTCAAAGTTAAACACATTTTGGAAAACAAATTATGCTTACATGACTCGTGTTAGAGTACCTTTAAAGCCATTTAGTTTCAATACCGTACTTTATCGTTTAATTTGGCAAAAATGAGTGCCGCATTTATAAATGGTCTCTCATTTAATTTCCGAAGTCAATTTAATACCATTGTTGCAAAGTAGTTTTTTTACATTACACAACGGATGGCAGAGAATGCCAGATATCACATTTACAGAAGACGAGGAAGGTTTGAAATTATTTGAACTTTAGGATTTATTTCCATTTATTGTGTTCCTGTTTCAGTCTTTTTTAACTGTGACTTTCAACACGCAACACGATCAGACGTATATGGAAGCGTATATGGTATTATAAACCGATGATTTGATCATGATTTGTCTCCTTGTTTTGTGTCGACTTGACGAGTTCACTCGGACTCGTTCACTTATTTACTGAATTTGTTAAAGTGTCGATAAATAAGGTCAGGCAATTTAAGTCGTCATAATTTTTGTCTAGTCAACACAGAGTTGAACTCGACAAAAAACACGGAATATATAAGTTGATTACCGAATAAGTCGACATACATGTAATTGTCACACTATTTCGTGAGATAACGCACCAAGTCGCCATCCAACATGCGGACATGATAACATGATAAAATCATCCGTAAATACAAGATACGCTTCCATAGGGGAGGAATCAAAACAGCACACATGAACAAATTTACGTGGATACGAGGATTGAACCGAACGTCGAGCATTTTTGGTCCCAGGCTCTAGCCCCACGAGGTGCATTTTGGGTTCTAGATTCGAACCGAACGTCGAGCATTTTTGGTCCCAGGCTCTAGCCCCACGAGGTGCATTTTGGGTTCTAGATTCGAACCGAACGTCGAGCATTTTTGGTCCAAGGCTCTAGCCCCACGAGGTGCATTTTGGGTTCTAGATTCGAACCGAACGTCGAGCATTTTTGGTCCCAGGCTCTAGCCCCACGAGGTGCATTTTGGGTTCTAGATTCGAACCGAACGTCGAGCATTTTTGGTCCAAGGCTCTAGCCCCACGAGGTGCATTTTGGGTTCTAGATTCGAACCGAACGTCGAGCATTTTTGGTCCCAGGCTCTAGCCCCACGAGGTGCATTTTGGGTTCTAGATTCGAACCGAACGTCGAGCATTTTTGGTCCCAGGCTCTAGCCCCACGAGGTGCATTTTGGGTTCTAGATTCGAACCGAACGTCGAGCATTTTTGGTCCCAGGCTCTAGCCCCACGAGGTGCATTTTGGGTTCTAGATTCGAACCGAACGTCGAGCATTTTTGGTCCCAGGCTCTAGCCCCACGAGGTGCATTTTGGGTTCTAGATTCGAACCGAACGTCGAGCATTTTTGGTCCCAGGCTCTAGCCCCACGAGGTGCATTTTGGGTTCTAGATTCGAACCGAACGTCGAGCATTTTTGGTCCCAGGCTCTAGCCCCACGAGGTGCATTTTGGGTTCTAGATTCGAACCGAACGTCGAGCATTTTTGGTCCCAGGCTCTAGCCCCACGAGGTGCATTTTGGGTTCTAGATTCGAACCGAACGTCGAGCATTTTTGGTCCCAGGCTCTAGCCCCACGAGGTGCATTTTGGGTTCTAGATTCGAACCGAACGTCGAGCATTTTTGGTCCCAGGCTCTAGCCCCACGAGGTGCATTTTGGGTTCTAGATTCGAACCCAACAACGAGCATTTTGGGCCCAAGGTTCGATTCTCATGAGGATCAAATCAGGTTCGAGGTTCGACCCAATGAGGAGCAATTGGGTCCCAGGCTCAAGCCGAACGAGGTGCATTTTGGGTTCCAGGTTCGAACCCCCCTGAGAATAATTTTGGGTCCCATGTTCGAAGCCTACGAGGATCATTTTGAGAGCCACGCTCGACCGCAGAGACGCAATTTTGGTGCTAGGTTACAGCTCACTGAAGAGCAGGTCGGTATGATTACAGGAATAATAACTGGTACATACGATATACGTTTCCATAGAAAAGGAAGCAAACCAGCCAACATGAACAAAGTTACCTGTTTTATTTTTATGAACAAAACGCTTGAAACATAAAGTAGATGTTTACCAGGAAGTTCATTTTAAAGCGATTTTTTTTTACTTTTGACAAAATATGTGTTTATATGGCTGGATAAAGTTGAAAGCGTACATCGTACATAACGAAAATTAGTCGGCGCGCCGACTATATTTGATATTTTCCAAAATGTAGCTTTAACTTAGGGATAAGTTCATAAACTGCAGAAGATTCATGAATTACAGCGAATGCTTTTAATATTTTCCACGTTGCACGATACAATGTGAAGTGCAGTATGTTTTCAAAAATGTATACTTTTATTGATAACAAAGGTTTAAATAATGACGATCCTGAACATTGTTTTTTTTCTTCAAATTTTGATTTATTAGCCTTTCCCCCAACAGATGAAGGTTACAAGTACTATAAGTTCCTATATTTTTCTAACTCTTCTACGCATTTAACTTCCTTGGCGAGCAGCGACAAGCGGAATTTTGAAAATCTAACATTAAGCTTAATTGTTTGTTTTGCAAATGTTTTTTAAAAGAATGAATTCCAGATTATTTCCTCTCATAATGTTTAGGTTTTTTTTATCCCCGTTTAATTTACCCATAACGATAAAGTGTGTTCACAAAAAACACAATTATATTTGTTACAGAAATATCAACAATAATGTATTTCGAACATATGTATACTTAACATTGTTATCTTTGAAGTCAATAAAAACCTTTTTTAAGTGATCTATTTGCATGTTTTTTTCTGCTATTTTTATCGCGCAGAATTGATACTATGCATCATTTTTGTCTTGTTTTATAATGTTATCGTGGTGACATGTTGTATAACGACTTGACGCGTTAAATCACGAAACTTTGGTAGGAATATGTCGACTTTTTCACCTATTAATTGTTATGCCGTGTTCTTTACAATTGTTTTGATCGAATCACTTTCAAAAGTATAAGTTTAACAATACATACGATATCACATGTATGTAGTAAAACAAAACAGAAGCACGTGACTTCAAATATTTTAAGTGCCAAGATAAGCGCAAAACAAGAACATCACACTTTCAGAACGACCCCGAATTTAAGGCGGTGGGGTGACCAATGGAAGACAGGCCATCTCCGTGCACATGACCCTCCCGAACGAGTTGCAACTGCACGTGTTACACCCGTCCTGTGCTTTGAAACTTTCTCCCGCCTGGTAAGACGCACCTCCGTATGTACAATTACCGTCTGCAATAGAAAGAGGGAAAATGAATAGTAACGACACCCGGACATTGACCCTTCACCTCACACACCCAAAATGATGTCATGTTCCGACCTAAACTAATTGTCGCGTTTTCATCCTGTGACACGATTAGGGGTTCGTAACTTCGTACTACAGGTATATGAATTGTTAAAACAATGGATTAAGCTAAAGAAAAGTAATAGTAATAAGTATTCTTCAAATATAAAGTGCACTAACTAGTGTAAGACATGTGGGGTTTTTACATTATGCCACGAATTTACATGTAATTAAATACCGAGTATTTCAAAATCATTTCCTCTGACTTTGACAAAGGAAGACGTTTTCAAATATTTATACTAGTAATCGAAATTTAATTTTTGGCATTATCTGCAGATCTGCCTTCTTGAAAACAGTACTTATATGTTGTTTCATTACACTCATGTACTGTCGTTTTGGTCGCCGTTTTGATTTTGTGACGTCGGCAGCACGTGACTAAACAACTACGATAGACACCGCCTCCTCTTCGAACTAGATGTCGTTTAGTATTAGCGGATCCCATCATGCGTTGCTCAATTCTATGTATCTGGGTCATGCATACAAGCTTACATAAAAATATCAAACAAATGGGCGAAAACCGTACTCTCTTAGGGGTTAGATGCCGAATAATATCGGACAATTTCTTTCGGATGACGTAATACACAGAAATCTCAGTGCTTTTAGATGCTTTAAGATTGATAATTCATTTTCAACTTGATATTACCACACATTTACTTGAATCAAAACACGTCAATATTCTTCTTTGCATATATATACCATATTTTGGCCATAAAGAACAAACCTGTGTTTATTGCTACATACAAGAGAAACACTTTTGATTTGTACGAGTATGTGCGTTTTATTATCATTTGTTATAAAATGTATTATACATTTATTTAACAAGCTTTGTAAATGTCATCATAAAGCCATAAATTGTCAACAATACGATTTGTTACGTTATGAAATTATTCTGTCCTGTAACAGCGTGTAAGACCCTGTAACATTGAACAAGTTACAGAACCTCGTGTCCTGTAACAATTTCCAACTTTGGCAATGCCTCACTGAAGGTTACGCCTTCGACGAAATTTTCAAGACAAGAGATGGAATATAATGTAGCTGTCTGCTCAAGAGACAATTGAGCCTAAACACATTCCGTTCGCATTCATGTTGAGAGATCCATCAAAAGGCTTAATTGTTATCGAACATAAAATCTGTTACACAATTGACAAGAAAACGTGGTTGCTTTCTTTCCTTTGCAATTTTAAAAGATGAGATACCTGAAGACTAATTCCTCTCGCCTACTGGTTTAAAACCATTGTGTAACTTTGCTATGGTAGAATCATAACTACAATGTAGTATATCAAAAAGAATAGAAGTGTAGAAGAATTATAAGAATTATAAATACATATGCAATGCTAATGTGTCGGAAATCATCAATTATTAAATTGTTGATGAATAGAACTTTGTGATTTTGTAAGTATGGACTGTCTGCATGGTAAAATGGCTGGCTCCTTCTAGTGAACTTCTATCCCTGATTGAGGAACCTGCAATGTTAAAACCTTGAGTACACTTCAGGTTCATGTTTTAGTCCGTGTTGAGTTGCTCTGTTCGCTACACTTCAGGTTCATGTTTTAGTCCGTGTTGAGTTGCTCTGTTCGCTACACTTCAGGTTCATGTTTTAGTCCGTGTTGAGTTGCTCTGTTCGCTACACTTCAGGTTCATGTTTTAGTCTGTGTTGAGTTGCTCTGTTCGCTACACTTCAGGTTCATGTTTTAGTCTGTGTTGAGTTGCTCTGTTCGCCTTAAATCGTGGGTAATTCTTGTTGGTTACAAACTTCTTCGGATCTGTGCGCCTTTATTTTTTGGCAAAGCATTAACCTTGCTGTATGAAATCCGCAGTTTATGCACATCTTGCCACAATACTGGTGAATCCTCTGAGATAGCCTCACTTTTATCAGCCTTTGATTTAGTTCAAAGGCTTATATATTTATCATAGAAACCCTTTACACATTGGACATCTTACATCTTTTACTGATTTGTAACCATTTATATCATGGTCTGTATACGCAAGTGACAACCTTTCAGTGATGGCCTTTCTTTAGCATTTAGGATTTTGTAAAGCATTGTACATTGTGTCATTGTACAATTCCATTATGGGTGTGTGCTAGAGTCACTTCGATGTTGTTGATTTTATGTCGTTCCGACAAGCACATAAAAAATCCAATTTCGTGAAAACTTGACTGTGGGAATTTAAAATGTGTATAGAACTGCATGATTTATGCTTAAATAGCCGTTGGAGTCCAGGTTCAGTTGAAAAACCTGAAAGAATAGCATTTTGGGCCAAATCACACCTTTGAACGTGGATTCTTGTGCACTTCGCACTTAAAAAAAACGTGATCGGGTACTGGCGGCCTTCCGGGGTAAGCAGCTCGAGGGTGACCTCGATCTTATTTTTCAGAGTATAAGAACGCAACGAAAAGTTAGTATCCGTAATTCAGGCGGTGTACTGGTGATACTTAATAAGAAAACTTTTTGTCAAACTAAAATCATATCGAAATTATATAAACAGTATAATGACTTTCGTTTTGTTTGTAAAAAGGATTTTCTGTGCTTGCAAAAGACCCATAATGTTATTTTCATTTGTATCACCGAATGGTTTAGTCATTATTAAAAAAAATGATGGAAATTACAAAATTTCTTTACTGAATGATAAAATTACTCTTATAAAATCAGATTTTCCGGATACATTATATGGTTAGTCAGAGAATTCACGTGTTAAAAATCTAATTGACTTCATTTCACAAGACAATGTTTACTATATTTATAACACATACACAGTTTATCATGGAGATTAGTTCTGGCGGCAATTAATAAATCAAATCAAATAAAGGTTGTAAAATATAAGATTATATCTTCGGAAACATGGGTAAAATACTTTTCAAACTTATACGGTAAAACAAATATCGTTTATACACACGATGAGCAAAATGCGTTTGAGGAACTTGTACGTGACATAAATGCAAAATGAACTAGAAAGGGAGATAACTAATGATGAAATACTTCCAAGTATACCCGCTTTAAATAAACAATTGTAGACCTGGAAATGACGGATTATTATTATATATATATTTAAGAATACCTGTGGTATTATTTTAATGTAGTAACAGGTAGTGTCTAACAATATACACGATAGCAGTGTGTTCCCTGTTGAATGGGGTTAAGAGTTTCGTAGTATCGTTGTAAGGACGAGCTAAACAATTACAAGGCGACTTCGATAAATTCAAGCATAAGATGAATCACAACAATTATTTTGATTAAGAGACTGTGCGGCACGTTGTTGTGAAAATAACCGGGTTGTAAGCGAATCTCAGATCGGGTTTCGAAAGATTTACTCGACCAGAGGCCTGGTACTAGAAGAGATATTATGTTATGCTATACTATGTAAAACCTGACACAGACTATCAGACTGAGCTGTTTTTGTGGTGATTTATGTATGGATGGCTGTGCGAAAATGTTTATAAACACACACAAAAGTAACGGGTTAACTTGACTGTTCTCCTAAAATTAAAGCACCCTCGTAGACTGTGGGAATGGTATAGTGGATGTCGAGAGTAATGGAGAGGGTCAAGTTTTGGAAGTGTGTCGAAGGAAAGTGCACACATCATTAACTGAGTGTTATGGAATATATATTTTAATCTTAAATACGACAGACATTAACTCCATCTGGTAAATTTTCAAGGATGACTGCCAAAGGATCATTGATGACGACGTCCCTATTCGCCAAAACACCCAAATATTTTATCAGCAATGTATTAAACGAGATATAAGGCAAATCACCAACGACGATGGTTCCGGCGTGCCAAGAACTCTTATCTGACTGATCCAAACATAAAGACATTAAAAGAAGCCCAGCGCCTGTTCAGGTCCGTCCACGACGCCACATATCAGACATGCTCCAGCCGGATAACCAGAACCAAAAGTCCTCTGGAACTAAATCAAATCCAAGAAGAAAGACATCTTTGGTGTGTCTTCACTAAAGAAGGATGGGTAGGCATACAGCGATGGTAAACAGTGAGCTGAACTTCTGAATGACCAGTTATGCCTTCACCACAAAAGACATGGCTCAAAGTCCTTTTCTTCAAACCAAGCCGCCTACCAACTCTTAACCGTATACATTTCACAATCAAGGGCGTCCAGAAGCTCATGTCGAACCTGAAACCACACAAGGCTCCAGGTCCAGACAAGATACCCACTAGACGACTTAAACTTGCCTCAGCAGAGTGGTGCTCAGGCCTGGCAAAACTTTTTAACTATCTCTGGACTAATGTCAGATCCCACTTGACTTGAACATCTCACTTGTCTCACCTGTCTTTAAAAAGAGAAATCGCCCCCAATCTAACTACAGACCTATCTCAATAAGATCAGTCTCCTGCAAGGTGTTTGAACCCATCATTTTCAGTGACATTAAGTCTCACTTTGACCTGCTCAACTTCCTCACTGTCTACCAACATGGGCTCAGAAAAAACTCCTGATTACCATTAATAACTTAGCCAAAGGAATTGATAACAACCATCAATTTGATCGAGTTCCACACTCTCGTCTACTTTCTCTCGTCGCATCGAAACAGGTAATCCTTGAGGGATCCTTCTCGGCAACCTCGCCTGTCACATCTGGCGTTCCTCCCTCAGGGCAGCGTCCTTGGTCCCCTTCTATTCCTGGCCTACATCAATGATCTTCCCTCCAAACTCCAATCTACGACTCGTCTCTTCGCCGATGATTGCCTCCTGTATCGAATCATCAGTTTCTAGTCTCTAATCCTAAGAGAGTGATTGGCAGATAGCTTTTTAATCCTGACAAATGTGAATTCACAAAAAGGAAACCTATTTTCAACACCTATAGTATCAACGGCAAAGTACTTAACACCACAGATCATGCCCAATTTCTTGGAGTTACCATTTCTTAAGACCTCTCTTGGAAAAAAAAACATTGATAACATTACCCCCCAAAAAACAAGGGCATTTATACGCAAATGTTCAGTTCATAAAGGTGTAAAATTTACTGTAAATAGATATTCGAGACTGTTATTCAGAAATCAAAGCACTGAAAATGCTTAGAGACTTGGGAAAAAGTATGGAGGTTGGCAAAGCTGATCTAAATGACTTACAACATCAAAAAGGTGATTGCGAGATGCGTGTGATATGCACTTCTAACAATCTGTGCTATGCAGACGGAGGAGTGCATAACGATGGATAGCATGGTTGCGAGTACGATTGGTTGTAAGAATGGATGATGTAAATATAATTTGTAAGTCCATACATGATGCGACGACTTCTTCCATACTAATTCACAGCTTAATACTTGCAACATCAATTGAAAGATTTTAAGTGAATATCAGTTGTTCTTTGCAAAATCCAGACCAATCGTTTTCACAACATCTTTCTTAGCGATAAAATACGTACACCATTACACTAAACCGCAATTCTTGCACATTACAAACATCGCGCGTTTTAACACATAAGTCATGTCAAGTTTTGACGTAATTTTAATTAATGTTAACATCATCTTGTAATCACCTCCTCAATTTTGTGCGTCATCAAAGTCAGTCTCGACACCTACTTTACCATAAACACAGTCTCTCAGCACCATCAGTGCTTTGATTTTAAACGGGCGTATAAAAACGTACTATTTATCGGAAGACAGAATTTCAGCGTGCACGCCACCGCGCCATTGGAGCAAAAGCAGTTGTTACATCCGTCAGTGGAAGGGAAGCTTTCTCCGGTCTTATGAAGGGTCCCCGCGTAGTCACAATCCTGGCCTGGAGTATAACACATATATTTGTCATTCGTTCATATTAAAGCTACATGTATGTCACTGTTGGAGATAAATATGCCCCATTTCTACCCGAAACCTCAGTATCCCCTGACCCAACTCTACATTATGTCAACATACAAGTGAAGTTAAAATAAGTTGTTATAACTGTTAAACAAACTCTAAAGGTCTAGTCTTGTATCTTTGGTCGCTCCGGCATACTACTGAATATCATAAAATGTACATGCATAACTTAAGAAATGTACTAAGTACATGTATTGGTCTTAATACAGTGTACGTTTAATTCACGGTATACAGGATGTTGATTAGCTCGGTGAGACCATTACCCGAGACATGAACTTTTTCATACGAATTTTGATGCCTTTTTTCCGGAATATGACAAAAATTTCAATGTGTGGATTTGTTTTTCGTTGGAATCCTCTCGGCTTTGCCCTTAATGCCCCCCCCCCCCCCCCCCCCCATCACACACACAAAACAAACGCTAGTGATACGTGGTTAAGTGCATATTAATGTGTCCTTCATGTACAAAGGAAATATACTTAAAAACCCTCACAAATGTTAGACTTACCCATTACGCCAACAGATACTACAAACAGTGCCAATATCATCAACATCTTGTACAGCTGAAGGAATAACTTCAAGAGTGGAGGAATTCCTTTGACTATATTCTCTTATCATGTTTGTAGGATTGTTTTACACTGTAAGTTATGACCGGTCAACATTTGGAATTCACCATTTATGAGATAGGAAGGCCATACACGGTTTAGTAACTTCAATTCCTTAGTTTTCAGGCATGTTTAAATGTTAAGGATAATGTCTGCATGAATCTTTATAGCCAAGCAGACTTGCAGCACTAGCATTTCCTGATGGTCAAAACATGCGCTCCAAGTCACCGTTACCACACCTTGAACCCCCTCCCCCATTCTTTATAACGCATGCTGCGTTTTCAACTAAGTTTGGAATAAAACCAACACGCACGCACGCAACAAACAATAAAAATAATGTTATAATATGACTGGCTGATAATCTTATTTAGGGCATATACCTCCTTCCTGAACCGTTTTATATGCAATTTGGGAATTTTAAAAGTTTCATTTTTAAAATCATGTACTGGGCCGGGTCTATAATGCCTAAGTGGAACTAAGCTGATGTTGACTTTGGACAGGTTGATTTTTTTCTTTTGATCTACATGGGCCCTAGATTAAATCATGTGGCCACATATATACACTTACATCCTTCAGTTTGCGATGAATTATATCATGCGGACACGAACTGCATGTGTTCCAACCTTACAACGTGACCTCGACCTTCAGCCGTCGCGACTGAAACATTTGACTCAAGTTCCATCAAGCAGATATGTGGCAGAAAGCAAATAGCGTGCTGGATGGGATGAGGAACAGCGGCGGATGTTCTTATCTTTACGAACTTTGTGGCAGAGAAAATATGTTGTACATGTATAACGTTTTTTTCGGACGACCATCGTAAAAAAATGGCCAGAGAAATAAGTAACATTTTGTGTGCAAGATAAGGCTCGCAATAAAGGAGTGCAATAGCTGCCACTTTTCATACGTGGCATACGTAGCAACGTAAATGGTATATAGAAATCCGGGACATATAAACAATATATCTTTGAACAAACTCAACCAAAGGCAATAGGTTCAATAGGGATCGACCTTAAAATGTCAGTTATAACTTGCACATAGGTTTGATAAGGTGACCAATATGGTACTTAGTTAGCTATATATACACGTAGCCTTCCAACAGAACGTCCAGATAAGTATTGCACTTGAGTACACAATATTCACTGTCAAATCTGTAGGGAAAAGACGTCTATGATCTGCCACTTGCTTCTGGATCCCAAATTCGACCGTGATGACATATTGATATAATTTGATATAGGATTACTTGGTATATGATCTGCTTTTGCAGTTGGGTCCCAAGTTCGAGCCCCGTGACATATAGGTTGATGGGTCTATGATATGCCTCTTGCTGTTGGGTCCCAAGTTCGAGCCCCGTGGCATATAGGGTTGATGGGTCTATGATATGCCTCTTGCTGTTGGGTCCCAAGTACGAGCCCCGTGGCATATAGGTTGATGGGTCTATGATATGCCTCTTGCTGTTGGGTCCCAAGTTCGAGCCCCGTGACATATAGGTTGATGGGTCTATGATATGCCTCTTGCTGTTGGGTCCCAAGTTCGAGCCCCGTGACATATAGGTTGATGGGTCTATGATATGCTCCTTGCTGTTGGGTCCCAAGTACGAGCCCCGTGACATATAGGTTGATGGGTCTATGATATGCCTCTTGCTGTTGGGTCCCAAGTACGAGCCCCGTGACATATAGGTTGATGGGTCTATGATATGCCTCTTGCTGTTGGGTCCCAAGTACGAGCCCCGTGACATATAGGGTTGATGGGTCTATGATATGCCTCTTGCTGTTGGGTCCCAAGTTCGAGCCCCGTGGCATATAGGTTGATGGGTCTATGATATGCCTTTTGCTGTTGGGTCCCAAGTACGAGCCCCGTGACATATAGGGTTGATGGGTCTATGATATGCCTCTTGCTGTTGGGTCCCAAGTACGAGCCCCGTGACATATAGGTTGATGGGTCTATGATATGCTTCTTGCTGTTGGGTCCCAAGTACGAGCCCCGTGACATTTAGGCTGATGGGTCTATGATATCCCTCTTGCTGTTGGGTCCCAAGTACGAGCCCCGTGACATATAGGTTGATGGGTCTATGATATGCCTCTTGCTGTTGGGTCCCAAGTACGAGCCCCGTGACATATAGGTTGATGGGTCTATGATATGCCTCTTGCTGTTGGGTCCCAAGTACGAGCCCCGTGACATTTAGGCTGATGGGTCTATGATATCCCTCTTGCTGTTGGGTCCCAAGTTCGAGCCCCGTGACATATAGGGTTGATGGGTCTATGATATGCCTCTTGCTGTTGGGTCCCAAGTACGAGCCCCGTGACATTTAGGCTGATGGGTCTATGATATGCCTCTTGCTGTTGGGTCCCAAGTACGAGCCCCGTGACATAGAGGTAGATGGTTCTATGATATGCTCCTTGCTGTTGGGTCCCAAGTACGAGCCCCGTGGCATATAGGGTTGATGGGTCTATGATATGCATCTTGCTGTTGGGTCCCAAGTTCGAGCCCCGTGACATATAGGTTGATGGGTCTATGATATGCCTCTTGCTGTTGGGTCCCAAGTACGAGCCCCGTGACATTTAGGTTGATGGGTCTATGATATGCCTCTTGCTGTTGGGTCCCAAGTTCGAGCCCCGTGACATTTAGGTTGATGGGTCTATGATATGCTCCTTGCTGTTGGGTCCCAAGTACGAGCCCCGTGGCATATAGGGTTGATGGGTCTATGATATGCATCTTGCTGTTGGGTCCCAAGTTCGAGCCCCGTGACATATAGGTTGATGGGACTATGATATGCCTCTTGCTGTTGGGTCCCAAGTACGAGCCCCGTGACATTTAGGTTGATGGGTCTATGATATGCCTCTTGCTGTTGGGTCCCAAGTTCGAGCCCCGTGACATTTAGGTTGATGGGTCTATGATATGCTCCTTGCTGTTGGGTCCCAAGTTCGAGCCCCGTGACATTTAGGCTGATGGGTCTATGATATGCCTCTTGCTGTTGGGTCCCAAGTTCGAGCCCCGTGACATATAGGCTGATGGGTCTATGATATGCCTCTTGCTGTTGGGTCCCAAGTACGAGCCCCGTGACATTTAGGCTGATGGGTCTATGATATGCCTCTTGCAGTTGGGTCCCAAGTACGAGCCCCGTGACATATAGGTTGATGGGTCTATGATATGCCTCTTGCTGTTGGGTCCCAAGTACGAGCCCCGTGACATATAGGGTTGATGGGTCTATGATATGCCTCTTGCTGTTGGGTCCCAAGTACGAGCCCCGTGACATATAGGTTGATGGGTCTATGATATGCTTCTTGCTGTTGGGTCCCAAGTACGAGCCCCGTGACATTTAGGCTGATGGGTCTATGATATGCCTCTTGCTGTTGGGTCCCAAGTTCGAGCCCCGTGACATATAGGTTGATGGGTCTATGATATGCCTCTTGCTGTTGGGTCCCAAGTACGAGCCCCGTGACATATAGGGTTGATGGGTCTATGATATGCATCTTGCTGTTGGGTCCCAAGTTCGAGCCCCGTGACATATAGGTTGATGGGTCTATGATATGCCTCTTGCTGTTGGGTCCCAAGTACGAGCCCCGTGACATATAGAGTTGATGGGTCTATGATATGCCTCTTGCTGTTGGGTCCCAAGTTCGAGCCCCGTGACATTTAGGTTGATGGGTCTATCATATGCCTCTTGCTGTTGAGTCCCAAGTACGAGCCCCGTGACATATAGGGTTGATGGGTCTATGATATGCCTCTTGCTGTTGGGTCCCAAGTACGAGCCCCGTGACATTTAGGTTGATGGGTCTATGATATGCCTCTTGCTGTTGGGTCCCAAGTACGAGCCCCGTGGCATATATGTTGATGGGTCTATGATATGCTTCTTGCTGTTGGGTCCCAAGTACGAGCCCCGTGACATATAGGGTTGATGGGTCTATGATATGCCTCTTGCTGTTGGGTCCCAAGTACGAGCCCCGTGACATATAGGTTGATGGGTCTATGATATGCCTCTTGCTGTTGGGTCCCAAGTACGAGCCCCGTGACATATAGGTTGATTGGTCTATGATATGCCTCTTGCTGTTGGGTCCCAAGTACGAGCCCCGTGACATATAGGTTGATGGGTCTATGATATGCCTCTTGCTGTTGGGTCCCAAGTACGAGCCCCGTGACATTAAGGTTGATGGGTCTATGATATGCCTCTTGCTGTTGGGTCCCAAGTTCGAGCCCCGTGACATTTAGGCTGATGGGTCTATGATATGCTCCTTGCTGTTGGGTCCCAAGTTCGAGCCCCGTGACATTTAGGCTGATGGGTCTATGAAATGCTCCTTGCTGTTGGGTCCCAAGTTCGAGCCCCGTGACATATAGGCTGATGGGTCTATGATATGCTCCTTGCTGTTGGGTCCCAAGTTCGAGCCCCGTGACATTTAGGTTGATGGGTCTATGATATGCCTCTTGCTGTTGGGTCCCAAGTACGAGCCCCGTGACATTTAGGTTGATGGGTCTATGATATGCTCCTTGCTGTTGGGTCCCAAGTTCGAGCCCCGTGACATATAGATTGATGGGTCTATGATATGCCTCTTGCTGTTGGGTCCCAAGTACGAGCCCCGTGACATTTAGGTTGATGGGTCTATGATATGCCTCTTGCTGTTGGGTCCCAAGTTCGAGCCCCGTGACATTTAGGTTGATGGGTCTATGATATGCTCCTTGCTGTTGGGTCCCAAGTTCGAGCCCCGTGACATTTAGGTTGATGGGTCTATGATATGCTCCTTGCTGTTGGGCCCAAGGTTTGAGCCCTATGACATATAGGTTGATGGGTCTATGATATGCTCCTTGCTGTTGGGTCCCAAGTTCGAGCCCCGTGACATATAGGTTGATGGGTCTATGATATGCTCCTTGCTGTTGGGTCAAAGGTTCGAGCCCTGTGACATTTAGGTTGATGGGTCTATGATATGCTCCTTGCTGTTGGGTCAAAGCTTCGAGCACAATGATGTATATAGGGTAAATTGGTCCAGTATGATATGCTCCTTGCTGTTGGGTCCCAAGTTCGAGCCCCGTGACATATAGGTTGATGGGTCTATGATATGCTCCTTGCTGTTGGGTCAAAGGTTCGAGCCCTGTGACATTTAGGTTGATGGGTTTATGATATGCTCCTTGCTGTTGGGTCCCAAGTTCGAGCCCGTGATGTATATAGGGTAAATTGGTCTAGTATGATATGCTCCTTGCTGTTGGGTCCCAAGTTCGAGCCCTGTGACATATAGGGTTGATGGGTCTATGATATGCTCCTTGTTGTTGGGTCAAAGGTTCGAGCCCAATGATGTATATAGGGTAAATTGGTCTAGTATGATATGCTCCTTGCTGTTGGGTCCCAAGTACGAGCCCCGTGACATATAGGTTGATTGGTCTATGATATGCCTCTTGCTGTTGGGTCCCAAGTACGAGCCCCGTGACATATAGGTTGATGGGTCTATGATATGCCTCTTGCTGTTGGGTCCCAAGTTCGAGCCCCGTGACATTTAGGCTGATGGGTCTATGATATGCTCCTTGCTGTTGGGTCCCAAGTTCGAGCCCCGTGACATTTAGGCTGATGGGTCTATGAAATGCTCCTTGCTGTTGGGTCCCAAGTTCGAGCCCCGTGACATATAGGCTGATGGGTCTATGATATGCTCCTTGCTGTTGGGTCCCAAGTTCGAGCCCCGTGACATTTAGGTTGATGGGTCTATGATATGCCTCTTGCTGTTGGGTCCCAAGTACGAGCCCCGTGACATTTAGGTTGATGGGTCTATGATATGCTCCTTGCTGTTGGGTCCCAAGTTCGAGCCCCGTGACATACAGATTGATGGGTCTATGATATGCCTCTTGCTGTTGGGTCCCAAGTACGAGCCCCGTGACATTTAGGTTGATGGGTCTATGATATGCCTCTTGCTGTTGGGTCCCAAGTTCGAGCCCCGTGACATTTAGGTTGATGGGTCTATGATATGCTCCTTGCTGTTGGGTCCCAAGTTCGAGCCCCGTGACATTTAGGTTGATGGGTCTATGATATGCTCCTTGCTGTTGGGCCCAAGGTTTGAGCCCTATGACATATAGGTTGATGGGTCTATGATATGCTCCTTGCTGTTGGGTCCCAAGTTCGAGCCCCGTGACATATAGGTTGATGGGTCTATGATATGCTCCTTGCTGTTGGGTCAAAGGTTCGAGCCCTGTGACATTTAGGTTGATGGGTCTATGATATGCTCCTTGCTGTTGGGTCCAAGCTTCGAGCACAATGATGTATATAGGGTAAATTGGTCCAGTATGATCTGCTCTTGCTGTTGGGTCCCAAGTTCGAGCCCTGTGACATATAGGTTGATGGGTTTATGATATGCTCCTTGCTGTTGGGTCCCAAGTTCGAGCCCGTGATGTATATAGGGTAAATTGGTCTAGTATGATATGCTCCTTGCTGTTGGGTCCCAAGTTCGAGCCCTGTGACATATAGGGTTGATGGGTCTATGATATGCTCCTTGTTGTTGGGTCAAAGGTTCGAGCCCAATGATGTATATAGGGTAAATTGGTCTAGCATGATATGCTCCTTGCTGTTGGGCCCAAGTTCGAGCTCTGTGTCATATAGGTTGATGGGTCTATGATATGCTCCTTGCTGTTGGGTCCAAGTTTCGAGCCCAATGATGTATATAGGGTAAATTGGTCTAGTATGATCTGCTCTTGCTGTTGGGCCCAAGTTCGAGCTCTGTGTCATATAGGTTGATGGGTCTATGATATGCTCCTTGCTGTTGGGTCCCAAGTTTGAGCCCAACGACATAAACATCTGATAAAGTGTCATGAATACTGGACCAAATATCTCGAGCCTGTTCCACGTTTTCTCTCTCTAAGATTTGACCTAGTGGCCTT
Source organism: Mya arenaria (assembly GCF_026914265.1). NCBI lineage: Eukaryota > Metazoa > Mollusca > Bivalvia > Myida > Myidae > Mya > Mya arenaria. Next base: position 12,605,307 of record NC_069128.1, on the reverse strand, counting down.
TTTTTTGACCCCATGTCACCCCACATTTACAAGCTGTCGAGACTTTATGGAGGGAGACATTCTGACCAAGTTTGTACATCATCTGACCAATCCCTTACACCATATGTTTCCAGAAAAAAATAAAAAAATGAAGGACGGATGGACGGACAATACCAAAATAATGTCCCACTCCCAAAACCTTTGATTACTGCATGGGATAATAGCATTATTGACTATACAAGTCAGAAACGAGTTTTTGCCGATGACCCTTAATTGTGACCTTGACCAGCAGAATGTCTTTAACTCATCTCCATGTTTGATTAACTCTCCTATGATTGTTTTTTTGAAATCCAAATAGGAACAACAAACATGCTCAGCCACAAAACAACAAACCCCAATGCACTAATCTTATAAGTGTAGTAGAGTGATGTCCCTTGTTTGACTGATACATGATCCATCTGGTCAGATGTACATGTGTTTGCTTTAAAAATGAATGGCTGTTATCACAGTTTTCAATACTTCAATGCCTGTTAAATACTGAATTTTTTATCACCTTGAAAGATTTTCCGAAAGAAAATTAACCTGTTCCTAACGAACATGCAGTGCAGTGCATACTTTCATTTTTAAGTTAATTGAAGGTAATCTTTTTTAGACCTCGAATAGATGTTATCCTCTCACCAAAGAAGTTGTGGATTAGATCCCCAACAAGGGTCTTCTTCACTCCAGGACAGGTTACCCAACAAACAGACTCTCTAAGCTGTCACCAATTGAGCTATAAAAAATTGTGGGAGTCAAAGATTAAATACCTACCAACCAGAAAAGCTAAACATCATTTTAGCATGGCCTTGTGTAAAGTAGAAACAAAACCACTCGTTCCTTAGGGCTCTTTTATTACAATTTTAGAAAGGCATTTTTCATCATACATATAATTCCAAAATGAATTTATTTTATTTAAGAAAAAGACATTCAGGAACTCAGATGACATTATTTCATGAAGTTGTTCACGTTTTTGACTTTTATCAATAATTAAGTTCAGCATGGACATAAAGAAATCAAGGAATAACATGACAAAGGTACAACATTTAGACTACATGACAGGAAATGAATAAAAATGTTTATATACAAAATGTGATAGGTTGGAGCTCTAACCAATAAGGATGTTATCCCAGATCATTGACTTACATGGGCAGATTTCAATGCAAAATTGATGATCTACATCATACAAGAAACAGATAATTCTATTTATTGGAAATCAGGCCATTCTGGTCAAAATTATCTTTATAGGCAACATCAAAATAAAACAAAATATAAACAGACAAAAATGAACACATTTTAAGCAACATTCTATTGAGTAAATGCCTTTAGTTGCATTCCAATACAATAACACATATTGTGTGCATTGTACACACATACGTCATATTTCTCTTCAATAAAAAAACATACACACTTTACATTACAACAGTTGTTCTTCTATCTCACTGTTCTCATGACAACACAGTTTCACAATGCACTGCAGTGTGTAACAATAAGGGAGGTTAGCCATATAAACACAGTAGAATTTCAATTCAGGTTCCCTCTCTTTGGTGGTTCTTTGCTTATTTGATTTGACTCCCTTGACTGTGTTACCCCCCTTTATGTGTTGCGGATACCCAGAGCAGTCTCCAATTCCATTCTGCGCTGCTGCACCTGTAATAGATATCTATAATGTACAAGGGTTTCAACAATAAACTGACATTCATATACCTGCAGTCACAGTATTACATAGTGTTGTTCTAAAGAAAAAACAAATAAAAAAAGGTCAACATTGGTGACTTTCTATGTTGATTTTGTCATTACTATTTAAAAGTATATTCATAAGTTAAGAATTGTTGTTCCTGGATTTTAGATAATTTAATTACCATATAATGTAAAATAAATATCGTATCACTAAAAATAAAGTATCTTCTAGATACTTTCAATTATTCTAATTGTCGTAATGTATTCTGTCCTCAAGGCTAAATGAATGACATTAATGTAACAGAAACCTCAGAATATTCATAAGAAATGTCTCCTGAATAAATAATAAAACCAAATAATAAAATTGGAAGTGTTTGTTGATACATGAGAAAAATTTGATAGTCAATCAATCATAGATAATTTAAAATCTCCGATCAAATAATTATGGTCCATTTCTCAACACTAGTATGAGATGTAAAACTATTCAGGCTAGTACTGAGTGAAACATTTCAAACTTCCAATGATTTGTTTAGGTTAAGCATTGTGTTCATTTTGCACAATAACATAAAAATTCTTGCAAGAGTTTCAAAATCTGAAATGAACAATGAGTTGCACCTTGCACCTGGATTACATAATTGTTCTTGATCTAAATTCGAAACAGCCCACTGAATAAGCAACCAAGCGTTACCAAGTCAATCCATTATTCAGTTCATCAAAGGAATATTGGTTTTGTTTGTTTATAATAGCATCAGTCAGATAATCCAATCCAATCATTTAAAACAGACAAGCAGCCTAAGACAGGCTTTCAAGTGACAAATAACAGTCGGTATAAAAGTAGAGATAGTGGGGGTGATTTCACTAACTTTTTTCGAAGCAAATTAATGACTACTGAACCTTTAATCTTCTTTTGAAACAGCAAGAATAACAGATGGGGCATTTCAATCAAGATCTTAACTGATTTTAGAGATGTAAACTTAATTCATCTCAGCGTCATTGTTTCAATATTAAGCCTCATAATTGAGTGAATTTAACTTAAGCAAGTATTAAAATGAACAAAAAATTGGGGAAAATAAAAACAATGGGTGTGTTGCCATTTTTGATGTTTATACAGATTTAAGATCATTTAAGTTATGACTAAAATCCATTATTGAAATGGCCCCCTGGTTCATAAAGATAATGCATGTGCGTACACACTTTACAGAACAGGTAAAGTCATGTGACAATCGTAGCCCTTACCTTTCCGTAGAAGTATCTGCACACGGCCTCCTGGGACCACGGTCGGGCGTAATAGTCCGAGTGACGTTCATCTTCCGGATTACCTGTGACATCCGTCATCGTCTGAAAAACCAAACAAAGAAGAATGTATACATGTGTTAAAGCTGCACACTCACAGATTGACTGTTTTGCCAACTTTTTTTGTCTTGAAATGGGCTAATTTTTGCATAAATGTCTGGAAACTAGTGATATAAAACTGCAGACAAAAGAGCAGATGTAAGTTTTCATATTCATGTTCCAAAATTGATGTATAATGGTTAAAAGGGTAACTAACGCCAACGAAATTGAATTTTTCGGCAGTTTTCCAAACAATTGAGATCTGTTCTATTGTGGGTTATCTTATATAACTGAATTAAAGGCATTGATTCCAAAATCAGCTGATTCTAGGACATTTTTTTAAAAAGATCAAAACTGTCAAATTGTGAGAGTGCAGCTTTAAGATAATATTATTCTTGTCCCAGTTTCCTACTTTTAATACTCTGCGTAGTTTAGACCTTGAACACTCTTGACCTGTTACACTTTACCAGCAGTTAATTTGATGGATAACAAGATTATGCAAATTCAACTAATTTTTCTTTTGAAATTAGAATTGCTTAATGATATATGTTAGAAAAATGTCACCACTGTTTCAGTCTACTCCCATAAAAAAGTTTATACCGTTTTATATTCTGTGAAACTAAGTCGACATGAAATCATTCTACTAGATTGTTAGAGGGACTTAAACTCATTACTATTCATTTTTGTTGATATATGTCTTTTAATTTATGTTATGGCAAATGTTTTTATTGAAAAATACTATCAAGAATACCCTACTATACATAAATTCTTTGATGTCAAGTACAAATACCTGAATCATACATAATGTAGCCGCAATGTATATATATTATACATTAGAAGAAGGAAAATATTTTATGGAAATTTAGTTTTGAAATCATTACATAACATTTCGGCCGTCTATCATATTTGTATTATACATGTATGCTCTCTTGTGCTTGTGTATGGGCATAGCATTGCTAAGTAACATTTAGCCAAATAACATACTGAAACTTTTAAGTTTAAACTCTATTTTCAACGAACTGAATAGCGACTCTAATCAAATGCATTTTCTGAACAAGAGGCACATCAGTGCCTGTGCTCCACTGGCCAAAAGGTTCAAGCAAAGACCACCTAACGAACATTTTCGTCAAGTTTCATAAAAATACAATCATCAATTTTTGAGGAGAAGTTATTTAAAAAATTTTTTTACTTTAATAGCTCTGGCTGCCATGTTGTGCAGTGGACCGAAATGATTTGGGCAATTTGAGTAAAGGAGCACCAAACAAACATTTCTGTCAAGTTTTATCGAAAAAAGGTCATCGGTTTCGACGACAAGTCGTATAAAGTTTTTTTTATTTTTTAGCTCTGGCAGCCATGGTGTGCAGTGGACTGGAACCATTTAACAAATTTTGGTTAATGACCACCCAAGGAACATTTCTGTCAAGTTTCATCAAAATCTGATCATCGGTTAACATTTAATCTGAATAGATTATGAAGCAAATATCTAACCTGAACAAGAACTGACGAGATAGAATCGACTTGGTGTTTCACTTACACTTTTCGGCCATTTAAGTTACTAAAAATAGCTGTTTCATAAACTTTCAGAATGTCACTTAAACGAAAATTAATGTTCAGTCTATATATACTTTCCTATGTATAAATGTAAGGTTTTTAAATTGATCTTTTTGTGAGAACTTTATGCTTATATGTTTACTCATAAATTATTATTGTTTAAAAATTATTTAAAGATGCTATACGTGAAAAATTAAGACATTATTTTTTTTCTATTAAAGGGAGGTAATTCAGTAGTAAAATGTAATCAAAGCTATTAAAGCATGGCATTTCTTTTCTAACCATGTTGATATTATTACAGACTATTTAAGCAAGATGCCTTTTGTTTTTACATAGTACCCATAGGTTCTGAAAAACAAGGAGCACTATTCCCAACAGAAGGATGTCACTCCCTATCACTGCATGAGCATCATAATAAAGAAATGTTTACTCAAACTGCAAGCTGCTCAATTGAAATAGGTATTTACCTCAAGCATACAGTTTTATAATGTGGCAAAATAGTCGGACTACTAGATTGTCATTCGGACTAGTAAAATATGCCATTATGCTAGTCCAACTGGCTAGTAGGTTAAAATGTTTTTCGTGAAGACTGCGGACGAGAAGTCCTTAAAGGTTTTTCTATTTTTAACTCTCGCAGCCATGTTGTGCAGCGGACCGGAACCATTTGGGCAATTTTGGTTAAAGGGCATCCCGATGAACATTTATGTAAAGTTTCATCAAAATCTGATAATCGGTTTCTGAGAATATGTAGTTTAACGTTTTTTTCTATTCTTAGCTCTGGTGCCCATGTTGTGCAGCAGACCAGAACTGTTTGGGCTATTTTGGTTAAGGACTACCCAAGTAACATTTCTGTCAAGTTTCATTGCAATACGATCATCGGTTTCTGAGGAGAAGTCGTTTAAAGGTTTTTCTATTTTTACCTCTGGGGGCCATCTTGTGCAGTGGACCGAAACCATTGAAGCAAATTTGATAAAGGACCATCCAAGGAACATTTCTGTTAAGTTTCATCAAAATCTGATCATCGGTTTCTGAAAAGATGTTCTTTAAAGGTTTTTCTATTTTTTTGCCCTGGCAGCCGTGTTGTGCAGCGGACCGGAACCATTTGAGCAATTTTGGTTAAGGACCACCCAAGGAACAATTCTGTCAAGTTTCATCAAAATCTGCCTATCCGTTTCAGAGGAGATGTCGTTTAAATATTTTGCTATTTTTAGCTGTGGCGGCCATATTGTGCAATGGACCAGAACCATTTGAGCAATTTTAATAAAGGACCACCCAAGGAACATTACTGTCAAGTTTCATCAAAATCTGCCGAACCGTTTCAGAGGAGATGTCGTTTAAAGATTTTGCTATTTTTAGCTCTGGCGGCCATATTGTGCAATGGACCGGAACCATTTGAGCAATTTTGGTAAAGGACCACCAAAGGAACATTCCTGTGAAGTTTTGTCAAAATCCGCTAATCAGTTTCAGAGGAGATGTCGTTTAAAGTAAAAGTTTACGCACGCGCGCACGCACGCACTCACGACGGACAATCTGTGACGACATAAGCTCCATGGCCTTCGGCCAGTGGAGCTAAAAACTAGTGTACTACTAACAACTATAACTGCAACTAGTCCTTGTATCTTTAATATTTAAACTTCAAAAAGGGGTGGCAAGAAACTGGTAAACATTAATATCCAAATATAGGCAACGAAACCATCAATGTCAAGGCCACAACTCCATAGGAATGATGGAACCAATGAGACCTTTGACTCACTAATATTGGTTGACAGGTGAACATTTGTGCCAAATTAGGTTAAAATCTCCCTAATGCATGGGCGAAGTTCCCTTCCAGACAGTCCAAAATATAAGTAATTTCAACCAATGACCAGTAAGTGTGACCTTGACATGGCCAAGACAAGCCATCATTGGACAGATAGATGAACGGATAGACAGGTGGACAGACTGAAGAACAGTGGATCAGCCCTAACCCAATTTTGGTGTGGTTTATCGATTAACGGCAACTAGGCTGAGTGGGCTAGATCCATGGTGTAAAGTAAACAACATGTTTTCTTCTACGATGTAGAACTTTCAAGTCAATAAAGGTCAATTTAAGGTTGTAAATATGGTGGCGATATCTTGAAACTACTGTCAACATGTTGTTGTTTAAAGTTAATAAACCACTGACACACTTTGAACATGGGTTGGTAATATCCATGTACAATTTATAACCAAGGTGTTTATGTTTTCAGGTCCAGTGAGTTTGGACGAAAACATAATGTCATTAATTCTTGCACTCTTAAATCTAGCACAAATTCACATAAAAAAATATTTCTGTGGGCTCTTATAATGTGACTGTTTTCATTGTGTAAGGATTTTAAAGAGAACTTGACCTAAATTTGGACATTGAGGATGGCACAAAATTTTAACCACCACAAATATGATTGCTTTTATAGCGGTTGAGTTGTTTTCTCAGATTATTATCAAATAATTAGATTTCCATATTATTTTGTTGAAAATATCAGTTGAAAGTACAGTATCAACCGAGGCATATAAATAAGCAGACAATATCCAATTAACACACATTCAAAATACCCTATTTTTTATATACCCGAGGTATGTCTAATATTTTATCTTGCTGATACATTACTAACCTTTCTTACAGCACCCACACCCTGGCTTCCCCTCCCCCATCCCCAAGCTTCCCCTTCCCCCATCCCCTGGCTTCCCCTCCCCCATCCCCTGGCTTCCCCCATCCCCTGGCTTCCCTTTCCCCATCCCCTGGCTTCCCCTCCCCCACCCCCTAGCTTCCCCTACCCCCAACCTTTCCCCTCTACCAGTTCCCCATACCTTAAGATCCCTGGTCTGTGAAATGAGTCTGTTGTTGATGAACTCCTCTGGGTCCTTAAAGAAACTCAGGAAAAACACTCCCACCTTCCTTACGCCTTCCTCCCTACCCTACTGGCTCCCCATCCCCTCCCCCTTACCACCTCCCGAGACCTGGTCTGTGAGATGAGTCAGTTGTTGATGAACTCCTTAGGGTCCTTAGAGAAACTCAGGAAATACTCTCCTTCACACCTTGCTTGCTCCCCACCCCCATGCCCTAACTAACCAATCCCCTCCCCTCTACCACCTCCCCATACCTGGTCTATGAGATGAGTCAGTTGTTGATGAACTCCTTAGGGTCCTTAGAGAAACTCAGGAAATACTCTCCCACACACCTTGCCTGCTCCCCACCCCTTTTCTCCCCCTCCCCCTCCCCTCTACCAGCTCCCCACCCCTTTTTCCCCCTCCCCTCCCCTCTACCAGCTCCCCACCCCTTTTTCCCCCCTCCCCTCCCCTCTACCAGCTCCCCACACCTTTAAGACCCCTGGTCTGTGAGATGAGCCAGTTGTTGATGAACTCCTGAGGGTCCTTAGAGAAACTCAGGAAATACACCTTGCTTGCTCCCCACCCCTTGTCTCCCCCTCCCCTCTACCAGCTCCCCATACCTTAAGATCCCTGTCTGTGAGATGAGCCAGTTGTTGATGAACTCCTGTGGGTCCTTAGAGAAACTCAGGAAATACACCTTGCTTGCTCCCCACCCCTTGTCTCCCCCTCCCCTCTACCAGCTCCCCATACCTTAAGATCCCTGGTCTGTGAGATGAGCCAGTTGTTGATGAACTCCTGTGGGTCCTTAGAGAAACTCAGGAAGAATTCTCGGTTTGTCTTCAGCTGGTTGATCGTCTCAACTGTCTCATGGATCTGTGAAAAGAGGGGAGAGAATAAGTGAATAATGCAAAAAGGGAGGTAAGGATTAAATACCATTGATTATGCAACCATTTGAGATAGTAAAAGAAATGAGAAGAAAATCTCAGTTTGTCTTCAACCGGTTGATTTCCATTATCCCCTAAATCTAAAGAAAGAGTTTGGGACGTGATAAAGTATTACAAGGAAGGAAATAAATTACAATGATGTCTGGGGCAGAAAAGGGAGAAATTGAGCAAATCAAAGTAAGTTATAGCAAAATGAGATATTGAGAGGATCCAAATTATGACAAAAGCAACAATGTGACAAACACCCCTGATTGGGCCTTCTCAGGTTAATCAACCATTAATATAAAACATTTACCATACATGTACATGTTTTTTTTTATATTAAAAACCTATTCATCATAAGAAACGCCAACAGGTCTGTTAAGATTAATTGGATTCCTGTTATCCTTTGAAGCATCATGGCCGAGGACTTTAGTCCTATATTGACAACAAAAAGTAACCTTGACCTTCAAGATGAGTTTGTTAATTAAAAAACAAGGTCACTAGTACCTGGTCCTTTGACAAACTGACCTCGACATTCATGTTTTATACAACCACCATCTACGTTGTAAATAAATCTCTTTGGCTTTTTACCCCCCCCCGTCTTAAAACTGCAAAATTAATGATGGATGTAGAGTGGTAGAAGCATCATTAATTCATTCAAAAAGCAAAGAGGCAGACCTCTAAACCACTGAGAGATCTTCAATTGTTTTTATAATTTCTTTGTTTCCTTCTCAGTTTGAAAAAAAAGTTATTTAAATACCAATTACTATCTTATCAGTATTATAAACTCATAAAAACCTGTCCTCCATTGAGATCAAGTGCACAGAGACAAAGGTCAGTATATATTATCGGTAGTAATAGAGTGCTTTCAGGTTAAAAAGGTATGAGCAATTTGAACAGCTTATTTGACACACTTTTATTGCATCATGAACATTCACCGACTTGATAACTTTTTCCATTAAAGGGAAATATTCCTGGGAGATATCGGATAAAAACAGTGTATACATAGTCTTCACTGTTAGATGTGCCATGGTCATAATTCTGACACTTCATAAGGTTATCAGACATATTTCATCCCACCCTCAGGCATGCTTCATGAGAGCCTTCGGCATGTTTCATGAGGTCATCTGACACACTTAATTCGGCCCTCAGTCATGCTTCATGAGGCCCTCACAAACCTCTAAGGTCCTCCAGACACACCTCATGAGGTCCTCCAGCACTTTGCATGAGGCCCTCTGGCAGGGTTCATGATGCCCTCTAGCAGGCTTCATGAGAGCATTTGGCAGGCTTCATCAGACCCCTGGTACACTTCACGAGGCCCCCCTGACACACTTCATTAGGCACTCTGGCAGGCTTAATCAGGCCCTCTGAAACACTTCATGGGGCCCTCTGGCAGGCTTCATCAGTCCCTCTGACACACTCCATGAGAACTCCCCTCCCCCCCCCGACACACTTCATGAGGCCCTCTGAGACACTTCATGAGCCCCCCCACCGACACACTTCATGAGGTCCTCTGGCAGGCTTCATGAGAGCCTCTGGCAGGGTTCTTCAGGCCCTGAAACACTTCATGAGGGCCCTTGACACACTTCATGAGGCCTCTTGACACTCTTAATGAGCTTCGCCCCCGACACACTTCATAAGGCCCATTGACACACTTCATGAGTCCCCCCCCCCCCCGACACACACCATGAGACCCCTTGACACACTTCATGAGGCCCCCCCCAGACACACTTAATGAGCTCCCCACACACACTTCATGAGACCCCCTGACACACTTTATGAGGCCCTTGACACCCTTCATGAGCCATCCCCTACACACTTCATGAGCCCCTCCCCCCACACACACACACTTCATGAGGCCCCCTGACACACTTAATGAGCCCCCCCCCCCCGACACACTTCATCAGTCCCTCTGACACACTTAATGAGCTCCCCTGACACACTTACACTTCATGAGGCCTATCTGACACACTTCATGAGCCCTCTGACACATTTAATGAGCCCCCTGATACAATTCATGAGGTCCACAGAAAGTCAGCAAAAAGCAGTGTCCATTGCTTAATAAAATTATATCTGAATAAACTGTGAATGCTTGAAAGAGGGCGAACTATAGCTACTGGTAAACGAGACCATTATTCTTCCTTGTAACAGGGATATTTGAGATTAACATGCCCTGGACTGATGCTGTTGTATAAGTTCATGTCAGTACAGGCTTTAAACCTATTTGCACTAGAAACAAGTTATCAGAGCATCACTATTAACTACGCAATATGTTGCACGTTCTTCAACTTAAGTATGAATGACCCCCAACAACCCAGAAATTTATGTTATCATTGACACCCTTGCACAAAGCAGTTAAAACTGGTTTCAGTAGTTTTTTTCCATAAGCCATAATATGTACTTGAATTATATTTTTGGAAAATGAAAAATGGTCTATTGTGGTTATCGTAAAAATAAAGTCCCATTTAAAGTCTAAAAACTCTTATTACACAAAAAACAGAAAAGCAAAAATAGTGCACTTAGCTTAAAGATGCACTCTTATTCCTAAATAAGATTTACCACAATTAATAATATTGTTTTAATATTCAAAAAAGGATGAATAAATGTTGAAAAAATGGTTCTTATTAAGGATACCGAGTTTACTTGGAAAGAAATGAGTGTAAAACACAGTATTTCTACTTTATGAGACTTTATTAATTAACTATTACCTATTTGACGTGATGACAACTGCAGTTCCAATACCAGACAATTGAAGACAATATATGCCAGAACTCGCTCAATATCAACCAAACTCGGCTAATATCAGTTTCCTCCGTTTTGATTAGCTACAAAACTCGCCTAATATAGGATTTGAGAAATGGGCCATTTTCATTGGCTGTCGAAACTTGCCTAATATGAGAACTATGCTGGTAATTATTTTTAAAGGTAGCCATTTTGTTTTCCATTTTCAGACTGCTTTGAAAATTTTGTGCTTTGTTTAAACCTATTTGGAATACTTGAACCTATCGAATGATTGAACCTCTTTGTACGGTTTGATATTAAATTTGTATTTAACCCGTTGGTGGATTTTAAGACTATTATGATTTTGTGCACCGACAAAATGGACGACGAAGGTGGAACATTTGACGTTTTGACAAACAATTTACGGAATTGAGACAAAAAGACATGTTTCCTTACAATGTACAGTGCTTTATTCATAAGTGTGTGCAATGTCACTTTAAGGATGCATGTCAAAATCAGCAAAATCAAGTCTGGAAAAGCAGACACCATGATTGATGAATGAATAAGGGATAAATACGGCTTCGATGTGAACTAATTCAACTGAAGGTAAGTTGAAAGAATGTTTATACCAAAATGGTAGTAGTTAATTAATAAAATACTTATTAATTAGGTGATTTCATATTAGCCCAGTTATTTGTCCTCGGTCAGCTGTATTTGCCTTCGCCCTTTCGGGCTCAGGCAAATACAGCTAACCTCGGACAAATAACTAGGCCAATATGAAATCACCTAATTAATAACTTTATAAAAGTAAACCACAGTAAATATTTAAGAATTCACCAATCATTAAATATTTTTGCGCTTTCTGCTATTAAATACACAGTTACAATCTGGTTATCAGTAATTAATATTTTCAATAAATGCATTATTTAGTAAGACGTTAAAGGTTTATCAGTCAAAATTAATGATTGGTATACATGTGTATGTATTGATTTTGAATAAGAGTGTCACTTTAAAAGAAACTTAAAAAGTTTTGAGAAATGGGGGCCTAAAATAACTTACAATAAGACGTGATAATATAAACCTCACCAGGACAGTGTCCAAAACAAGTTAAAAGTTGCCTAAAATTTGGATGAAATTGAGAAATTTGAGTGTAAATTTGATATATTTCCGACTCAGACAGAATACTCCAAAGTGTCTGCCTCTCACTTAAGAGAGTATGGGTTCAAGCTCCACCTGGTACACATGCCCTTAGCCTCTAACAAAGTACATCAGTACTGATTTGTACCAAAGATAAACACTCAAAAATGATTTTATTAGCTTATAACTGTGTTTATAATCTAGTTTAGATAAGCTGAAAACATTTAATCTATCATGACCATGAGATAAAACTAGTCTTTATCTGGAAGTGGATCACACTTATATACATACACCTTCAGTTTAACTAATGACATTCTTCTATATTTAGGCAAACTTAATAAAGAATAAAGCTTTTTGCTTTGGGTCCAGCCAGCATGCTTTCACATCCATATTTAATTACCTGATGACAAGGTATGAATAATTAAGACATGTATTTTAACCTAGAAAAACTACAAAAACGTCCCATTAACTTCTAGTATGTTAATACCATAACTTATAATAACTGTTTATTACATGCTTTCCAGGGTTTTATAGAGGAATAGAATTGATATTTCACTGTTTTGAAATTTAAGTCTGTGTGCAATTTTTTTTAGTTATTTTAAAATCCCCCAAAACTTGGCCAAAATACAGTCCAGACACGCGCACTTACAATGAATTGACATTGTGAGAACTATGTTGAACACAACGCTTGACAAAAAACGTACATGTACATGTGAAGTTACAATTATAAACCAATCATCATTGGCTAACAAAAACCTTGACTTAGTTGACTTCTATGAAAAATGTAAGCCAATACATTTCATTCTCCATTACGACCTTTGCAAGATCCATAAATTAACACAAATACTGAACTAAATAAATTAAATAATAGTCTTGAATACCTTTGTCAAACACTATGTTCTAGTTAAACATACTCAAGTTGAATGACAGCTATAAAAGGCAGTGGTTTTTCAACTTTTTAAGTAATAGTTGGGGGCCCTTTGATAGGGGAAAAATAGCCTCGTCAGGGCTTGACGCTTATTCTAATACTTGGTTGCCCTTTGGGCAACCACCTAGCCATTTTCACTTGCCCGAATGGATTTTTTACTTGCCCAATTTTTTGGGGCTCATTTTGTTGTTATAACCCATTTCCAGATTCAACCTGCACATCAGGAAATCAATCAGTTGTCATGAAATTTGTAACTTAGCACATACATTGAAATTATTAAGGATGAAATAAAATTGAATTATAAGAACGAACAGTCAACCTCTTATCTTAGCCTTGTAATCCTCCATTTACATGTATTTTGAAGTAAATTACAATTTATCGCAATGCAAAATGAACTCGTAAAGTTCCAAAAACCAAGCATCCGAAAATTGGAGCAGTCTGAAAAATAGCCAAAATTACCATTCTCGCTGCGTCTGAGTCCAGGAAAATTGTTTCCCCAAGACTCAACCCAGCGTTGTTTTAGTTTCTTTTCATACTTTTTCTCGGATGGCTTAGCCTTTTTTGGTGTCAACTGTCAAAACGCCATTTGTGTACATTGTGAGGGCATTAACTGGAATGCTAGCTATATGGATTTGGTGCAGCTCACGCGATTGGCCAATGGATCTAGACGGAATTACACGAGCTCTATCGGAAAATATTCGGCAGTCTTCGCCATCGTAGTTTCGAATGAAAATGTCAGAGGAGCTCCGTTTGACCCGATTTTTCGAGTCAACAACCAATGAGTGCATTAGTTTCGGTCTGATAAATACTCTCCAAGAAGGAGAGTACAGACTACTATTTTTTACAAGAAAAGTCGCCACTATGACAAGTTTTTTTTGTTACTGCCCAATCGGGCAGGTAGATTCTAAAAACTACTGCCCGCCTGCAAAAATTACTTGCCCCGGGCAATCGGGCAGTGGTTAATGTCAAGCCCTGCTCGTTTTGACAAAAATGGGAACAATACTTACATGATTAATATAATGTTGTTTTCAAACCTTTTATCTAACAAACATATGGTAATATTCATGAACGGCGCCTTATTGCTACAATTACTAAATGTTTTATTAAAAGGTCAATAAGCCTTTTAAGGAGGGAAATTGGGCTGAATCCCAGATATATACTTAACATTCTTAACATTTTTACACATTTTCAGAAATCGGTCATAGATTTCTGACAGGTATATAGGGGACTTTGACAGCCAATTATTTCCATTCACTCATGATTTTTGGTATGATAAATTTAATTGGTCTTCATTTTGCAGGAGCTAGTTGACCTTCATGACCTCTGTGGGCCAGAAATCAACTCTCTGATTGGATGCTGGTGATTACCGCTGAGTAGAGATCAAACTATGGACTACTTTATTTCTAAATATAGCAGTGCACATGTAAAATGCCAGCTTGTTTACATGTGACTTTTGAGGCTCATTCACCTGGGTCATGCATATGTAAAACACAAATTAAAAAAAACCCTTGAAATGTAAATATAAGGATATATTCTTATTTTTCGTGCCTTTATGCATTTGGAAGGCTCGGCCACGAAATTCAAATATTCCAAAAAGATTTCCATGGAAATTTGCAAAATTGTAGCTGAGCTTGCATACTGCATAAAAGCACGAATAAAAAGAATAAATCATAAAAGGAACAAACAGATCTCCTGTAAGCTGTTTAGTGCTTTCTTGAGATGAGCTGTGAGGGTTGCTATCCACCTACAGCCCAAATATATTTTACATAAAAAAATATGTATAACCTTTTTTTTAATGAAAAACCATTGCTCCATTATAAAACAAAATTTGCAATTTTTCTTAAAGCCTAGGTTGTTGAGTCAGTCTCTTGTGAAAACCTGTATAATGACTAAAATGCTCAACTTCTGAGATATGAAATAAGGCAACACACATTTTAACTTTTTGTAAGATGACGATTTTGATGTCATTCAATATATGTGCAAAAGTGACACTGTCTGTGGACAGAACATGCATACAATTAATATGAAAGTTTTATTACAACAGCTGAAAGCCTGTTGTTAATCATTACATTTTCCCGACTTAGAGATGAAGGTTTTTATTTCAGATCAGACCTTATTTATCAAAGGAAGCATGCTTTGTAAGGAAACTACCTACTTTGCCAGGACGGTTGCCATGGCATGATACCTAAAATATATGAACAATTATATACAGTTATATTTCTATACTACAAACAGTTTTCAATTGTTTTGAAGGTACGCCAAAAGTCCCATTTTGGAGTTATTTAAAATTCTTAAATGTGTTATGTCATTTTCACAGAGTTTGGTTTCAGAGACTGGCTCAAATGTTAACCTGAAAGGCCATCAATCTAAAAAAAACCATAAAATGCCACTCTGGTGCGAGATCCAGTATCCCAGAGATTGTATTTAGAAATAATAGGTTCATATGGAGTTCTAGCATCAAGATTGATCTTTTAAATCTAATGTCTTCGTCATTACAAAGGGAGGCAATCTAGATGTTCACTGTACCTTGTTATCAAGGGAAGCAATCTCGTTCTGACTCTGTGTTGAGAGCAGGAAGGAGTTCATCTGCTGCTTCAATGTGTCATCCTGAAATAGTAAGTGAGTGAAATCAGGAGTGAGTTTAGTCAGAGGTGAAATAGTTTCCTCCTGAAAGAAGTGGTGTGGGAAATATCTTCATCCTGAAATAAGAAGTGATTTAAAATAATTCCACCTAAAATAAAGAGTGATTTAAAATGATAAACAAGTATGAGGTTCCTGGGTCAAAGCGTTCTCAAGTTATTGATCGGAAACCGTTTTTCATGTAAAGGTCACACTGACCTTGACCTTTGACCCACTGACCTCAAAATCAATAGGGTTCATCTGCTGGTGATGACCAATACACATACCAAGTATGAGGTCCCTCGGTCAAAGCGTTCTCAAGTTATTGATCGGAAACCATTTGGTATTCCGACCGACCGACAGACAGACCGACCGACCGACATGTGCAAAACAATATACCCCACTTTTTTCAAAAGGGGGCATAACAAGAGCAAAGGTCATTATAAAATGAAAAGTCTAGATCATTAGGAAATAAGGAGTAAGTCACACTGAAATAAGGAGTGAAGGTCACACTGAAACAAGGAGAAAAGCACACACTTTAATAAGAAGTAAAGGTCACACTGAAATAAGAAGTAAAGGTCACACTTAAATAAGAAGTAAAGGTCACACTGAAATAAGAAGTAAAGGTCACACTGAAATAAGAAGTAAGGGTCACATTGAAATAAGAAGTAAAGGTCATCTTCATATAAGAAGTTTTATTTCATGAATGGAAATAATTGAGAAGGAAGACTTAGGGGAATGTATTGATATGTTTTTTTAAGCACAAAATTCATTGAAGCAGCAACAAATTAATGAAGACAAGAGGGCCAAGATGGCCCTATATAGCTCACCTGAAAGGACAGAGGGTTCTAAAGTTATTGATCAGACAACATACTGGACGCCTCCCACCCGTACACCACAGGTGAAACAATAATACATCCTGTTATTTAACAGGCTTATAAAACATGAAATATATGTATTCGTTAAAATGTTACAAATGTTGCCATAACTCTTACAATATTTCAGTTGGAGCTGTATAATTTGTCACAAAAGAGCACATTGTTACTGTCAACAAGTTCATGAAGTTTTATGAATCACAACGGGCTGAAGGAATTTGAAACATGGTCACCTAAGGAACATTTCTGTGAAAACATTCTCAAATCAGGTCAATGGTTTCTGAAGAGAAGAATATCGATGTTTTCGATATAGATTATATTAATAACCATGCTTTTTCATGAATTGACATTGGGTGAAGGAATTTAACAAAGAGTCACCTAAGGAACATTTCTGAGAAATAGTTTTTAAATCGGGTCAATAGTTACTGAAAAGAAGATTTTTAAAGTTTTCCATAATGAATTATAGCGAAAAGTAGTCCCACCCTTGGAGGCCATGTTTTTTTAAGAATCAACATGGGGTGAAAGAATTTGATAGAGGGTCACATGAGGAACATTTTTGTGAAATTATTTCTAAATCAGGCCAGCGGTTTTGAGGAGAAAATTCTCAAAGTTTTCCAGGAAGACATACATGTATATCATAAAAAGAAGTCCCGCCCATAACAGCCATGTTTTTTTACGAAAAAAATAGGGTGAAGAAATTCGATAGAGGGTCACTTAAGAATCATTTATGTGAAATTATCTTAAAATCAGGCCAACAGATTCTGAGCAAAATATTTTCAAAGTTTTCCATAGAGTGAAAAGTAGCCCCGCTCCCTGGCAGCCATGTTTTTTATGAATCAACATAAGGTAAAAGAATCGATAAAAAGACACCTAAGGATCATTTCTGTGAAATTATTTTAGAATTGGTCCAGTCAATTTTGAGGAGAAGATTTTCAAAGTTTTCAATATAGACATATATAGTGAAAGTAGCCCTGCCCCCTGACAGCCATGTTTTTTACGAGTGAACAGGTTTCGGAGAATAAGATTTTCAAAGTTTTTCCTTTTGGCTGCAATGGCAACCAGGGTTCAGAATGTAACCACTTTTATTGAAAGAATCTGGAAAAGGACCACCCAAGGGATATTCCTGTAAAGTTTGTTTGAAATAGTTACAGTGGTTTAGGAGGGAAGTGAATTAATTGAAAATGTTGCCGACAGTCTGACAGACAACAATGACAAACATTCACCCTACCAAAAGCTGACCACTCAGGTTAGCTAAAAACTGAAAAGGTAGCATCAATTATGGGGCATTATTATGCATTTGATTACATTGTATAAACCCACAGCAAGCACATTCTTTTCAGCTAGAACATTATCTATTTATATGTTAAATCTGAATGATTGAACTAGTGGAGGTAGATAAGTCGGTCATTTACACTTGACATTATCATGATGTTGAGGCTCACCCAGAAAGTATGTTTGATGTCATGCCTACTAACCAAGATTCTCTTAATGTAAAGCTTTGCTTTATGAAGGCCCAAAACCTACAGGCAATTTCATTGGCTGAATAAGTTGTTTTCATTCCAAATGTGGAGACATTAAATTTAAAATATTGAATTACTCATCGCATTAGAGTCACATCGCTTGAAAGCATGATCCCAGATTTTCACCTTCAATGAATTAACCCTTGACAAGTACATTTTAAATGCTTGAGACTAGTGATCTGATTGGCTGATATAATGCATGTGACATTCTGACCTTCCTCATTTTAACCTATATACCATAATATCACTAAACTTTTAACCTGGTTGATGTTATACAAAATGTATACTTTAGGGTACCGTGTATAAACACTTGACATATATAAGATAATGTCATGCGTCTAGATAATGTACCTTTGCTTACGTCTTAATAAATGCCTATTCTGGTCTATATCTGGTCTATATCGCTTGAATCATCAGCCTGAGATTAAGACTTATAACTCAAAACTGTTAATCTTAATGACATTGTAATAATGTTCGTAAAAATGCTTCGCATGTTTGAAATTACATATTTTACACATCTTTGTCAATATAAACAAGAGATGTTTGTCAAACATTATGCCCCCCCCCCCCTGAGCGCCATGTTGTCAGGATTATATGGACAATTGAATGAAATATGCATGGACCGAAATGACAGCTGATTTGTTGCTGTTTTAAGATTATGACCATTAAAGTTTGAGGATAAAGTGTGTTATGACCGTCATGACCTTTGACTCTATGAACTCAAAATCCAGAGTCATTAGCTGGTCACCAGAAACCTAAATGTCAAGTTTGAGGGCCATGGGTGCAGGCATTGTCAAGTTATCAAAAGACAAGTTTTTTTCGTTCAAGGTCACTGTGACCTTGACCTTTGACCCGATGACCCCTTAAATCATAAGGGGTCATCTACAAGACAGATGCAACTCCAAGTCAAGTTTGAAGACCATGGGTTCAGGCATTGTTGAGTTATCACTCGGACAACCTTTTACCATTCAAGATCACTGTGACCTTGACCTTTGGCTCTATGAATCCTAAAATCAATAAGGGTGATCTACTGGTCAGGCTTAACATCCATGTCAAGTTTAATGATCATAGGTTCAGGCATTGTCGAGATATCATTGGGGGAAGATTTGTTAACTTTTTTGCATTAAAGGTTATTGTGACATTGACCTTGGCCTGATGACCCCCAAAGTCGATAGGGGTCATCTACTTGGCAGGCCCAACCTTCATGTCAAGTTTGATGACCATAGGTCCAAGAATTGTCGAGTTTGCTTTCAAGGTCACTGTAACCTTGACCTTTGACCCCTAAAATCAATAGGGGTCATCTACTGGTCAGGCCCAACCTCCATGTCAAGTTTGAGGGCCATGGGTGCAGGCATTGTTGAGTTATCACTTGGACAACCTTTTATCATTCAAGGTCACTATGACCTTGACCTTTGGCCCAATGACCCCTAAAATTAATAGGGACAATCTTCTGGCCAGGCTCAACCTCCAAATCAAGTTTGAGGGCCATGGGTGCAGACATTGTCAAGTTATCACTCGGATAACCTTTTACCATTCCAGGTCACTGTGACCTTGACCTTTGGCCCAATGACCCCCAAAAACAATAAGGGTCATCTACTGGTCAGGTCCAACCTCCAAGTCAAGTTTGAGGGCCATGGGTGCAGGCATTGTTGAGTTATCACTCGAACAACTTTTTACCATTCAAGGTCACTGTGACCTTGACCTTTGACCCATTGAGCCCAAAAACCATAGGGGTCATCTCCTGGTCAGGCCCAACCTCCAAGTCAAGTTTGAGGGCCATGGGTGCAGGCATTGTCACGTTATCACTCGGACAACTTTTTACCATTCAAGGTCACTGTGACCTTGACCTTTGGCCTGATGACCCCCAAAAACAATTGGGGTCATCTATTGGTCAGGCCCAACCTCCATGTCAAGTTTGAGGGCCATGGGTGCAGGCATTGTTGAGTTATCACTCGGACAAGCTTTAAAATTATTTTACCATTAAAGGTCACTGTGACCTTGACCTTTGACCCATTGAGCCCAAAAAACAATAGGGGTCAGCTACTGGTCAGGCCCAACCTCCAAGTCATGTTTGAGGGCCATGGGTGCAGGCATTGTCACGTTATCACTCGGACAACCTTTTACCATTGAAGGTCACTGTGACCTTGACCTTTGGCCTGATGACCCCCAAAATCAATAGGGGTCATCTACTGGTCAGGCCCAACCTTCATGTGAAGTTTGATGACCATACGTCCAGGAATTGATGAGTTATCACTCAGACAAGCTTTGGTCTACCGACATGCCTGTGCAAAGCAATATACCCCTCTTCTTCGAAGGGGGGCATAATTATATCAAAGATATAATTAGATAACTTTTTAAAATTTGCTTTTTTGAGCCTGACTCTCAAACTCAGACTTAAGGACTTACATGAATATGTACCCTGTTCTGTTCACAATATCAGTAACCTTAAGTGAATGTAAGTAATATGAATAAGGTAAACTTAAAGGTTAAAATTATCAATTAACTAATGCACCAATCAATTGTAACCACGGCTCCCCCAGGTCCGGGGAATAGCGGGGACTTTCGGTCCAGCCAAGCCCAGGTAAAATCCCCGCCGAATGCCCCGGCACCCCAGGGACCCTAGGTAAGGCTCATTCCCCACTATATTTGGTGCTACGACAAAACCACCGCATTCACCCGGCACTGCGGAGCCACCGGAAAGGTAAAAACACGGCCCATTTCCCCGGCTATCCCCGGACCTGGGGGGCCCGTGGTTACAACTGACTGGTGCATAAGCACCAGTATATTAACTTAGCTGCTTCTTCAAATCATTTCAAAGGCTCACTGTTACAATTCATTACCACAAGAATTTATCCTTAAAATAATCACATGCTTTTTCTGTTTCTTTTCACTTGATGTCTGCAATGTTTTCTGTAATTTGTTATACCTTTATAGTTGCAAACAAATAAGTTAAGCATACAATGAAAGATGGGAATCATTACCAATCCGGTGACTTCATCTGTACTTTCCAATGTTCTTCTCGTTCATATGCACTCACCATATGCATATGTACTGGATGTATACATAATATGACCGTCCCAGATTAAATGTGATAGTATCGGTTATCATCCTCAAACAAAACATGTCACACATGTTTGAATTATTTTACACCTACACATAAGTCACTAGGTCAGTCAGACTTCATGTATGTTTGAATTCAGAAGCATTCTGTGTTTTGTTAAACTTCTGTCATATCACCTAACTTAAAAATGCCTCATCTTCAAATAATATATCAAGCAATCCATCAATGTGTTTTTACTCCCAGGCCCATAAACTGAAGTCTTCATGAAGTTGTTGCCAGTTTAGCTAGCAGGTTGTCATACATAAGCAGATGCACTTGTCATACACGAGCAGGTGAATGTGGTCATACACTAGCAGGTTGTCATACATAAGCAGATGAATGTGGTCATACACAAGCATATGCACTTGTCATACACTAGCAGGTGAATGTGGTCATACACTAGCAGGTGAATGTGGTCATACACAAGCATATGCAGGTGGTCATACACAAGGAGATGTAGGTGGTCATACACTAGCAGGTGAGGATGGTCATACACTAGCAGGTGAATGTGGTCATACACTAACATATGCAGGTGGTCATACACAAGGAGATGTAGGTGGTCATACACTAGCAGGTAACGGTGGTCATACACTAGCATGTGAAAGTGGTCATACACTTGCAGGTGAAGGTGGTCATACACCAGCATGTGAAAGTGGTCATACACTAGCAGGTAACGGTGGTCATACACTAGCAGGTGAAAGTGGTCATACACTAGCAGGTGAAAGTGGTCATACACTAGCATTTGAAAGTGGTCATACACTAGCAGGTAAAATTGGCCATACACTAGCAGGTGAAGGTAGTCATTCACTAGCAAGTGAAAGTGGCCATATACTAGCAAATGAGGGTGGTCATACACTAACAGGTGAAAGTGGTCATACACTTGCAGGTGAAAGTGGTCATACACTAGCAGGTGAAAGTGGTCATGCACTAGCAGGTGAAAGTGGTCATACACTAGCAGGTGAAAGTGGTCATACACTAGCAGGTGAAAGTGGTCATGTACTAGCAGGTGAGGATGGTCATACACTAACAGGTGAAAGTGGCCATACTCTAACAGGTGAAAGTGGTCATACACTAGCAGGTGAAAGTGGTCATACACTAACAGGTGAAATTGGTCATACACTAACAGGTGAAAGTGGTCATACACTAGCAGGTGAAAGTGGTCATACACTTACAGGTGAAAGTGGCCATACACTTACAGGTCAAAGTGGTCAAACACTAGCAGGTGAGGGTGGTCATTCACTAGCATGTGAGGGTGGTCATACACTAGCAGGTGAGGTTGGTCATACACTAGCAGGTGAAAGTGGTCATACACTAGCAGGTGAAAGTGGTCATACACTAGCAGGTGAGAGTGGTCATACACTAACAGGTGAAAGAGGTCATACACTGGCAGGTCAAGATGGCCATACACTAGCAGCTGGGGATGGTCATTCACTAGCAGGTGAAAGTGGTCATACACTAGCAGGTGAGGATGGTCATACACTAGCAGGTAAGGATGGTCATATACTAGCAGGTGAAAGAGGTCATACACTAGCAGGTGAAAGTGGTCATTCACTAGCAGGTGAAAGTGGTCATACACTAGCAGGTGGTCATACATTAACAGATGGTAGTATTCATACACTAGTAGGTGGCCATAGACTATCAGGTGGTCAAACACTAGATGTGGTCATACACCAGCATGTGGTCACTCACTAGCATGTGGTCATACATTAGCAGACAGTAGTATTCATACACTAGTAGGTGGCCATAGACTATCAGGTGGTCAAACACTAGATGTGGTCATACACCAGCATGTGGTCACTCACTAGCATGTGGTCATACATTAGCAGACAGTAGTATTCATACACTAGTAGGTGGCCATAGACTAGCATATGTCCAAAGACTTGCAGGTGGTCATACACTAGCAGGTGGTCATACACTAGCAGGTGGTCATACATTAGCAGATGGTAGTATTTATACACTAGTAGGTGGCTATAGACGAGCATGTGGCCATACACTAGCATGTGGTCATACACTAGCATGTGGTTATACACTAGCAGGTGGTCATACACTAGCAGGTGGTCATACACAAGCAGGTGGTCATACATTAGCAGGTGGCCATACTCATAGCATGTTTTTAATAAACAACCACTTTGGGAATAAAAATTGTTCAGGCAAATGTTAATGGTAAGAAAAACATTGAAAGCAGTGGAGTAATGGAGTTTTTATGATTTCAGGTAATTCTAAAGTATGTACATGTATCTTTGAATGGGCCACAAAGAAATATTTAAAGCAAATTTTTATTAATAAATAAACAGTAAATGTAATGACAAGTCCACTTTATTTGGCCTGTAAGTGGAACATGTATGCCGCTGATATAGAAATTACATGAACAAGCATACAAGAAATCATTGTAACATCATGAGTGAGTATCACAAATGGCAAAGCAAATTGTCTTAAAGGCCTAGTTTAAGGGATGTTTGGCATGACAATCCCCTGCTGTGCATCTCCTGCTAATTGCACTGATGTCACAGTAGGGGCCAATTTCCTGTTTATTTGTTTATTGCCTCAGGGCAATTTAGGGTCCATTTCTATAATAAAACCTCCAAAACTGCTCAGCAGGATATTCAGATGGGAGATCTGATAAGACATTTAGGCAATTAAATTAAGATCAATACACAGAGGTTGTTTACAATACACGTTTTTTACCAGAGGATATAGAAGAATTAAACTAGACCTTTAAAACTGACCACTTAATTTCTTAGATATCAATGGCCTCACTTCCAAATATCAAAGCTGCAAAATCCCGTATATCCAGTAGTAACGTTTTTAGTAATTAATCTTGGTCATTTGATCATGACATTTTTTTTTTTACAAAATGCAGAAGTTACAATTTTTGTAGTTATAATTTCTGAAGGTTCGGCATTTTCAATTCTCTGTGAGATGTCCAATCATTGCATGACATTTTAATCACATGATGCAACACCAATTTTTATTTACTCGGCATTTTGCAGTAAGATGCAGCTCGCCTTTATGATTTTAGTGATGTAAAAATTCCGAAATAGAAAAGCTGCAGCTTCGGCATTTTGAATGTAACCATTCATAAAGTCATCAAATATACCGACTTTGATTATAACATGCTTCCATTTTCTGGAGTGAGGTTCTATTTCTTGTACTATCTTACCACTTCTACATCAATGTCGTAACAGGCCGTCTTCCTAGCATCTGGACCCTCGACGGTTATCACATGGTTGATGACGATCGGGTCAGGTGGCATGAGTAACGTGTGTAGCTTTCCGGGAATTTCGGCAAACTTCATACGTTTACACTCGAAGATCTAGTGAAGTTTAAGATATGCGTCTATTATAGTAACATAAGCATTGCAAGCCAATGAAAGAATTTTTTCTTAAGTTTTTCATTTTTTTTTAGGAATTGGTCAAGGCAAACAAGCTAGAATGATGGGAAATATTACACATACTATAGTATTGTTATTGCGAACATATGTACCAAGTTTCATATCAATATTTGGTACATTTTTTCAGTAATGGCTTATCTCACTTCTTTGCACAACAAGGACAATGCTACATCTATGAAAATACATCTATTCCAGACCAGCTAATAAAACCCGGAAAAAAATCATAACATTGCCAAGGTGTGTTAACAGCAACTAGGCAATACCTGTTCCAAATATCTGTCACAGTTGATGAACTCTCGTTCGTGCGGGTCCTGTAATTTGTGTGTCTTCACATACTGCCAGAGCGCATTGATGATGACGGGACGTGTCTGTGTGTGGACGCCAAGCAAGCGCGCGAGACGAGGGTCCAGTTTAAACTGTGATGGCTATAACAAGAAAGATTTTGTATTCATTGCATTACTTTGGCTGTTGGCATTTACCTTTTAGCGCCTCTAATAAAGAAGCCAGCATAAAGTTTACTTTGCCAGCTCAATATATATATAGAGAGAGAAGTAGCACTCATTGCATTACTAAGGCAGTCTG
Source organism: Mya arenaria (assembly GCF_026914265.1). Taxonomy (NCBI): domain Eukaryota; kingdom Metazoa; phylum Mollusca; class Bivalvia; order Myida; family Myidae; genus Mya; species Mya arenaria. The sequence continues at coordinate 12,580,083 of NC_069128.1, read as the reverse complement.
AATTTACTTTTTAAGCGACCTATAGACAAGCCAGCTGAAAAAGCGACAATGGGTTACCAAATGTTTCTGCAATTCTCCATGAGTGCTAAGCCCAAGGCAGTTTTAAATTCATATATATAAATAAAAGTATTGCTACGAATAAGAGATGTCTTGCACTATGCCCTGGGTCTGCAATATTCTTAATGTCCACAGCTGTAGCACGACTAGATAATCAAGGTCACAACTACTTTATATCTAAGGTCATCAGGGATCTCTAGTACATGTTAACTACAATATTTGGTAGGGTTAAACCATACCGAATTTGCATGCATAAACAGCACTGTTGCCCAGACATTTCACCAATCCAGCATCAGCAGCACTCTACCTCAGACATTCTGGTCACCAGGATGTTTCTTCTGAGGGTTGTGTGTAACTGTACCTGATAATCCAGCATCAGCAGCACTGTACATCAGACATTCTGGTCACCAGGACGTTTCTTCTGAGGGTTGTGTGTAACTGTACCTGATAATCCAGCATCAGCAGCACTGTACATCAGACATTCTGGTCACCAGGATGTTTAGTCTGAGGGTTGTGTGTAACTGTACCTGATAATCCAGCATCAGCAGCACTGTACATCAGACATTCTGGTCACCAGGACGTTTCTTCTGAGGGTTGTGTGTAACTGTACCTGATAATCCAGCATCAGCAGCATTGTACATCAGACATTCTGGTCACCAGGACGTTTCTTCTGAGGGTTGTGTGTAACTGTACCTGATAATCCAGCATCAGCAGCACTCTACCTCAGACATTCTGGTCATCAGGATGTTTCTTCTGAGGGTTGTGTGTAACCGTACCTGATAATCCAGCAACAGCAGCACTCTACCTCAGACATTCTGGTCACCAGGACGTTTCTTCTGAGGGTTGTGTGTAACTGTACCTGATAATCCAGCATCAGCAGCACTGTACATCAGACATTCTGGTCACCAGGATGTTTCTTCTGAGGGTTGTGTGTAACTGTACCTGATAATCCAGCATCAGCAGCACTGTACATCGGACATTCTGGTCACCAGGACGTTTCTTCTGAGGGTTGTGTGTAACCGTACCTGATAATCCAGCATCAGCAGCACTCTACCTCAGACATTCTGGTCACCAGGATGTTTCTTCTGAGGGTTGTGTGTAACTGTACCTGATAATCCAGCATCAGCAGCACTGTACATCAGACATTCTGGTCACCAGGATGTTTCTTCTGAGGGTTGTGTGTAACTGTACCTGATAATCCAGCATCAGCAGCACTGTACGTCAGACATTCTGGTCACCAGGATGTTTCTTCTGAGGGTTGTGTGTAACTGTACCTGATAATCCAGCATCAGCCATACTGAACGTCAGACATTCTGGTCACCAGGACGTTTCTTCTGAGGGTTGTGTGTAACTGTACCTGACAATCCAGCATCAGCAGCACTCTACCTCAGACATTCTGGTCACCAGGATGTTTCTTCTGAGGGTTGTGTGTAACCGTACCTGATAATCCAGCAACAGCAGCACTCTACCTCAGACATTCTGGTCACCAGGACGTTTCTTCTGAGGGTTGTGTGTAACTGTACCTGATAATCCAGCATCAGCCATACTGAACGTCAGACATTCTGGTCACCAGGATGTTTCTTCTGAGGGTTGTGTGCAACTGTACCTGATAATCCAGCATCAGCAGCACTGTACGTCAGACATTCTGGTCACCAGGACGTTTCTTCTGAGGGTTGTGTGTAACTGTACCTGATAATCCAGCATCAGCAGCACTGTACATCAGACATTCTGGTCACCAGGACGTTTCTTCTGAGGGTTGTGTGTAACTGTACCTGATAATCCAGCATCAGCAGCACTGTACATCAGACATTCTGGTCACCAGGACGTTTCTTCTGAGGGTTGTGTGTAACTGTACCTGATAATCCAGCATCAGCAGCACTGTACATCAGACTTTCTGGTCACCAGGATGTTTCTTCTGAGGGTTGTGTGTAACTGTACCTGATAATCCAGCATCAGCAGCACTGTACATCAGACATTCTGGTCACCAGGATGTTTCTTCTGAGGGTTGTGTGTAACTGTACCTGATAATCCAGCATCAGCAGCACTGTACATCAGACATTCTGGTCACCAGGATGTTTAGTCTGAGGGTTGTGTGTAACTGTACCTGATAATCCAGCATCAGCAGCACTCTACCTCAGACATTCTGGTCACCAGGATGTTTCTTCTGAGGGTTGTGTGTAACTGTACCTGATAATCCAGCATCAGCAGCACTGTACATCAGACATTCTGGTCACCAGGATGTTTCTTCTGAGGGTTGTGTGTAACCGTACCTGATAATCCAGCATCAGCAGCACTGTACATCAGACATTCTGGTCACCAGGATGTTTAGTCTGAGGGTTGTGTGTAACTGTACCTGATAATCCAGCATCAGCAGCACTGTACATCGGACATTCTGGTCACCAGGATGTTTCTTCTGAGGGTTGTGTGTAACTGTACCTGATAATCCAGCATCAGCAGCACTGTACATCAGACTTTCTGGTCACCAGGATGTTTCTTCTGAGGGTTGTGTGTAACTGTACCTGATAATCCAGCATCAGCAGCACTGTACATCAGACATTCTGGTCACCAGGATGTTTCTTCTGAGGGTTGTGTGTAACTGTACCTGATAATCCAGCATCAGCAGCACTGTACATCAGACATTCTGGTCACCAGGATGTTTAGTCTGAGGGTTGTGTGTAACTGTACCTGATAATCCAGCATCAGCAGCACTCTACCTCAGACATTCTGGTCACCAGGATGTTTCTTCTGAGGGTTGTGTGTAACTGTACCTGATAATCCAGCATCAGCAGCACTGTACATCAGACATTCTGGTCACCAGGATGTTTCTTCTGAGGGTTGTGTGTAACCGTACCTGATAATCCAGCATCAGCAGCACTGTACATCAGACATTCTGGTCACCAGGATGTTTAGTCTGAGGGTTGTGTGTAACTGTACCTGATAATCCAGCATCAGCAGCACTGTACATCGGACATTCTGGTCACCAGGATGTTTCTTCTGAGGGTTGTGTGTAACTGTACCTGATAATCCAGCATCAGCAGCACTGTACGTCAGACATTCTGGTCACCAGGATGTTTAGTCTGAGGGTTGTGTGTAACTGTACCTGATAATCCAGCATCAGCAGCACTGTACATCGGACATTCTGGTCACCAGGATGTTTAGTCTGAGGGTTGTGTGTAACTGTACCTGATAATCCAGCATCAGCAGCACTGTACATCAGACATTCTGGTCACCAGGACGTTTAGTCTGAGGGTTGTGGGTAACTGTACCTGATAATCCAGCATCAGCAGCACTGTACATCGGACATTCTGGTCACCAGGACGTTTCACCTGGAATCCATCTGTTTCCTGGGTGTTTGTAGTGCGATGCCACTAAAAATATAAATTAATTTTAATTCACTGATTGCTCACATATGTATGTGACGTTCAAAATTCAGATCGTTTAAATGAATACTTGAAATATTTCAACAATAAAATGATCAATCTATCAACTAAATAATAATACCATGTAATTGCAGTAACAACATAACTCTGATGATTGAGAACATGAACTACTTGGGATGGCAATACAAGTCCACTATTCTATGTTAAAGTCAAAGGGTATAATTAAGTTATGCTTATATTCTAACTTACATTCCAAACCTATAAAACCACTCTTAATTTTTCAGAATTGATTTTTACAATTATATTGACAACTTCTCGCTCCCTGCCTGCTGAAATCAGTGAATGATCCTACTCCAGCTCACAGTAACCTCTTCTATTGCTCACAGTTACCTCTGCAACTCCCGCTCACAGGAACCCCTCCTACTCTTGCTCACATTTACCTCTCCTACTCCTGCTCACATTTACCTCTCCTACTCCTGCTCACAGTTACCTCTCCTACTCCCCCTTACAGTTACCTCACCTACTCCCCCTTACAGTTACCTCACCTACTCCCCCTTACAGTTACCTCGCCGACTCCCCCTCACAGTTACCTCTCCTACTCCTGCTCACAGTTATCTCTCCTACTCCCCCTCACAGTTACCTCACCTACTCCTGCTCACAGTGCTCACATTTACCTCTCCTACTCCCCCTCACAGTTACCTCTCCTACCCCCCCTCACAGTTACCTCACCTACTCCTGCTCACATTTACCTCTCCCACTCCCCCTCACAGTTCCTCTCCTACTCCCCCTTACAGTTACCTCACCTACTCCCCCTCACAGTTACCTCACCTACTCCTGCTCACATTTACATCTCCTACTCCCCCTCACAGTTACCTCTCCTACTCCTGCTCACAGTGCTCACTGTTACCTCTCCTACTCTTGCTCACAATTACCTCTCCTACTCCCGCTCACAGTTACCTCTCCTACTCCTGCTCACAGTTACCTCACCTACTCCTGCTCACAGTTACCTCACCTACTCCCACTCACAGTTACCTCACCTACTCCTGCTCACAGTTACCTCACCTACTCCCACTCACAGTTACCTCTCCTACTCCAGCTCACAGTTACCTCCCCTACTCCTGCTCACAGTAACCTCTCCTACTCTCGCTGACAGTTACCTCTCCTACTCCCGCTCACAGTTACCTATCCTACTCCAGCTCACAGTTACCTATCCTACTCCTGCTCACAGTTACCTCTCCTACTCCTGCTCACAGTTACCTCTCCTACTCCCGCTCACAGTTACCTATCCTACTCCCGCTCACAGTTACCTCTCCTACTCCTGCTCACAGCTACCTCTCCTACTCCTGCTCACAGTTACCTCCCCTACTCACATTCACAATAACCTCTCCTACTCCTGCTCACATTAACCTCCCCTACTCCTACTCACAGTTACCTCTCCTACTCCTGCTCACAGTTACCTCCCCTACTCCCGTTCACAATAACCTCTCCTACTCCCGCTCTCAGTTACCTCTCCTACTCCTACTCACAGTTACCTCCCCTACTCACAGATACCTCCCCTACTCCCGTTCACAATAACCTCTCCTACTCCTGCTCACAGTTACCTCCCCTACTCCCACTCACAGTTACCTCTCCTACTCCTGCTCACAGTTACCTCCCCTACTCCCACTCACAGTTACCTCTCCTACTCCCGCTCGCAGTTACCTCTCCTACTCCCCCTCACATTTACCTCTCCTACTCCTGCTCACAGTTACCTCCCCTACACCCGCTGACAATTATCTCTCCTACTCCCGCTGACAGTTACCTCTCCTACTCCCGCTGACAATTTCCTCTCCTACTTCCGCTTACAGTTACCTCCCCTACTCCTGCTCACAGTTACCTCCCCTTCTCCTGCTCACAGTTACCTCTCCTTCTCCTGCTCACAGTTACCTCTCCTACTCCTGCTCACAGTTACCTCCCCTACTCCCACTCTTGAAGTGAACAAAGACCTTGAGAAAGCAAGAATTGACACAGCATGTTCTTACTATTACCTATGGGACTTGCAACTATTGCTCACTGTTCATATGTAAACACAGTGGCCCATTGTAAGGGGATTAAAACTATTTTTAACTTTTGATCAATATTAATTTGCACTTTTGTTAATAAATCAGTCAACTTCTATTCAAATGTATTTGTGAAATTCTACTGTAAAATTGAATAAGTCGGCCGCATAGATGACTTTGCTGATAATTGAACTAATTGACAAAAATAGAACATTTCAATGGAGAATAATCAAACAGGTTGTTTTTTTTTTTGACACTCAGACTTCGAACAGTGGACTAGTTTTATATATGGCCAATATTCAGAACACAGCAATTCTAAAGTAAATGAATGCTCGCCAAAAAAAGAAGGACAGTTTTTTACATGAGTCCAATGTTATTACGTACTTGTAAATAAATATATATCATGCTGACATTCTTTTTGGACAACATTCCATAAATCACTTCATTATCAAAACTGCGTAGCACTTTATCATTGGACGAAATAGTTTTAGGACACTAGGTTACTAATCAAAAAGCAAAAAAACACTGCAAGTCCTCATGGCATGTGGCCAATTTTTTTGCTTCTATGATTTATGTTCCAGCCCGGATGTATGCATAAAACCAGACTTAAAGGCCCACATTATAGATTGATGCAAAGTTACTTTTTAACTTTAATGCGTTATTATCTTCAACACAACTTTCATAATAAAAAGAAAATGCATATTATTTATCTACAGACCAAAAAATATAAATTTTAAAGACGATTTTGCACTTTTTTAACAGGGGAATCTGTGGCCATGGAGCTAATTATGAAAAACAACATCATTGAAGATGGCTTATCTTTTTGTAAGTACATAAATTCATATGCTTATCTTTGTTGTTATCATTAAAGACAAATGAGTTTATCATGGCAATGCATCAAAATTAATAAAAACCATTTTGGCATCAACCAATATAGAGTGCCTTTAATGTAAGTTAATAATCTATCAAATGTTTGCATGATATTTACACTAAATAGGGCACAAAAGCTTTCAATAAACATGGATACAAACTTGTCTCTATTTGGAACAAACTTGTGACTGACATTCTCAATTTCATAGAATTTAAGGCAAAAAAAGAGTAGCATAAAAAGTTTCATTGCTATCATCTTCAATAATTGTACTGATTGAGGTTCGTAACTATTCTGTTATAAGCATGATCAAAGGAACAACTAAATATAACACTCCATTAATTTGAGTCCAAATTTGGTAACAATACATAACAATTCCAAATTTAACTCCGCATTCAATGGATGATCTATTTCAGTAAAGATTCTTTGGCAAAGTCCACAATGCTTGATAAAACAAGCACTTAATAAAAATCCGAAATATATTTCCCATGAGCATTGAGCTGAAAGTTAGCGAAAATTGTCTTCTTTATTTGTCAAAATTAATATTAATTTTTGATTACACAAAATAGATTTTAATTCTTACGAAAGGCACCCTTATAAATATATGCCTGAATTATGTGAAAAAAATTATGTGAACTTTAAATATTCCTAAATTTGGTCAAAATATCTAACGTCGGAAAACGCAGTACTACTTTCTGTTAAAATTCATACAGACCGTGTGATAATTCACAAAATCTAGTTTTAATAATTATGCATATGGCCTGGAGACAACTTTTAATCCAATGCAATCTCATGTAACAATTCAATACTCTTCAATAACCCTGTATTGTCATTTTCTCCACAGGCGAGTGGTCTAAATAGCTGTTTCAAATTTGTAGCGATCTGGTGAAAAGAGTTCTAATCAACCTTTTAGCAAAATTCTTTTTCTACGCAAACTTTTTTATTATGAGTGCCATGCATATTTTCCTATCTAAATTGCCCATAGAACAAAACAAAGCAAAACGCAGTCGTGTATCAGGGGTGTCAGAAGATGCCGTCAATCCGGCCTAAACAATTTCTTGTAAACATCAGTGATAAAACTAAGGACGTCTTAGTTGAGGGGCAGACACTTATATACATCTAACAGACATGCTCCTTTGCGTAGGAACACATGCAGTACTGCCACCTCCACTACACTGCTTTACAGCCACTACACAGTCACTGGTAATGTTAAGGGATCACACAAAGGACATCATTTATTTGTTGAGAGGAAGACACATCTAACACCAGAAAAAAAATAACTTGGTTAACATCACCCATTTAATAAAATACTGTTCTCAGTACGGCACAATTTAAGGGAAGTGCAAACACCTCTACAAGATGAAGGACTGTTCAACACTAGGGAAGAGCAAGCAACCTCTACAAGATGAAGGACGACTGTTCAACACTAGGGAAGAGCAATCAACCTCTACAAGATGAGGGACTGTTCAACACTAGAGAAGAGCAAGCAACCTCTACATGATGAAGGACTGTTCAACACTGAGGAAGAGCAAGCAACCTCTACAAGATGAGGGACTGTTCAACACTAGAGAAGAGCAAGCAACCTCTACATGATGAAGGACTGTTCAACACTGAAGAAGAGCAAGCAACCTCTACAAGATGAGGGACTGTTCAACACTAGGAAAGAGCAAGCAACCTCTACAAGATGAGTGACTGTTCAGCACTGAGGAAGAGCAAGCAACCTCTACAAGATGAGGGACTGTTCAACACTGAGGAAGAGCAAGCAACCTCTACATGATGAAGGACTGTTCAACACTGAGGAAGAGCAAGCAACCTCTACAAGATGAGGGACTGTTCAACACTGAGGAAGAGCAAGCAACCTCTACAAGATGAGGGACTGTTCAACACTAGGGAAGAGCAAGCAACCTCTACAAGATGAGTGACTGTTCAGCACTGAGGAAGAGCAAGCAACCTCTACAAGATGAGGGACTGTTCAACACTGAGGAAGAGCAAGCAACCTCTACATGATGAAGGACTGTTCAACACTGAGGAAGAGCAAGCAACCTCTACAAGATGAGGGACTGTTCAACACTGAGGAAGAGCAAGCAACCTCTACAAGATGAAGGACTGTTCAACACTAGGAAAGAGCAAGCAACCTCTACAAGATAAGGGACTGTTCAACACTAGAGAAGAGCAAGCAACCTCCACAAGATGAAGGACTGTTCAACACTGAGGAAGAGCAAGCAACCTCTACAAGATGAGGGACTGTTCAACACTAGAGAAGAGCAAGCAACCTCTACAAGATGAAGGACTGTTCAACACTAGGGAAGTGCAAACACCTCTACAAGATGAAGGACTGTTCAACACTAGGGAAGAGCAATCAACCTCTACAAGATGAAGGACTGTTCAACACTAGGGAAGAGCAAGCAACCTCTACAAGATGAGGGACTGTTCATCACTGGAGAAGTGCAAGCTCCTCACAAGATTGAGGACTGCACTGGACTAGGGAAGTGCATGCACCTCTACAAGATTGAGGACTGTACTGTACTAGGGAAGTGCATGCACCTCTACAAGATTGAGGACTGTACTGTACTAGGGAATTGCATGCACCTCTTACAAGATTGTGGACTGTACTGTACTAGGGAAGTGCATGCACCTCTACAAGATTGTGGACTGTACTGGACTAGGGAAGTGCAAGCACCTCTACAAGATTGAGGACTGTACTGTACCAGGAAGTGCAAGCACACCTACAAGATTGAGGACTGCACTGTACTATGGAAGTGCATGCACCTCTACAAGATTGAGGACTGTACTGTACTAGGGAAGTGCATGCACCTCTACAAGATTGAGGACTGTACTGTACTATGGAAGTGCATGCACCTCTAAAAGATGCAGAACTGTACAATACTTGGGAAATGCAAGCACCTTTACAAGATTGAGGACTGTACTGTACTATGGAAGTGCAAGCACCTCTACAAGATTGAGGACTGTACTGTACTAGGGAAGTGCAAGCACCTCTACAAGATTGAGGACTGCACTGTACTAGGGAAGTACAAGCACCTCTACAAGATTGAGGACTGTACTGTACTAGGGAAGTGCAAGCACCTCTACAAGATTGAGGACTGTACTGTACTAGGGAAGTGCATGCACCTCTACAAGATTGAGGACTGTACTGTACTAGGGAAGTGCAAGCACACCTACAAGATTGAGGACTGTACTGTACTAGGGAAGTGCATGCACCTCTACAAGATTGTGGACTGTACTGGACTAGGGAAGTGCATGTACCTCTACAAGATTGAGTTCTGTACTGTACTAGGGAAGTGCATGCACCTCTACAAGATTGAGGACTGTACTGTACTAGGGAAGTGCATGCACCTCTATAAGATTGTGGACTGTACTGTACTAGGGAAGTGCAAGCACCTCTACAAGATTGAGGACTGCACTGTACTAGGGAAGTGCATGCACCTCTACAAGATTGTGGACTGTACTGTACTAGGGAAGTGCATGCACCTCTACAAGATTGAGGACTGTACTATACTAGGGAAGTGCATGCACCTCTACAAGATTGAGGACTGTACTGTACTAGGGAAGTGCATGCACCTCTACAAGATTGAGGACTGTACTGTACAAGGGAAGTGCATGCACCTCTACAAGATTGTGGACTGTACTGTACTAGGGAAGTGCAAGCAAACCTACAAGATTGAGGACTGCACTGTACTAGGGAAGTGCATGCACCTCTACAAGATTGTGGACTGTACTGTACTAGGGAAGTGCATGCACCTCTACAAGATTGTGGACTGTACTGTACTAGGGAAGTGCAAGCAAACCTACAAGATTGAGGACTGCACTGTACTAGGGAAGTGCATGCACCTCTACAAGATTGTGGACTGTACTGGACTAGGGAAGTGCATGCACCTCTAAAAGATGCAGAACTGTACAATACTTGGGAAATGGAAGCACCTTTACAAGATTGAGGACTGTACTGTACTATGGAAGTGCAAGCACCTCTACAAGATTGAGGACTGCACTGTACTAGGGAAGTGCATGCACCTCTACAAGATTGAGGACTGCACTGTACTAGGGAAGTGCAAGCACCTCTACAAGATTGAGGACTGTACTGTACTATGGAAATGCATGCACCTCTACAAGATTGAGGACTGCACTGTACTAGGGAAGTGCATGCACCTCTACAAGATTGAGGACTGTACTGTACTAGGGAAGTGCATGCACCTCTACAAGATTGAGGACTGTACTGTACTAGGGAAGTGCAATCACCTCTACAAGATTGAGGACTGTACAACACTAGGGAAGTACAAGCACCTCTGCAAGATTGAGGACTGTACTGTACCAGGAAGTGCAAGCACACCTACAAGATTGAGGACTGCACTGTACTATGGAAGTGCATGAACCTCTACAAGATTGAGGACTGTACTGTACTAGGGAAGTGCATGCACCTCTACAAGATTGAGGACTGTACTGTACTAGGGAAGTGCAAGCACACCTACAAGATTGAGGACTGCACTGTACTAGGGAAGTGCATGCACCTCTACAAGATTGAGGACTGTACTAACTAGGGAAGTGCAAGCACCTCTACAAGATTGAGGACTGTACTGTACTAGGGAAGTGCAAGCACCTCTATAAGATTGAGGACTGTACTGTACCAGGAAGTGCAAGCACACCTACAAGATTGAGGACTGTACTGTACTAAGGAAGTACATGCACCTCTACAAGATTGAGGACTGTACTGTACTAGGGAAGTGCATGCACCTCTACAAGATTGTGGATTGTACTGTACTAGGGAAATGCATGCACCTCTACAAGATTGAGGACTGTACTGTACTAGGGAAGTGCATGCACCTCTACAAGATTGTGGACTGTACTGTACTAGGGAAGTGCAAGCACACCTACTAGATTGAGGACTGTACTGTACTAGGGAAGTGCATGCACCTCTACAAGATTGTGGACTGTACTGTACTAGGGAAGTGCAAGCACACCTACAAGATTGAGGACTGCACTGTACTAGGGAAATACATGCACCTCTACAAGATTGAGAACTGTACTGTACTAGGGAAGTGCAAGCACCCCTACAAGATTGAGGACTGTACTGTACTAGGGAAGTGCAAGCACCCCTACAAGATTGTGGACTGTACTGTACTAAGGAAGTGCATGCACGTCTACAAGATTGAGAACTGTACAATACAAGGGAAATGCAAGCACCTTTACAACAGGGAAGACTGTTCAACACTCGGGAAAGTGTCAGAAAGTGAAATAAGAGTAAACAAGTGTACAATACAAGGGAATTGCACACACCTCTACAAGATGGTTGTCGGGACCATACAGCTCCTTGTCCAGCTCAATCACAAGGCTTTTGAAGAAGGAAGAAAACTTTCTCTTCATCTTTCCAGTATCGCTCAGCTTTGCACTTGCAGCCTGAAATAGAGCAAAAATGGACAGTTCAGTTTATACTGCGAATGTGATGACTCTCATTATTATGAAAGGGACTAGCTTAACCAACCCATAGGTGTTAGCCTGGCCTGCTAAGGGGATGTGGGGAGTAAAAACAAGGAAAGGTTTATTCTGTTAGTATTGCATGTAGGATGTTGTGCAGCATTAAAACTATAGATACAAAATTTAGGGAAAAGTAATGCTTAGACAATGCCAAGTGAAGGAAAGTTTAATTTTCAGGAAAAATGTTTTACAGGAAACGCAAGCATTAACTACAAGCATATGCTAGGCCCAATGATGGTTCACCTCAAGTGTGGGGAAGTGATGAAGTTAGAGGACAGAATGTAGGTCATGCATGACTGAATACATGAGTTAAGAAGTTTTAAAATCCCTTCATGAATGACAAAGTTTTAGGCCAGACATGAACAACCATGCTGTATATTATGCATATTTACAGCATTCTGAAATGATGTAAGTATGACCTTGATATATGCCATAGGAACGTAAGTCATGCACATGTTGTCTTTTTGCATCAAACATTATATGCCCAGTAGTTTTAAAATCCCTCCTAGCATGACAAAGTTACAGCCCAGTCTGAAAATCAGATGAATGGACAGACTGATGGACACACTTGATGTGCATTTTAACTATGCCCCATCTTTGGGGCATAAAAATCCAGGTGAAATAATTCTTGACAAAGCAATTCAAACAAGGCTTGTTGTGAAGATACAGCAACAAGCCTTGTTTGAATCCCCCGCCATTGTTTTTTAGTATATTTTGTTTTTCTCGCAACCTGACTGGTACGTTGAATCTGACCAAAATTGTACACAACCACTGGTCAAGAGTGGGAATATAGGAAATACAAGTTGTTTGATTGGTAACCTAAATATTCTTGCATAAATAAACATATTATAAAAGGATATTTGTTTAAGTTATTCATATTGTGTGAAGTGTTGGTAAGATCAATGTCAAGGTTATTGTGGCTAAAAAAGAAGAAGGTAAATGAAACCTTGATTTATAACATGGATGAAATAGCAAGCCTTAAATATTTTTGATAAAGTAATATGGTAATACATCAATGCATAAGTAAGTTATAGCGCCGACACCAGCATGGGTACTCTGACCTTTAAATGTCTTGTGTGACCATGACCTTAAATGTATGGACCTGAGTCAAGGTCACTGCACATCATCTCAATAAGGACAACATTTGTACCAAGTAATATGGTAATCAATCAATGCATAAGTAAATTATAGCGCGGACACAAGGATGTGTACTCTGACCTTTAAATGTCTCGTGTGACCTTGACCTTTGAGGTATGGACCCGGGTCAAGGTTACTGCACATCGTCTCAATGAGGACAACATTTGTACCAAGTAATATGGTAATCCATCAATGCATAAGTAAGTTAAAGCCCGGACATGAAATGTTAAGGACAGACAGATGGACGGACAGGCAGACGGACAAAGTACATTTCTATAATCCCCTGGCCACACTTTATGACCAGATTGCTTTAACATTGCGTTAGATATCTGAAAGCTTGATTTATTTTACTGAGAGCCAATGCAATACTGGTGTACAATAATATTTTGGTAATCACCTAAAATATGGTTTCCAACCTTTGTACTTTTAAGGCCTAAAAAAGTAAATTGTGTGGTTAGGGTAACATGGCTACAAAGAATAGGTAGGGTAGGTAGGGATTTTTTTTTTTTTTTTAGGTTTTTAGTTTGGTACAGGTTTGTTTGCTTTGTTTTTGTCCCTTTTCAACAGTATTTCAGTTACATTAGGACATTACTGGGGCTAAACATTCGGTAACAATGATTTTCCTGGATAAACAAACCCTTAGATTATTTGACCGGTGCTCTCCCAACTGAGCTAGCCGAGTTTCGTTGTCATTCGTTACATATTGATAATTAAATGACAATACTGACCTGCTTCAGCATTTCAAAAACATTTCTCTGCCATTCTCCAAGAAGTAAAGTTAGGAATATTTTATAAACTGTACAAATGGCAACAGATCCAAGTTTCAGTCCCAGTTTAAAATAAAGTCACATTTTGTCAGGCACCAGCCTGTGTCAGAACTCTCAGAATTTTAAATTTCCTTTCTATACTAGTAGTATGTTTGCCCTGCTGCTATTTTATTTAAACTATTTTTTTTATGTTGCATCATTGGATAAAAACATGACCAGTGAAAAGGGTCATGTCTTGTCCTGTAGTGGTTGGTGGGGTATATTAAAATTAGACGACATTCAATCGACATGAATGGAGTGTTATGGCGACCACACGCTGTTTTTACAATGATTATGACGGCACAAAATGGCGATTTTTTTTTCTCGAACATCCCACCATAAAAAAACACAGTAGGGTTGGCGGTATTTTCCAGGTAGGGTCGGGTGACCCGAACCACACAATTTATTTTCTTAGGCCTAATACACCACGGGTAATAGCTAGGTTATACAATCGGGTAATAGCTAGGTTATACAATCGATTCATATTTAAGAGGAAAGAATTTCCACGCCCCAGTTTTAAGACAAAGTTAAAAAGTAGCACACAACAAATCACAGGTAGCAAGACTTACTATAGCTTTTGCCTATAAAATATTCAGGTTAAAGTTAAAAAGTACAGGTAAAGGTAAAGATTCATAACACCCCCAGAATGTGAACATGTTCATTTGTATATTTGCCATGTTGTTTATAATAGCAATACCTGTGTTTACATAGCTGCAATATGATGGCAAATAGCCTCTTCCCTTCTCATTATTGATGTGTTATATTTGTGAATAGTCTTATTTTGATCTTGCAAAGTCATAATTAAACATACATTCATATGAATTAACTTTATTTCTTTGCTGTTTTCATACTTCAATAATTATAAACCTCACTAAACATTTATGGTGTAGTAACCATTTGCTATTGTAATTTGAAATCGCTAACAAAATAAAGCTTGCTATTGACTTGCGTCTTTATGCAATAAAGATGACTTAATATTTGGGTAAGGCTTTTCTGTACCAAGCTGGTTTATGAACCTGATATTCAGCCAGGATTTAGGGCATTGTTCAGCAGCTTAAATCCTTGCACAAACCCCCATGCCCAGCAATAGTGAAATAGCCTCAGGGCTTGTCCAAAATTTAGATTTTGCAAAGCCTGGCTTATAACAACAGTAATGTAAGGATTTGGGCTTGAGTTCTTAATTCAGGACTAATTTTGATGACCGATTTTCTTAATGACACACATGTACTTTGTCAATAAAAATAGAGGACAAAGCTATCGATGTCAGACATGTAAAACTATCCTATTCATTATTATATACTTCCAGAGTACTTCTATCCCAAAGTCATGGCAATATTCCAGCAGCTTGTAACTAATACAGAAACTACTGAAACATAAGATTATTTTATGAGATTGTCATTCCAATGAAATAATTGTACGGATAGAATTACCCCATTTTACCCGTACCATCCCTTATGTATATATTTCATCTACATTACAAATATTGACACCGGAAAGTACAAATTTTCAATTTACATGACACTCGATATGCCTAGTTTTAAGATATTTGGATGCATGTCCCATATAGTACAGCAGGCAGAGGACAAAATCCACAGTGTCACATTCATCTTGTGACGTTTTTATTCAATTCTCCTTGTTTCATAAATATTTCTTTACGACTGTTATTCAAAGTTGTTTTGACAACAGTACCAGCCTGAAATGTTTGGCAAAGAGGTCCTCTAAAGAGGTCCTCTTTCTTCTTTGAAAACAAATATGTTACAAGAGGAGAAGATAACCTATCACACTTTAGATATTTCAAGAAATTAAGTCTGATGCAAGGCCATTTACTGGGTTATAGAAACAATACATATGAAATGACAAATGCTAATGTTAATGTAGCACTGATAAGGTCACTCTCCTCATCTGTCCGTGACCTGACAAGCTAGAGGTTGCAACTCAATATTGCACTTAGTCCTTGAAAAAGTCCATTCACCTTTGGAATTATTCAAGAAAAAAACATCAGGTACAAAAAAGTTCTGCACTCAATATACTTTATAATGAGGCTTATTTATCACGCTGAACATTATACATTTTTAAGAATAATTAACCGAAACATTAACACGAACTTACCAATTGTCCTCTAGTAATGGTACATACATGGTAAATACATCTCTATTTGTACAAAAAGAGAGGAGCAAAAATGCCCACCTCATCTCTATTGATAGAAGTGTTGGGAATCGGTTACAGTATGACTATCGCAAATCGGTTCCACTCAAGTAACCGATTATCAATAGTACAATCAATTTTTGACAATAATTGTAGTATTATTCTTGTACAATAACTCGTAATTCTTAGCTTTTATTTGATATTTGTTATGCGTATGTTTGTAGTTATTTAGTGTTGTTGATGCTTTCAGCCATATTAGTTTAAACGTTATATATTTTACAACGATTGTGAAAAAAGCTATGAAAGCTTATACTAAGTCACTCTTGTTGGCACGATGTTGCGCGAGAGTGTGGTCTTGTGTTGTGGGGGAAACCTGAGTACCCTGAGAAAACCCACATGTCCGGCTTGGTGACCACTTACCAAACTCACATGCGCCCAGGCCGGGAATCGAACCCAAGTCGCCTTGGAGATAAGCGAGTGCACTAACCACTGCGCTAACCAGAAAACCCAAGCCATATTGTTAACTGAACACTTATATGCATAAACAAACTCAAAGGAGACAAGAGCTGTCACAGTATGTGACTAATGCCCCCGAATGTGACATTGACCTATGAACAAGGTCAGTACATGAAAAGTTAAAGATCAAACAAATACATATGGCAAGTTATTTTAAATTGCCTCTGAACATAAAAAAATACCACCCATACTTGACAACCTACATTCTTATGTCCTTATATTCAGCATTCCATTGTGAATAAACACTAAGTGCATCTTTCACCTTAGAAGTAGGGACATGGGTGTTGCACATGACACGTCATCTTGGTATGTCGAACACATGTGGCAAGTTATTTTAAATTTTGTCCATACAAGAAAAAGTTACAGCCCGGACATAACAACCAATACTCTGTATCCTTATATGCAGCACTCCATTATGAATAAACACCTAAGTGTGACCTTGACCTTAGAGGTAGGGACATGGGTGTTGCACGTGACACGTCGTCTTGGTATGCTGAACACATATGTGGCAAGTTATTTTAAATTTTGTCCATACAAGAGAAAGTTACAGCCCGGACACGACAACCTATACTCTATGTCCATATATGCAGCATTCCATTGTGAATAAACACTAAGTGTGACCTTGACCTAAGAGGTAGGGACACGGGTCTTGCACGTGACACGTCGTCTTGGTATGCCGAATACATGTGGCAAGTTATTTTTAAATCTGTCCATACAAGGGAAAGTTACAGTCCGGACACGACAACCTATACTCTATGTCCTTATATGCAGCATGCCATTGTGAATAAACACCTAAGTGTGACCTTGACCTTAGAGGTAGGGACACGGTTCTTGCATGCAACACGTCGTCTTGGTATGCCAAACACATATGTGGCAAGTTATTTTAAAATCTGTCCATACAAGGGAAAGTTACAGCCCGGACACGACAACCTATACTCTATGTCCTTATATGCAGCATTCCATTGTAAATAAACACCTAAGTGTGACCTTGACCTAAGAGGTAGGGACATGGGTCTTGCGCGCGACACGTCGTCTTGGTATGCCGAACACATGTGGCAAGTTATTTTAAAATCTGTCCATACAAGGGAAAGTTACAGCCCGGACACGACAACCTATACTCTATGTCCTTATATGCAGCATGCCATTGTGAATAAACACCTAAGAGTGACCTTGACCTTAGAGGTAGGGACACGGTTCTTGCACGTGACACGTCGTCTTGGTATGCCGAACACATGTGGCAAGTTATTTTAAAATCTGTCCATACAAGGGAAAGTTACAGCCCGGACATGAGTTATTGAGCCGGACACACGGACGGACGGACGGTGCGATTTTAATATGCCCACCTTCGGGGGCATAAAAATTGGTGGAAATTAGCCAAACCCAATTAATGAGAGGAAAGAAGAAAAACAACTCGCCGGTTGGATGGATGATCGATTATGACCAATTATAATCGATTGTCGCCAAATTCAGGCCTAACCAATCAATTTTCAATTATAATCTATCATGGTCACATCACTAGTTTATAGCCTAATAAAAAGCATCCAAAACTAGATGTTCACATTATTTGCATTAAATAACAATATGAATGTTTTGAGGAACTATTTGCCTCTAAATGTATAATTTGCCTCAATTCTTCCAGCCAATCAGCTGCTCCAAGATCAACGACATAATTAAATGAGAAAAATGACTTGAGATGTTTTATGAATACTGGCCTTGAGGTATTTTACAAGATCAAATAAAAGGCCTTGTACTCACGTCTTCCAGTAGTCGACCTTCGACCCTCAGTTCCCACGATGGCACTGACTCCTCCTCACCCTCGTTTTCCGCAGGCTTTGACGGGTAAAACGTGTTTGAGATGAAGATACGCAACTTTCTCTTTTGCTGTAAAATAAATAGCAGTGGATAAATAAGCAAGTTAACAACCCCTCTGCTGGTCAAAAGTTTGTGTTTATCAAAATTCAGATTCAGAACAATTTCTAAAGCAAAGGCCCAAAAATAGTTTGGTAAGGGTTACATCCTTTTTAAAAACAGGTGGGGTAGGTAGGTTGGCCCCTATTTCGTAGGTAGCCTAGATTCAGGTAACCAGAATCAAATGTATTTTTTTATATAGCCCCAAGCACTTAATATGTAGGAATTCCTGTTTGTTTATATTAAAGTTTAACTTTGTTGATTGAAATTAACAAGTTATGAGATCTAATAATGTTTAAAATAAATATGGTGCTAGACTCTAATGAAGGAATGAATTGCGGGCTTGATGTCATTATCGGGGTATGAACGCAATTGGGCTGGACAAAGTGTGTGGAGTCCGAAGGACTCCACGAGTACTTTGACCAGCCCAATTGCATTCATATCCCCGATAATGACATCAAGCCCACAATTCATTACTTATATTTACACCAATAGTTCATTATTTCATTCAAGAATTGTTAAAAAAACTTATTTTCATTTAAAAAAAACTTTTCAGTAACCCATTCCTACCCACTCTGTAAATAGAACGACCCGACTTTAACCGGAAGCGGTTTTTTCAAATGACGTCACAATATCGCGGGAAAAGATCAACCACTTGAAATCACTTTTAAACGTAAAAAACAGTTATGGTAACTACACATTTAAAATTTAAAAAACTATCACTTTCTAAAATGTTGATTTATATTTTACGGGACCTTCTGACACAATACAAACAATAACAAGATAAATATTTTTCATGTATATTGTTATGCAATGAATTGCGATCCGAACATATCCGAAGATGTTGCGTTCATCGATTGATGAACGCAATTGCTGAAATGACGTTCATTTAAGGAATGGAAGTTGAGGTGTAAAAATTTCTTCATGAAAACACTCAATCATGCAGAACAAGCATTTTCTAGCTGAGATTTCTAATTCTGATCAAGATGACTGCCTATGAAATTGTGACTCAAATGTAATTTATATTTCTATATGCTTTGCTTTTTGAGCAGTTTAGCTATAACCTTAAATAAAAGGCAATGCGTCTACCATTCAAACTTCATACTGTAATTTAATTTCTTAGACAAACACTTTTACGGGAAATAGTCAACTGTTCCTATGTACCTTCATTGGCCGTTTTAACGCTTCCTGGATGTCAAGGCGTTTCCTCGTGATGGTTGCGTCCAACTTCCTCTCAAACGCAAGTAGGTCCATGTAGGCCTGGGACTCCGGAACCAGGTCACGTACCTGAAACAATTTCAGTTAGAACTAAGGTAAAAGGAAATGCAAGGCTTCCTGGGTGTCAAGAATGATGTTCAGCTTCCTCTCAAACGTGTGAAGTATCATGTATTCTTGGGTTCTGGAACAAGATTTTCTTTTGGCCAAAACAAGATAAAAGGGAATGTTAGGCCTTCTGGGGATTACGAATGATGATTTCTTGTGATGGCCAGGTCTAATTTCCTCTCATCGTGAGATTTCATGTAAACATGGGAACTAGATCATCACCTGAAAACATGTCACAAACACATACAATACAAGAGATGTTTGTCAAACATTATGCCCCCCTTGAGCGCCATGTTGTCAGGATTGAATGAAATATGCATGGAGTGAAATGACAGCTGATTTGTCATTGACATCAGATGCCTTTGAGGCAGTTTTAAGATTATGACCATTCAAAGTGTGAGTTATGAAAGTTTTTGCAAAATTTTAGCAATATAAGATAGTTTATAATTACTACATCTAAAATAAAACACAACTTGTCTTGAAGGACGACCAAGACTGGTGAGCTGAGGGTAACTTATGCACCAGTCAATTGTAACCACGCTTACCCCTACCCCCAGGTCCGGGGGTATACCGGGTAAATGGGCCGTGTTTTTACCGTTCAGGCCACACAGTGCCGGGTGAATGCAGTGGTTTTGTCTTCGCTTTAAATATAGCGGGGAATGGGCCTTACCTAGGGTCCCTGGGGTGCGGGGGCATTTGGCGGGGATTTTACCATCCGTTCGTCCCCGCAGGGCGAAGATTTCAGCCAGGGTTGGCTGGACCGAAAGTAAAAGTCCCCGCTATTCCCCGGACCTGGGGGAGCTCTGGTTACAATTGACTGGTGCATTATACCTGGTTACATGACATACCAATGTGGTAAGAATGAAGTCATACCTATTTGGTAAGAATGAAGAGGGCAAGGCATTATTAAATATCAATCAGACAAGCTTTTTGTGTTAAAAGTCACAGTGACTTTTGTATCTGATGACCACAAAATCAATAAGGTCATCTACTGGTCACGCCCTACCTCCAAGTCAAGGTTGAGGGCCATGGGTACAGGCATTGTCGAGTTATCACTCAGACAACCTTTTCACATAAAAAGTCACTGTGACCTTGTCCTTTGACCTCAAAATCAATAGGGGTCAACTTCTGGTCACCCCCAAACTTAAATGTCAAGTTTGGTGATCAAAAGTCCAGAAATTGTCTAGTTATCACTCGGACAAGCTTTGGTGTAAATTAAGTTTTCTAATGAAATTAAGATTTTTATCAACTCAATCAAAGAGAAACTGCGCTTTACGAGAAAAAAACATGCTTTGCAGTTATGTGGCAAAATAAGAAGATATAGAGATTTAGACAAGTACGTAGGTTGTGATATTCAGGGATGTGATTGACCATGTTGATGGTTTTTGGGCAGTGCTAAAGACCCCGCAATGGGGTTGAAGCACCCCGCCGCAAAAGTAAAACTGGCTTTTCAGAAGCCCATTTGAGGGTTCTCCCAACTTTCAATTGGAGCAAACTTGAATGTCAATACTACCAACAATGAAAGCAACAATCATAAGCAACCAGTCAACTGTCTTTAATCAGTTTAAACAAGCAAATTCGTTGAATTGATATCCCCGCCTGATTAGGCAAGATTCATGGTTTGGAAATGAAAAGAAGGTGGAATACTCCTATATTAACATGTAATATGGCTGCAGAGAAATGGACCGTTATGAACGTTGGATATAAGTTTGAGCTTGTTTGGAATTATTTGAAGTAAAAGCTAGTGACATAATTTTTTGTCACATGTGCCCAGTTTAAAACATGTCTAAGAGTTCATTAAGGAAAACATTCTGATCAAGTTTCATGAATATTAGACCATACAAAATGCCTCTAATGTGATTTCAAGATTTCAACTAGTGACCTCATTTTTTACACCACATGACCTAGTAGTTTCAAACTATTCCAAGATTTCATCGAGGCACATGGGTAAAAGTTGAGAATTTTGAAAATCCTGAAAAATGCTGGGGGCCTGGGGGCCGCAGGGCCCCCAGTCAGGTCCAGGGCGAAGCCTTGGCCAGGGGTCCAGGGGGCCAGAGGCCCCTGGAAGCTCCTTGAACATAGCCATTTTAGTGGATATGAAATGCCTTTTCCAGGCTTTAATTTTAAATAATGAGGAGTATTGGAATAAGGTTTTTCAGACAAATATGACTATACGAATAAGTATACTGATACACATGTGACACTACATACTAAAGAATATCCTGCATAAGCAAGCCAGTAATCATGATTTACTAATTTTATTTTAAAAACCTCAAAATTAACCATGCTAAAATACCATATTAATCTGTCACTTTAAAGAACATGGTGCAATAAGCAACTTGTCAAATCACTTCGCACTTCGGCCGAGATCGTTGCTAAGTTACCGGTACGGTACAAAAGACCATTAATCATTCTTGTTAATTGGCATCCTACTAATCAGCATTTTTGTAAATATCCAAGACATAATAAAACTGTCAAAACATAAAGGAAACAACATTACTAAGGTGTTATATAAATTATCTACAGTGTATAAAATTTTACAACATTTTGGGGGGAAATTTGACATATACAGTACCGCAGTCGTCTGCACTTACACTCCGACCTGTTTTGGCAGTCTGATTTGATTTTTTAGCAGCACTTCTGATAATAAACTTGTTTTTACAAGTCAGAGGTAATATTTCTTCTGTTTCTCAATCAAAAACACTGGCACTTGACAAGTCTCAACCATGACGTATTTAATGCGTATTTTCCGAAAATCTAAAAATAGTAACAAATATCAAGTTTTTGTTTACATTGTTTCCGTCATTGTTTTTGTCTGAAAATTTAAGAAATTAGAAATTCTACCGCTTTTGAACACAAACTACCGCTAATGAGACCTAAATCTACCTCTCTGTCATTGCCGAAGTAAACTCAGCAAGTTTGCGGTTATTTTTGAGAGGCCTGTTGTAAGTTTTTCGGTATCGGAAGAAGAGGTTACCTAATATGGAAAATGCTTAAAATAGCACATGACGTATTGCAAAGGTTACGATCTACGCACACTTCTGGAGAAATGACCCGGAAAGCTCACGAGAGAGATTCAATTCGAATTTCTTGAGATTGAAACTGAGATTTAAGCTTGCTTAGATATCATCGCTGACCAAACTTGAAAACAAAATACTACTCGCGCCTTTTTTTGAATATAATTGTGACTAAGGACCGCGTCTGCCATATATGGAAACTTTCGTGATTGTCCTCAATGACGTTAATCTTCCGATCGATTCGATTAGTCGCGCAGCAAGTCGTGTTTTCCCGCCTATTTCCGTGAAATATACGTCACAGCGTCGTTTCAAAATACCGCAGTGTTCGGATAAGACAATAATAACATAAGTTATCGCAGATCTATACGAACGTCGAAGCATCGAATAAGCGATGGAAAATATATTTCAAGGTCCCAGCCTACCCCCCCCCCCCAATTTTCTCAACGGATCTCGACGAATTGGAAATTCGACCCTACGGGAATACGAAAATCCGGAATTTCCAGATAAATCCGGAAAACTTTTACCCATGGAGGCAAACATTCTGATTAAGTTTCATGGAAATTAGAGCAGATGTATTGCCTCTAGAGTATTCCCAAGATTTCTGTAAGATATGAACTAGTGACCTAGTTCTTGACGCAATGTGACCAATTTTAAAATTCTTGTAAGATTTCATTAAGGCAAACATTCTGACCAAATTTGAACATAACTGACTATTCAAAACCAATGTTTTGTTTGGGACAAAAAAATTCAAAAATTTCACCTAGTGACCTGGTTTCTGACCCCATGTGACCCAGTTTTAATCTATTCAACAACAATCAAGGGAACCAGTTTTATTAATGTTCATGAATATTGCCTCTAATGTGTTTCAAAGATTTTTTCTAAAATTTGACCTAGTGACTTAATTTTTGACCCCATATGCCCCACTTTTACAAGAGGTCCATAATTCATCAAGGGGTACATCATGACCAAGTAACCCGACCAATCATTTCCATTCCGGCCAAAAAAATTCTAAGATTTGACCTTGTGACCTAATCTTTAATCATATGTGACCCAGTTTTAAATAAGTCCAAGACTTCATCAAGGAAAACATTCTGATTAAGTTTTATAAATATTTGACCATGTATAATGACTCTAGTATGTTCCAAAGATTTCTTGTAAGATTTGACCTACTGACCTAGTTTTTGACCCCATGTGACCCACTTTTTAAAGTGGTCCATATTTCATCAAGGTTTACATCATAACCAATTTTGAACATAACTTGACCAATCATTCGTTACCATGATATGGTTACGGAGAAGATTTTTCAAAGATTTGACCTAGTGACCTAATTTTCGATCATATTTGACCATGTATAATGCCTCTAGTATGTTCCAAAGATTTGACCTAGTGACCAAGTTTTTGACCCCATGTGACCCACTTTTAAAATAGGTCGAGATATGATCAAGGGGAACATTCTGACCAAGTTTGAACATTTTCTGATCAATGCCTACCAAGATATGGTACCGGACGGACGGACGGACGGACGGAAGCACGGAAGGAAGGGCGGACAACGCCAAAACAATATCCTCCTCCCGAAATCTTCGATTCGGCGGGGGATAAAAAATGGAAGAACCATTAGATCAGAAGAAATCATATTTCTATATTGGGGGGGTTTGTTCATCTTTATTTAGTTAAATGCTGTTCTAACAAGATATGTGACAAGTGTGTGGTATAAATGAAAACACTCACCCTCTGAGGAAGTATTTTATCAGCCAGCTTCTTCTTCTTCTTACTGAAGAATAAATAAAATACTTCTATTTGTTACCAATCAACTTTTATAAGGCATTCAATTTATGACATATGTAGGGTGTTATAATGTTTGTTGTCATAATGGTACAGTCAAACCCCAATGGGTCGAAATCGCTTGGCTCAAATTTCTCGTTGGTTCGACCTTGATGTCAAGGACTGATTTCTTTCCACTGAAGGTAAAATTTGTCCAATTGGCTCAAATTTTCCGAGGCGCATGGTATTTTTGCCGATCCCTGGGAGTACAAGCCAACAAGGGTCTGACTGTATATATATATATTAACATTGTATTATGTTAAGGCTGTAGAATTATGTATAAGACAAGTTCATAAAACTTGGAGGACATCCATAGAAAATAGTTTCACTTTATAATAATGGAATGAAGCAACGGATTATCTATGTTCAAGAATTTGCTATATAACAGATGGGCTCCGACCATACTTGATATTGTCCCAAAACTAAGGGACCAGTTCATAAATTGCAGAAGATTAATATACTTTTGATATTTCCAAATTTGCATGCTAGACTATGTTTTAAAATTTGTTTAATCTAATTGATAACAAAGTCTAAAAGTTTATGATTATAAGTGCCCTGTATATTGTTTATGGAAAATATTAATTTTAAATACCAACTTTTCCCTGGGGAATAGCTGAAGGTTACACAGTTCCATTACAATTTCCTACATGTTTCTCAATCTTCTACACAGTAGTCTCCCTTGGTGAGCAGCAACAAGGAAGTTTTGAAAAACTAACATTATTCATAATTGTTTGTTTTGCAACGTCATTCAAAAAAAAAAATTCAAGATTATATCTGCATATTGTATAATCATTTCCCCATTTATTTACTCATTGCAGAATGTCTTTTGAATACGTGTGAACATAATATTTTTTCATGGCAGTACACAAAAACTTTTTATTGTTGATCTTGATGCATGTTTTTCTTTCTATTCTTTATCGTGCCATCATGATGCTCTGCATCAAAGTTTTAGTTAAACGAAATATAGCATTTTACTACTGTTTGCAAATTAACTTAGCATTTCAAGGTAATGGGTCATAAAATCATCTAATGATACAGGCTATATATAGATCCCCCAACACCACAAGGTTAATTTCAAATCAAATGGCATGTCAGTTAATTCACACATAAAGGAAACACCTACTGCCAACAGAATTTGACGATATTTGTATAGAGGCAGGCTCAATACCCTGCAAAGCATGTACAGTTTGCATTGATTTCACTTCAAGGGGTAAATAACTCATAGCTTTAGATAACACTCACATATAAACCACTCGATCACAAATAAAATCATTTTAAGAGTTGTGACTAATGGGCTGAAGCTGCCTTTGAGGCAGAACAAATTGTCATTCTCTT
Source organism: Mya arenaria (assembly GCF_026914265.1). Lineage (NCBI taxonomy): Eukaryota > Metazoa > Mollusca > Bivalvia > Myida > Myidae > Mya > Mya arenaria. The sequence goes on along the minus strand of NC_069128.1, from coordinate 12,554,244 downwards.
AGGTGCATTTCATGATTAGCAATCACGCTTTGTTAATCTGATTAACAACATGTTTTGCTCAGTTTATTAGCAAACAGTAGAAGGGAATTCTATCATTATGACATTTTGTTATCTACAAATTACAATCATTATATCTTATCTTATGGTACAGAATTAGTTTAATGTAACCTACGCCTTCATGTGCGCTGCACGCGAGTCAGCAGGTCGTTTCCTCTCCATACTGGGTGTTCCCATTCCCATTGGCGGGGGAGGCATTCCCGGCCCGGGCCGACTTATTCCTGAAAATAAGAGGGGTCCATATTAACCTAATAAAATGTTTGAAGCAACGGAATTCTTTTATAGCAAATCTATAGGAGTTACATATGAATACGAGTTCTGTGGACATATTGCGTCGTTTAAAGACAATGTGCACTGATATTTGTTTTTCTGTCATATCTGATGAATACAGCAGCGTCATGATAGTGATTGTGACACACTTCATGAGGCCGAAATGAAATTTCTTCATTGATAACATTTTCCAAAACAAAAACCATTGATTACAAATAACTCAACGATTGGACAGTGCGTATCATTCCTGAGGAAATCCAAACTTCTTGTAACAAAATGCGATTTGTCTTCCAATCTTTCGACCTTGATACTCTTTCTTTCTTTTTTAAACCCCAAATCATTGATGAGTTTCAATATTATCATACTATTACATGTATATCATTTTGTACACTCCATGTCCTTAATTCTTGAAAAACATGTTGTAAGTATAACAGGTTTAATGAGGTTTGGTATGTCTAATCTAACTATTTCTTTGATGTCTTCAGCTATTTGGTCTCCTTTGATGCTGGTATACAAGTGTGCTACCTTACCTTTCAATATGCAATAAGTTAAAAGCTAACAAACACCATTCAGCACATTATTTCAACTTATGAAGCTATGGGTTTTAAAAACATACTATGAAAAAAACTAGAGTTATCTTACTTGATTATTTTAGTAGGTTGGAGGGTTGAGTACCATTGTATAAAGTCTCAATGCCAATTTGCCAATTTTGTTTGTTGATATCTGTTCATGTGTTCAGCAGAACATTTTATTGATTTACAAAGAAGGGTATGTTTACATAAAAGATGCAGATACTGATGGTTGTTTCATGTTTTTGACTCAAATTAAACGGTTTTTAAAAAGTAATGTTGAATGGGGAAAAATTAAGTATTTTTATCATGCAGGGTTTCCCAAATAGGCACGTTTAGGTGCATTTAATAGGACATATACAGTTAACACCTAAAAATAAAAAACATTTTTTTAACCGTCTCCCAAAAACTGAATGGGAGGACACACGACTTAGTTTCTCTGAAATTCTACTTGACTATTATGACTTGCACTCCCACAGATTGAACATTTTGACAATTTTTTTATTTTGGTCTTGGAATGAGCCATTTGTACAGGCATGTAAACAAGTAATTTAAGACTGCTGACAAAAAATTGGATCACAGATTTTTATAATAAGTTCAAAAATTGATGTTTTATGCATTATTCTAATACCGTTAGTAACGCTTTTAGCCATAAAACATTAATTTTTGAACATAAATATGAAAATCTGTGATCTGATCTTTTGTCCGAAGTCTTTTATCACTGGTTATCACTTATGATAGATTTATAAATAGAATTTATATATTTTTCCAACAAAAACTTTCTGTCCAAATTTATTTGGCTGTCATATTTGTCAGAAGCCTTCGAAACAATTCAATCTGATTTGTTTTGGTGATCTCCTTTGTAAGAGAAGTGAGCACAAACACTATGCGAATTTTGACATCAAGTAGAATAATCCCCTTTCATGTAAAAAAATCTAAGTACATAAAGTTTAAGTAATAAATCTTTTAACAGGTCCAAAATAAGGGTATTGTTAGCTAAACAGAAATTGTTGAGTGCTACTAGGAGAGCAAGAAGTAGCAGACAATGTTTCTAATTAATTTTATTTGGAAAAATACACAACATGTTTTCCTTTTAGATCAAAAATAAAAGTTAATGCGTTACAAAGTTTCAATACAGTTATGCATATCATGCAGATAACTAATAAAGAAAGCGGACTGCAACAAAAAAGCAGCAAATGTTACACTAAATGAGCGATATCCCCGAAATGCATCTAACTTAGCTCCGCAATCTTGACGCTTCTACAACATGATTACATCATGTATGTAATAAAATGTTATGCACTGAAAGCTCCTCTTCAGCGTACATCACCAAATCTAGGACGCAAATATACTCAAGCTAATTAAAACAGGAATACAAAATCTGGTAAAAAGTGCGTCCTATATCCTATATATAAATACTCACCTGAGTCTTTGGATTTTGAACTTTGACCTGTAATATTCACATGTGTAATAGGCTTAGATCTATTACAATGGGCTCTCTTATTCTTAACAACAATTACAGTTCATGAGGTTTTATCAGTGGAAAGTCTTATCCTCCGATATATTTATATAAAATGTGTGTGTTGAAAAATATTTTTGACTGAAACATTTATCACAGAGTTCTTCTTTAAAAGGTCATAAACCATATAGCAAGAGCACCATGGAGGCCTTGCATCGCTCCTCTGATGTTGTTATTTCTGTTCAACAAGCAGTATCACAACGGCCTGAATGCTTTACATACATGCATATTGACACATGGTTACATGTGTTCAAAGTTGTATGAGAATATCTTACCAAGTTAAAGATTTTGCCTGACTTTTATTAAATGGTTCAGTCTCACAATTATTATTGACACAGTTAAGGCTAACACGTACACAACATTACAGGTGAATGACCTAAACAGTTTGGTAGGGTAAAGGTTTTGCACTTTAGCAAATTGACCCCAAAGCTATGACAATACCGTGACTATTTCCCTGCGTAAAACAGACAAGCTTTAAATGGAAAAACTGACCGCTGTTTATTCACCAAATGATCCTTAAACTAGGTTAACTGCAAACTGTACAATACTGCATAAGGGAAATCTTTTCCAACCTTAATATCTATCAATCTAACATGTTTTTGTTTACTACAGAAATTGTTCAGATAATGTCTACAATACATCTACAGGGCCGGGACCAGGATTTGAAGTGTGAGTGGGCGTAAGTTTGGGGCACGACTTTTGGACTTGCGCCACATTCCACAGACTATGATAATATAAGGTATGAATGAGCATTTTTTTTGTGTGCGATTTCTTTTTGGGGGGGCATCAGAGGGTCTACCTCTGAGAATAGTCTGGATAGGTTTTGGCTAAAATGGTACTTTCAGGTGTATAATCTATTCATGTTCGATGTTAGCTTAGACATTTCAAGGTGTGCTGCACGCTAGGTACTTCCCCTTGGAAATGATCATCAGTGCATTTATTACAAAAGGTAACTGCGTTTCAAATCCTGTCAACCTACTAACCTATTTTCAAAAATGAAGAAGGGCATGTAATCTATGCTTTGATAAAATAAATACAACGCATATTATTCAGAATTGATGAAAAACAACTGGTTCACCTTTTTAATGTATAATTATGTGATCTTTCCATACATTATTTGAAAGGCTTTATGTGGAGAAATCGTAAAAAAACTATACTGCATACCTTAGAGATTGCTAAATAGGTAATTAATCATACTTTTCCGTGTATTATATAGATTTATCAAGGAAATGAAAAAAATATTTCAATATTTCAGGGAAATAATCAATTTGATAGGTTTTCACTGTCTTAAAATTTTAGCCCATTCTAACATTCAAATTAATTGTCAGCGCCAGGAAACAGTATCAACGTGTGAATTTAAATTGGCGATTTTTTCTAATAAAATGTTATTGAATGTCTTTTAATTCTAATTTTAGGCATAATCAAAAAGAAAAAATTGTTTGATTGTGAGATAGCAATATATATTTTAACCTAATGAACACCAAAAGAAAATATTTCACGAGTGGCTGAAATCGAAATTGATCCTCTATTTCACACCAATTTCTCACTAAAAAAAAATTTGCAATAACTAAAATGCGTTTATAACCAATTCATTTTACTGTTATCTGTAATCAGCATGCACTTTTAAATGATACCCAAATTGAAGCGGGTCACCTGGCATCGACATTCTCCACCTTATTACCAATGGCAGGACAATTGGTACGAGTTAAAATATTTGTGTATGATTGAATTCCTAATGGTGAAATAGGTGAAACGTTTCTGAGTTGGCTGAAAAATGACATTGAGATGATTTTATTTAAATGCAATCAGGATATTACTTAAAAGACACACTTAATTTTGTAATGGCATTCAATACATGTTTGACTGTTCCCCACTCAACCCCGCTCCCCCCCCCCCCCCCCCCCCCCCATTGAAATATGGCTACCTACTAGAGTTGAGTATTAATGATTGAATTCTTTGAATAACATTATTTTTTATGAAAGTGACATGTATTGTTAACAAGCGAATGGACTTAAGATGATTTTGATATTTGCTGAATGTTATAATATTCAGATTTTTTTTTACAAATCATTTTTTTTAAGTTAATCAAGTTAATCCACATTAATTCAAGTAAAGGCGATTCTTAATAGTGAAATGCTTTTCTGAGTCTGTTTGAGGCAGGACTTGCTCTTCCCAATAACTCCTATTCATAAACTAGTGTAATCAAGGGATGTAAGGTTCTCTGTACTTTTAACATTGACAATTTTAACCAGGGCTATTCATACTTAAAATGTTCCTAATCATAGCTCCAGATTGATGACCTTTTCAATAATGGATTTCTTTTAAATACATGTAAACCGAAGTTCACATAAATATAATTTTCTACGTTTGATTGAAAAGAAGTAGGAGAAAATTGTTTCCCCTTGTATCGTTCCGAAACGATACGCCTGGGGGCGCTATGATTTCGCGCTCTATCGAGCACGTGTTTACCGTGCAATATTGAGTGATTCATTCAGCGCATGGTCACCAAGCTGTGTACAAGCATGTCCGACGTTTTTTTATTTCAAAAAACTTAACGGGTTCATTCATAGCAAACATCGGAACTCATAATTATATTCTTGAAATCAGTATACATTATGATATACAAAATTTTGTCTTTATGTTTAACAAAAGTTGTGTTGTTACATAGATATATCAATGCTTTTTGAATAATTTCAATGAAAATGTGTTGTTTATGTTAGTATATGTTGAAATATGTGAAAATGTTTGTGTATGTACAGTTGATTGGCCATGACGCTTACAACAAATTAAACATTTGTATACTCTACATGTTGTTTTTCGTCTTAGTACAAGATCGAATTAGTAAGATAGAGTGAGTAAGGATTGATTCTAGGGGACTGGGTTTTCCCATGGCAGTACAAATGAAAAGGTGAAATTAAAGGTATTGAATTTAATGCAGCGGATCAATGATTCCGTTGTTTCCAAAGTAAAGTAAGTATATTAAAACGGTACAATTTTGTTGTACCAGGAGATTAGCTTGGGGGGTGAGAATATTCAGTTATTTAATTGCAGTCATGTTAACTATATAGATACGCTATTCGTACTATAAACAGACCGAAATTATCATTTTATCATAAAAGTTTCAATGGAGAAATATGGAACGAGGGCTTAGATGACAACATGGCTTGAATCAAGTGACTGAGTTAATCATGAAAAGAAAAGTTGATCTTGGGTTTGGCTAGAGTGAAAGGAGAGTGCAGCACCCAGCTCTATGTTGATAGCAGCCTTCGGCTCTAAATATAGTCTCCGTGGCCAACTGCTTCAAAAGTTATCTTTAAAGCGTAATGATACTTTTAATTAAAATTGAACAGTTTCGTAATCCACAAACGGATTTATCATGAAATGATCCATGGAGCAAGCAGGTTGTTATGTGACAAATAGAAAGCTGCAAGCCCATAATTTGTATCATGTGATCCATGTGTTTGTACTGATTATGCACCAGTCAATTAATTTGTAACCACGCCCCCCACAGGTCAGGGAAATAGCGGGGACTTTGACTTTCAGACCAGCCAATTCCAGGTAAAATTTCTGCCCTGTGGAGACAAATTGCTTGTAAAATCCCAGCCTAATGCCCCCGCACCAATGGGACATCCTAGGTAAGGCCCTTTCCCCGATGGCGCGAAGCCAAAACCACCGCATTCACTTGGCACTGCGGGGCCATCTGGAAGGTAAAAACATGGCCCATTTCCCCGGTATATCCCGGACCTGGGGGGCGGGGGGTGTCTACAATTGACAGCATTACAAGCATCTGCCAATTATCAGATAATGAGTGTGATCATTGTAACAGAACAAAGCAACATGTTGCATGGGTTACAGAAGGTTATCATAGTCACATTGACATGTTTATTGGAGTATTTGGAGATGTGTGAATTACAAAAATGGTTTGTGTATTACAATTTCTACTGTAAATGACTGGGTATAAGACGATAGGGGGTATTAGACGCAGGGAAAAAAATTATGTGAAAAGTCCAAGAAAAAAACTTTTAATCTATGTTTTTGGTTAAAAGACAAATAGAAAATATGTCAAATCGTCTGGCATTTTCGGCCACCATGTTTGTTGACAGTGACAAAAATTATTTTTTTCGTGAAAATGGTGACGGTTATCTTTAAAACCATACAATGATAAACTGTCAAGAATGAAAAGTTAAGTTATGCAAAAACCTTATATTGTACGGGTTTGTTCTCAAAATTTCAACACCTACAGAAAAGAATAAAGAATGTGACAAAGTAAGAAAAAACAAGACCATTATCGCAACAGTTTGTAGTATTGGTATGTTAAACAGGTTAAAGGCAGTCAAGTTTTTCACACCTTCTCGTACAACTGACAAAAAATATTTTGACAGTGCCCAACTTTGCTTTTTTACAAGTTTAATTATTGTTCAATTCTATTTATTATTCAAAATAATATTGAATAACTTTAATCGAAAAATATTTATGTTTAAATTATAAATGTCTTACGATATACCGTATCCCGATCTTCCACTGCCGTTTTAACTTGTATATACTCTATCAATATGACGTGAGTAACATCCCTTTCTACATAAATCTAAACAAACTCTCGGCTTGAAATCGACCTCAGAAAAACGATTTTTCCGTTTTGGACTGAAATTATAAGAAAAAAACCCAACTGATACTGAAATCAGTCTGGCCAAAAGTGGTCAAAATTGGACCAGACTGGCAAAATATCAAGTTTTAAGAACCTCTGCTTAGCACCCTGTCCTTTTCTGCACCACTCTGCCCTTACATGGTAAACAAGAGCAGTCGTAAGACAGCACGCTCGACTACGCTGCTTTGACTTAGAATACAATAACGATGTAATAATACCAAGTTTGGTCTCTTTATGTCAAACCTAACTAAAAATGTTCGATACATAAGGTGACTTTGATGCTGCCCTCCCACCAACCTGCCCATACAATGACGCAAGTCATTCAAATAACTTGATTTCCCATTATGAAAATGTGGTTAAGAATATACAAATATGCCTTTCAAAGGAAATCAAAAAAAAAATTAAAAAAATTAAAAAAAATTCAAGGGCCATAATTTGTATTTAGGCTTAAAACGGCGTTATGTTTCTTGTTGTAAGATGGTCGTAAATAATTTTGAATTTTATTAAAATCCCAACTTGCCCTTAACTTTTACTTGCCTAAAACTTTAACCTAAGTCAATCAGTGGCCATTACTTGTATTAAGGATATGGAGTTATGTAACCTCCTTGGGTGATGGTCCCGAACAATTGTGTGAAGTCAATTGAATGAAGGGTATAGAAGTTATTCAACAATATCCCAACCTGCCCTAAAACTTAAACCTAAGTTCCATAGTCAATCAGGGGCCATAATTTGTATAAAAGATAATATGGAGTTATCTAACCTCATTATGTGATGGCTCTGAACATCTGTGTGAAGTATTAAGTCAATTGAATGAATGGTATTGGAGTTTTAAGTGAAAATCCCAACTTGCCCTAAAACTTTAACCTGCCCTAAAACTTTAACCTTAGTCAATCAGGGGCCATAACTTGTATTTAGTATAATATGGAGTTATGTAACCTCATTGTGTGATGGTCCTGAACAACTGTGTGAAGTATTTAGTCAATTGAACAAAGGATATAGAAGTTATTAATAAATATTCCAACTTGCCCTGAAACTTTAACCTAAGTTTCATAGTCAATCAGGGGCCATAATCTGTGTAAAGAATAATATGGAGTTATCTAACCTCATCATGTGATGGCCCTGAACAACTGCGTGAAGTATTAAGTCAATTGAATGTAGGGTATTGGACTTATAAGTGAAAATCCCAACTTGCCCTAAAACTTTAACCAATGCCGACTCCGACGCCGACGCTGGGGCGAGTAGTATAGCCCAACTATTCTTCGAATAGTCGAGCTAATAACAACAAAATGTGTCCTGATTCTCCCAATTGTGATCAGAAAGTAACTAGACTGTGAAATATTATTTCAGATTATACTTGTTCCACAGGACACTGTAAAGACAATATTCACACAACCAAGGACATTTTACCATTTTAAAACAGTACAGCAGATTCACAAGATAGTCGCCATTGTAATCAGACTAGACAAAATTTGCGGAGTATCCCCTAATGTTATGGGAAACACTTAATGGTAGAGTGCCTGGCTGACCTCTCCGTTCCATTCCCGGCTCTGTTACAATCTTAAACGACTATATTCAGATAATGACAAAACATTTCAAATCATTGAAGATAGTAACTTCTGAATATCTTTTTAAAAATATACTAAGACAATTAGTGTGAAAGATTGTTTTTGTCTTTGTGGACTAAAGTTAGTCTTACAAGACAACATAAGATATTACCTCCATATGGCATGGGTGACATTCCTGGACCATGGGGCGTTACCGGCATTCCCATCCTGGGGGCCATTCCTGGGTGACCCGGTGCAGGGCTGTATCCAGGCCTGGGTGGGCCCTGGAAATACATAAGTGCATATTTAATATTTATTGCAACATAAAAGTAAGAGACATCATTCCAAGCCACTTATAAATCCCTTGGTTTCTTATGACAAAAGCCATGTTTTACATGTGACATTTATGCCAAGCAAAAATAAACATTGAAATGATCTAATCTGTGACTGAACTGCCAAGCAATAAAACACAGAAAAATGTTCTTGCCAAGCAATAAAACACATGGAAAATGTTCAAATCAATGACAGTACTGTAAAGCAATAAAACACATGGATATAGTCTTACCAATAACAAAACTGCCGAGCAACAATATACATTCAAATGTTCTAATCCGTGATAGAACTGCCAAGCAACATAACACATGAAAATGTTCTGATCTGTGAAAGAACTGTCAGGCAACAAAACACATAGAATGTTCTAATCCATTACAGAACTTCCAGAAAACACATGAATATGTTTAATCCATGACTGTTCTGCTTGGCGACAAAACAAATGGAAATGTTCTAATCCATGACAGTTCTGTCTGGCGACAAAACACATGGATATGTTCTAATCCATGACAGTTCTGCCTGGTGACAAAACACATGGATATGTTCTAATCCATGACAGTTCTGCCTGGCAACAAAACACATGGAATTGTTCTAACCCATGACAGTTCTGCCTGGCAAATGGGTATGTTCTAATCCATGACAGTTCTGCCTGGCAACAAAACACATGGAATTGTTCTAATCCATGACAGTTCTGCCTGGCGACAAAACACACAGAAATGTTCTAATCCATGTCAGTTCTGCCTGGCGACAAAACAAATGGGTATGTTCTAATCCATGACAGTTCTGCCTGGCGACAAAACAAATTTGTATGTTCTAATCCATGACAGTTCTGCCTGGCGACAAAACAAATGGATATGTTCTAATCCATGACAGTTCTGCCTGGCGACAAAACAAATGGATATGTTCTAATCCATGACAGTTCTGTCTGGCGACAAAACAAATGGATATGTTCTATTCCATGACAGTTCTGCCTGGCAACAAAACACAATGGATATATTCTAATCCATTACAGTTCTGCCTGGCAACAAAACACACGGATATCCGATGTTTTAATCCATGACAGTTCTGCCTGGCAACAAAACAAATGGATATGTTCTAATCCATGACAGAACTACCCAGCAGCAAAACATAGAAATGACCTAGCTTATCCTGACAGTTCTGCCTAGCATCAAAATGCATGGTAATGTTCTAATTTGTGACAGAACTGCCCAGTAACAAACAACTTGAAAATGTTCTTATTCATGGCAGAACTCCCTGGAGGCATGAAAATGTTCTAATGTATGAGAGTACTACCATTAAAAAACACTTATTTATCACTGTATTAAAAAACAGACAAGAGCTGTCACAGTATGTGATGAATGCCCCCGAATGTGACATTGACCTATGAACAAGGACAGTACATGTAAAGTTAAAGATCAAACACTGACCTTTGATGTATGCATGTGGATCTTGCATACGACACCAAGTTTTTGTTGCAAATCTGTCATATACATGACAAAATTACAGCCTGGTTATGACATCTATGTGCATATATTCAGCATTTCATAATAATCCAAGAAACGCCGCAATGCGACGAAACCAGGTTTTTAATGATTGACAAAGAACTTCAGCCTGTGTCTGTTTTTCTATTTTTAGTAACAGTGACCTTGACCCTAGGGACCCCAAATGCAATCCATTGAAAGGTATCCATAAACTCTTCCTTTATACCAAGTTGTGTCAGGATATGTCAACAATACCTTAAGTTATTCAGTTTCAACCATTGTTCTTTTTTAGTAATAGTGACCATGACCTTGAACCTAGGGACCCAAAATGCAATCCCATGAAAGGTATCCATAAACTCTTCCTTTATACCTGGTTTGGTCAAGATATGTAGACCCTGACTAAAATTATTCAGTTTCAACTGTTTTTTTGTTTTAGTAACAGTGACCTTGACCTTGAATCTAGGGACCCCAAACGCAATCCCATGAAAGGTCTCCATAAACTCTTCCTATTGACCAAGTTAAGTCAAGATATGTCAACCCGTACTAAAGTTATTCAGTTTCAACTGTTTTTCTATTTTTAGTAACAGTCACCTTGACCTTGAACCTAGGGACCCCAAACACAATCCAATGAAAGGTCTCCATAAACTCTTCCTAAAGATCAAGTTTAGTCAAGATATGTCATCCCTAACTAAAGTTATCCAGTTTCAACTGTTTTTCTATTTTTAGTAATAGTGACCTTAACCTTGACCCTAGGGACCCCAAACGCAATCCCATGAAAGGCCTCCATAAACTCTTCCTATTGACCAAGTTTAGTTAAAATATGTCATCCCTAACTAAAGTTATTCAGTTTCAACCGTTTTTCTATTTTTAGTAACAGTGACCTTGACCCTAGGGACCCCAAATGCAATCCCATGAAAGGTCTCCATAAACTCTTCCTATTGACCAAGTTTAGTCAAGATATGTCAACCCTAACTAAAGTTATTCAGTTTCAACCGTGTTTCTATTTTTAGTAACAGTCACCTTGACCTTGAACCTAGGGACCTCAAACGCAATCCCATGAAAGGTCTCCATAAACTCTTCCTATAGACCAAGTTTAGTCAAGATATGTCAACCCTAACTAAAGTTATTCAGTTTCAACCATGTTTCTATTTTTAGTAACAGTCACCTTGACCTTGAACCTAGGGACCTCAAACACAATCCAATGAAAGGTCTCCATAAACTCTTCCTAAAGATCAAGTTTAGTCAAGATATGTCATCCCTAACTAAAGTTATCCAGTTTCAACTGTTTTTCTATTTTTAGTAATAGTGACCTTAACCTTGACCCTAGGGACCCCAAACGCAATCCCATGAAAGGCCTCCATAAACTCTTCCTATTGACCAAGTTTAGTTAAGATATGTCATCCCTAACTAAAGTTATTCAGTTTCAACCGTTTTTTCTATTTTTAGTAACAGTGACCTTGACCTTGACCCTAGGGACCCCAAACGCAATCCCAAGAAAGGTCGTCATAAACTCTTCCTATTGACCAAGTTTAGTCAAGATATGTCATCCCTAACTAAAGTAATTCAGTTTCAACCGTTTTTTTTCTATTTTTAGTAACAGTGACCTTGACCTTGACCCTAGGGACCCCAAACGCAATCCCATGAAAGGTCTCCATAAACTCTTCCTATAGACCAAGTTTAGTCAAGATATGTGGACCCTGACTAAAGTTATTCAGTTTTAACTATTTTTTTTATTTTTAGTAACAGTGACCTTGACCTTAGGGACCCCAAATACAATCCCATGAAAGTATCCATAAACTCTTTCTATAGACCAAGTTTGGTAAAGATATGTCAACCCTAACTAAAGATATTCAGTTTCAACCGTTTTTCAATTTTAAGTAACAGTGACCTTGACTCTAGGGACCCCAAACGCAATCCCATGAAAGGTACCCATAAACTCTTTCTATAGACCAAGTTTGGACAAAATATGTCAACCCTTACTAAAGTTATTCAGTTTCATAGGTGAGTTTGACGCGGCCCTCCCGCCCAAACAACGACGTTCGCCATTCTTATAACCAGGTTTCACTATGTGAAAACCTGGTTAATAAAGCAAGGAATGAGGTAGGGACATGGGTCTTCCAGTCGCGACACGCCGTCTTGGTATGATGAACACATGTGGCAAGTTATTTTAAAATCCATCCATACAAGAGAAAGTTACTGCCTGGACACAACAACCTATACTCTGTGTCCTTATATGCAGCGTTCCATTGTGAATAAACACTAAGTGTGACCTTGAACTTAGAGGTAGGGACACGGGTCTTGCACACGACACGTTGTCTTGGTATGTCCAACACATGTGGCAAGTCATTTAAAAATCTGTCCATACAAGAGAAAGTTACAGCCCAGACACGAGTTATTGAGCCGGACACACGGATGGACGGACAGACGGACGGCGGTGCGATTTTAATATGCCCACCTTCGGGGGCATAAAAACTAAAATAATATTGATTGCAATAGCTTTGACAGTGTAATGGTCATAGTATAACATTCCGTTATAGACGGAAGTATGTTCATAGTATGTATGTTAACTTGGTTTGTAATATACAAATTAGCAAATTCCAGGCTCTGTGTGGATTGAGAATTTACTGTATACAAAGACCAGCAGACCCCTTATGGGTCGAGCATGCTTTTCCCTGAAGGGATCTGTTGGTGTTTGTTTGACGTCGCACGTTACAACAGTAATCTTTGGAATTTTATCCAAAACAGAATAAACTGAAAAAATATTCTTTAAATGCCAAACATTTGCTGAGTGCTAAGTTCAACAAGAGATTATGTTACTTCGAGTTTTCTGTAGATTCATATCCACAAAATCAATGAGTAAATAAATAATAAACAATAATTTTCTCTATTATTTAAGTTTATCAGAACAAATCCTGTGCCTTGGTTTAAATTGCTGCTTGGAAGCAGACATTTACATAACAAGAGCGGTCACAGACAGCTATATCCCCCGCCTCATGGGGCATTTTTTTGTAACGAAAGCCAATCAATGGTAAGGGTAGTTTCTCAGGAACATAAGAAATGCGTAAAATTAAGAAAGGGCAATAACTCTTTCAAATAAGGTCAAATTGCAAAAGCCTGACAATATGCGCTGCATCACTTTAAGATCATCAACGTAAGTGGAGTTGCGAAGAAACCAATTTTATATGTAAAATAAGCAAAGGGCAATAACTCTTTCAAAAATGGTCAAATCAGGAAAGCCCGACAATATGCGCTGCTTCACTTTATGATCATCAATCTGTGAAAGTTTGGTAGAAATCGCATGAAAAACGTAAGAGGAGTTGTGAAGAAACGAATTTTAAATGTAAAATAAGCAAAGGGCAATAACTCTTTCTAAAATGGTCGAATCGGGAAAGCCCGACAATATGCGCTACTTCACTTCATGATCATCAATCTGTGAAAGTTTGGTAGAAATTGCATGAGAAATGTAAGAGGAGATGCAAAGAAATGAATGTGGGCCGGCCGGCCGGCCGGACGGAGGCACACACACACGCATGCACGCAGGCACGTACACACACACACACACGGAATCGCGCCTACCATTACTATATCCCTTCGCCATTTCAAGGCGGGGGATAATAAACATGATGCGAACAGGAGCCTAGCTAGTCTGAGTTGTTTTATGCAAGTCATTACCACATCGGGGGACATGTCTGGCCCTGCAATACAGTCTGCATAATAGGACTGCAAGACCCGTTTTTGCAGGACCAAACAAATTTGTATTACAAATATTTGTCATGTTACATTAAAGCTTCGATCATATATCACATGGTTAAAATTATAACTTCACAACAATGTACAATTTTTACACATGTTTTTGCACTATTTGAGTGAACAAGAACCGACGGGGTTTCACTATACATGTACTATTAGGTATCAAAAATATATTCCTTTAATTGGTCTTTTTAATGTTTGATTGACAATCAACATTGTGTTAATTCCTTGGCTTGAAAAAACAAATACATTCAACAGGCCAACTTTGCCAACTTTGTCCTCTTTCAAGTTCAAGACTATAAACTGTAACACTGACCGAAATAATATCATGATTTAAAGGTTGTGTACTGACTGTTGTAAAACCATGTTTATGTGTACTGATTGTTCTAAATCTATCTTTTTAAAAGTTGTGTGCAGATTGGTCTAAATCTCTAATGTTAAAGTTGTGTACTGACTGTTATAAAACCATGTTTTTCCGTACTGACTGTTCTAAATCTATCTTTTTAAAGGTTGTGTGCAGATTAGTCTAAATCTCTAATGTTAAAGGTTGTGTACTGACTGTTCTAAATCTATCTTTTAAAGGTTCTAAATCCATATCTTAAAAGGTTGTGCACAGACTGTTATAAATCCATATTTTTAAAGGTTGTGTTCTGACGGTTCTTAATCTTTTTTTAAATGTTGTGTATAGACAGACATAAATCAATATTTTTAAAGGTTGTGTACAGACTGGCATAAATCCATCTTTTAAAAGGTTGTGTACAGACTGGCATAAATCTATCCTTTTAAAGGTTGTGTACAGACTGACATAAATCTATCATTTTAAAGGTTGTGTACAGACTGACATAAATCTATCATTTTAAAGGTTGTGTACAGACTGACATACATCTATCATTTTAAAGGTTGTGTACAGACTGACATAAATCTATCATTTTAAAGGTTGTGC
The DNA here is from genome assembly GCF_026914265.1 of Mya arenaria. Classification (NCBI taxonomy): domain Eukaryota; kingdom Metazoa; phylum Mollusca; class Bivalvia; order Myida; family Myidae; genus Mya; species Mya arenaria. Next base: position 12,539,136 of record NC_069128.1, on the reverse strand, counting down.
ACAGACTGTTAATAATCTATATTTTCAAAAAAATTGTGTTCTGACCATTCTTTTTTTTAAATGGTGTGTCCAGACTGAAATAAATCTATACTTTTAAAGGTTGTGTACAGACTGACATAAATCAATGCTTTTAAAGGTTGTACAGACTGACATAAATCAATGTTTTTAAAGGTTGTGTACAGACTGACATAAATCAATGTTTTTAAAGGTTGTGAACAGACTGAAATAAATCTATACTTTTAAAGGTTGTGTACAGACTGAAATAAAATCTATACTTTTAAAGTTTGTGTACAGACTGACATAAAACTATATTTTCTCATGATTGTGTTCTTAATCTTTTTTTAAATGTTGTATACAGACTGAAATAAATCTATCCTTTTAAAGGTTGTGTACAGACTGACTTTAATCTATCTTTAAAGGGTTGTGTCCAGACTCTTCTATATCTATCTTTTTAAAGGCTTTGTTCAGCCTGTTCTTAATCTGAATACATACTGTCATAAATCTATCATTTTAAAAGCTATGTGCCGACTGTTAAAAATTTCTCTTCTTAAAGGTTGTGTTAAGACTGTTATAAATTTATATTTTTAAAGGTTGTGTACAAACTGTTCTAAATCCATCTTTTTAAAGGTTGCATGTGTTAAAAATCACTGTTCAGCTTCTAAATTTTATGCAGTGAACTATTATTATACGACAACCACTGAAGGTATTTGGGCGCATGTACTATGACTTGTCTCAAAACTATCTCATGACCAAAATACATTAATACTGCAGCCTGCTGAAATTGTGCAACGCACAAGGACAATGTTTTTACAAGGAATGAGTACAGTTTACTGACTTGAATGTCACTTGAGTTCTGTGAGATAAAGTTTCCTTTTACGTGACTGCACGCATGTGCATTATTTTTCAGTGTAAAATGGATAAGGCCCATCATGACTGCATCACTTTCTGCATCGTCAGCAACCACAGTACATTCTTCCCTTACACTTCATATATACTTTGGGACGATTGACAGACAAAATCTCATTTTAATGAATATGCATGAGGCAGGAGAGACAACACTTCTTCTAATGAATTCGCATGTAACACTCAAATATTGTTCAATAACTTTACAGTGTCAGTAGCCTCCATGGCCGTGTGGTCTTCACTACTGCCAAATACCATTGTACTGAGAAGGCGGACAGTACAATGGTATTTGGCAGCCGCTTCAACTCCGGCAATCACCAGAATATTTTTCGACCGTAATGCAACCGGTACTTTCTGTAACTAATGAAACTGCCTCATTAATTATTCATGATTACGAGATTTTCCTAGCCAAATTGCCCATGGTACACAACAAAGCATAATGTAGTGTGTATGGGTGGGGGGGGGGGGGGGGGGGGAGGGGTATCTGATGATGCACTTCTAGAGGCTCTGAGAACATCTACATTCAAAACCTGTTGGCTCGATATCGCTTAACTCAACAACCTTGTTGGTTTGAACTTGCATTAAAAGGACTGATTTTTTTTACAATATGTTCACATAAAATTCTTTCAGGTGGCTCAATTTCTCGAAGGTCAATTTTTCGCCATGCTAAATGTCATTTTCACAGTCCAGGGTAAGAAATGAACACTTAGATTTGGTTCCTTGTCTAGATTTCGGACAAGGCGCTAATCTGTTTGAGCAAACATGCATTTTAATTCTGTCTTTACATGTATAAATTTAAGAAGAGCAGATATCTTACAATTGTAGAGCGTGCTTATAATATTTAACTCATGTATTAAAATGTGCCATCTATATGTTCAGTGCTGGGTTATTATTTAATGTGGTATGTTAAAATGTTCATCACTGAATAAATATGCTTGTTTATTGTTTTCATATAGTTGTGTTTGTAAAAAAATAATAATATAATATGGTGTTGTCTTTGAATTAAATGTGTTGCAAACAGTATGATGTGGGTAAGGGAAATATGTCCTATAAATATAAATATGTCCTCTTCTCCAGCTGGTGATAACGTAAAAAAATAATAAGCAAAGTAAACATGACTTTATAGCAAAGTAAACATGACTTTATTTAACATAACAAAGAAAAAAATCAGTCATAGCTAGGTATTCCCACTGGCTCGATATTTGCGAGGCTCAAGGTATTTTGACCTGGAGTCCCTGGAATATCAAGCCAATGGTGTTGACAGTATTTGTAGATGACCTTTTTTGAAAAGGCATAAATTTGCAATAAGCTGAGACCATTCAATGTATTTGTGTACAGATAAATATTCTATGGGGGCCTCATCATGTTTGAATCAGTGATGGGGGATAGATATCTAATCTTTGAGACTGTCCTTATTCAATTCTGTTACAACTGCGACTGCAGCATTCACAGCTAGTTTAAAAAACCCATCAATAATCATTTATTTTCATCACCATATATAGTAAACTAAAATTGATTTACGCTGAATACTAAACAATAAACCATCACATATCAGCCAATAAGAAGCGAGGTGAGCTCTGGAAATCATATCTTACAAGCATATATTCAGGCCTTTATCATGCAGGGTTTCTCATTTTGTCTAAGAGCAGCTGGAAGATTATTTAAATAAGACTGAGATATGTGGGACCTCCCACCTGTCAAAGGGGCGGCATTAAAGTAGCAGTGTGGGCCAACACTTATTGCCTTTTTATACGTGGCTTAACTTCATTGTTTTTTTTCAAAGGGGCAGCATAAAAGTGGCTATGATGGTCGACACTTATTGCCTTTTTTATATGGCTATATTTACTTGGGACGATTTGAAACCCCTGATAATGAAATTTGAGTCAAATTGCCTTCCTCATATCTTTGTTTGTGTTCTATTGAAATATTAAAATGGTTTCTTTCTTTGCCAAGATATCCATGTTCTTGCAGTGCCCTCAGTTGTAATTTGTATTAAGGGTCTTCCACAGTGCTAAAGTTGTTTGAAGGATTCTAACACAAGAAATGTTTAAAAAAATCCTTTTTTATCTAGTTTTGAGGTTTAATATTAAGCAGGCATATTATAAATGTATTTGTTGTACATGTACATGTGAAGCTGTAATTAGGAGTTAAATTTTTTTTATGATATCTCAGATTTCTAATAAAAAACCATTTGCTTTCTTTCCGTAAATGTCTTTATACAAAATGAATATGTTTTGGTGTCAAAATAGAGCAGTACTACCCAAGCAACAATGTCTTGAGGCGTTATGGTTATTGCAGCAACAAATTCATAGTTATAAATGTATATTGACTTTTCCTTAAAATTGCAAATGCTTTTTGGTCAAAAATCTGATAAAATCTTCTTTCGTAAAATTTGTTCAACTCCATATTACCCCAAAATATTTCACAATGGATGTTTAACTTCCTTAAAAAGATCTTTCCTCAAAACTAAATAAAACATGAACTTTTGAACTTTTTAATTTTAGGCTTTTCCCACCCACTTTTGCACTGTGGAAGGCCCTTAAAGTTTCTTACGATTCGGGATATTAATTGAACATGTCACCTGAGGCGTGCATTGTTATAAAAATAAATGACTACAACATCCTTGTAAATATGCATAACAAATTGGAAACTGACCTTCAGGTCTTCCATTACATTAAAACGTTCAGTGTTAATTCCCAACAATCTGGTGGCATCAATTTATTGTGACTTAAAGAGTTCTTATCTACAGTTATTTTTCAACCTATATAGTAAGTATTGTCTTTATCATGTTTTTGGGTCAGAACATTAAACACACCCTTTTCTTTCATATGATTTACACCCATGATTTTAGAGTGAACTTTTAACCATAGATGAGAGTGAGAGGACGAATTTAGCGTAGTATACTCCTCAAAATAAGTTAAGGACTAAATAATCAATCTTATCTATTTTAATAGTTTAAGAAGTTATTCATTACATCAAAGTTTATTTATCACATACAATGTACTGTAAATCATTTGCAAACATCTGGAATAAAAGAAAACAATGTTGAGCCCTTTCACCTCTCAAATGTAACGAAGTATGGAATGACTTCATCCATGTGGGAGGGGTTTAAATGGATTAGACAACAGATGACTTGTGGCGGTGGGTGCCCGGCTGTTTTTGCGTCAGCGGCAGGCAGATTTGACGGTTTGTTGTTTGTTGCAAGGCTGCGGGGGCACAGGTACGGGCCTCAACAGGGACAACACAGACAGGTGCCAGGTCTGGTTCTTTCTTTGCTGGCGGCAGGCGGCAGCTGTGCCCGGTCTCTGGTGGTCCAGACTTGAGCGAGTCTTATTTTTGGTACCTGGTGTTTCAGACTTGAGCCAGTGTGCTTCTTGGTCTCTGGTGTTTCAGACTTGAGCCCGTGTACTTCTTGGTCTCTGGTGTTTCAGACTTGAGCCGGTGTCCGGGCTTTTCTTTGTTTCCGGCAGGCAGCAGTGCTTGGTGTTTTTGTTTGTTTCCGGTCATTGCAAGAAAATTCTCAGAAAATGACATAGAACTGATAACGTTTTCCACAACGCATTAATCTTACTTACTTATGATTTACATTGCTTACGCAACATTCATCTTACACAGTTTTATCGATTTTCTCATTTCAAAAATTAGTATTGTCTACTAGTAAAATCCATTCAGTTTAAAAATAGTGCTGGTATATTTATCTATACTCATCCATGAATTTCACATGCTAAATAACAACACTTCATGGCTTCCAAAAACAATGCACCTTGCAAGGAAGCAGAAAGCTGCTGCAAAATAATGAAGACACAGAGCCCAAAGATCGACATCGATGGTGAAATTGATCGATAGAAACTTCGAAAAGAGTTACTCTGCTAAAAATGACAGCGATTTGTTGAAAACTTATTGACAGTTTAGTTTGAAATGATCACATGACATGCAAGGTGTTTCAAAAATACATTCTGTGCTTTATAAACCGGGAAACCATTCTATGCTATTTTGAATGGGGAAACTCAACTGAGACATCGACATGATTAGTTTTCTTTCTGTTTTAGCAATACTATTGCGATTTATTTGTAAGTGGTGTTAATAAAGATTTCTTCTATCACTCTAATAAACATTTTTTCAAACAAATGACAATTATTTTTTACGACTGTTCCCCTCAAGCCAGTTACATTTTCGTCAAAAAAGAGAAAATCAAAATGTCACAGTCAAGCTCAAACAAAACCATACACATGGTCCAAATGACATTGCTGTAGCTTCAAAAATAAGAAAGTATGACAAAATTACAGTCTATGTCATTCAAGCACAACATTGATATTTGTTTACAAAACTGTACACATTGATAATTTTTCATAGCTGAAATTTCAAAGACAAGAAAGTAGGTCAAAAGTCACAGTATGTATGTAGGTCATCGAAGCACTAAATTGATATTAGCTTTGTAAACTGTACACATTTTCCAAACATTAATAAAGAAAGGTAAAAAAAGTGGGGCCCACTATATGATGATACATACAAAGTATCATGAGTCTGAACCTGGCAGTTTCAGACAAGAAGATTTTCAAAGACTTCCCTATATAAGTCAATAGTAAACTTGTGAACCCCAGGGACATGATTTGAACAAATTTGGCAGAGGACCACTCGACAATGTAATATACTAAATATCTAAGCTCTTGGCCTCGTAGTTTTTCCCAAGTTCTTCCTTTTGGTTGTCATGGCAATAAGAGTTCTGCATGGAATTCATTTCTTTGAACACTTGTGAAAGGCCAACATTCAAGGAACATCACAGCAAAGTTTCATCTAAATTGGCCAGGCGGTTTAGAAACTGTTAATGGACAACGGACGGATGGTCAGGGCAATGGGAAAAGCTAATACTGAGTACAGTACATGCTCAGGTTAGCTAAAAAACATATATATTTTGTCTTTCAATCATTTAAATAAGAAATTGTTAAATTAAGAACCAATTCATGGTGTCCTCTCATGCTTTGCATCAATGGTCTTTCTTGTTACCATTTTAAATACATGAAAACACACACATTATCCGTGCAAAATTTATTTAATCCATTTGATTGCCTTTTCTCACTAAATAAAAAATAACAAATGTGGTACTTATGTTATTTTGAGGAGTATACAATAAACCAAATATTTGTCACTAAATGGATTATTTATCGGACAAATTCTTGATTAAGTTTTTGTTGGCCAATAATGAGGGCAGTTATAAATAAATGTTATGGGCTTTCGCATGAGTTCGGAAAAGGCATATTAGTCTAGATTCCAGTTCTGGACCCATGTTATTTGATTTCCTAACAACTGAGTTGAACATCAGGTCGGAATGACACCATTCCGACTATAAAAGTGTGCGAAATTTTTAGTAGCGCTCATTGATACCAAACATTTTGTTTGGATCGCAACTTAAGCTATTGAATAGATGTTGTGATGCAATTAACATAATAGAAATAAATGTTTAAATAATAGTTCTCATTTGAAGAGTTTTTTGTTTAAAAATTCAAACTGAATTTTGAAGAAACATATAATTTTTGAACAGTATAAGGAGACTGCTTGTTGTTCATAAGGAGCTTTCTTTTATACAAAAAAACATTATAAACACTTTAATAGTTGACTTTATACATGGACTATAATTGTTTGCATAAAGTAATTAACAAACAAATACATTAAAATTTAAACAAAAGGTGTACAGTACATCAGTTAAAAAGAAACTGTCTATGAAGGATTACAGAGCTCAACTAAAAAGCCTACAATGATCCTGCTGGTGAGTTCGGTATTTCCTTTTTCAATTTCTTTAATTATATTTTGAATTAAAGTGGGATTGGAAATCAACAAGTGTATATAATGTGATAAAATATATTGATGCCATGGTATACTTTTTTTACTTTCCTTTTTTCATAAATAAAAAAAGTATATCATAATCAAATCAAATACATGTCTGTTTTGCTCGTGACCCATTTGTTTTGTTTTTTATATAATTGATATATTAATATTATAATAAACCAATAAAATCCCCGGCTTTAATATATTTGTCTTATAATAAGCCTATATTGAACTGCCATAAAATTTGAAAAGAAATTTAGTTTATTCAATATATAAAGATGTTTGTATTTTTTAATAACACACTTTTATTTCATTATTATTGTATTAATTTAACAAATAACAAAATAATAAGCTACTGTTATTCATTTTGTTTATTTTATTATAATTGTAATAAATCAACTATTAACAAATAAAAGAGCTTCAAATATTCATTTTGTTTATTTCATTATTTTTGTATTGATTAAACTATGAATATACCATGTGCTTCTGTTATTCATTTTGTATTTTGTATTATTATTGTAATATTTTAACTATTAACAAATAAATGAGCATCAAATATTCATTTATTTCATTATCATTGTAATAATTTAGCCTCTAAAAAATAATGAGCTACCGGTATTTACTTTGTATATTTTATTATAATAATTTAACTATTATAAAAATAATGAACTAATCAGGTATTCTTTTTGTTGAATTTATTATTATTGCTATAATTTAACTATTAACAAAAAAATATTCAGTACCAGTATTCATGTTGTGTTTAAAACAAACATTTTTTTTAAAGAACATCAGTTTTAAATTTAAAGAACATCAATTTTTAATATTATTCATTGAATTCTTTAAATTCTAAAAAGTTTTTTTTTTCTTTTATTGTTTTCCTTGCATTGTTTGTCATACTACAGGACTTTTCAAGGGGCCCAATTTTCTTTTCAAATTTTAATGCATTTTTTTGTTTAACTTATGTGACATGAATGATCATAACAAAGAAAAGCGTAATTTTCTGATTGGTACACAGATAAAAATATTAGTAATATTTTAGCTCTTCTAACTCGGAAATGTGTGCCCACTTAGCTATTAATTGAAAAAAACATTTATAAAGGCTAATATTTATTCTTCTCAACACAAACCATACGCTTCTTTTTTGTTTTAATCATTAATGACTTTAGATGAAATCAATTAAACACAAATATAGTGCATTCAAAAAAATGGCTTCAACCAATATTGTGCCTGTTTTATTGACATAGTTGATGGCATATGTATATTTAATGCTTATTTTGGGTTTCATAAAAACAAATAATTTCACCTTTAATATTTTACTTTGTACACGTTTGTTAATGTTCAACTGAAAGATTTCTACATGATTATATTAATAACCTGTGAACCATATTTGTATTTCGTATAAGAACAATAAATGTATGATATGTTAAATGCAGATCAAGCATAATTACGATCAAACAAAATAACTCAAAATCAGTTTTTTTGTTCAGTCAAAATGCAAAAAAGAACACCTAAATACATTCAATTTGCATTAAGCTAATAGCTTCTTAACAAACTAATTTTGCTGATGAGGTATTTTGCCATTTCAGCTGTTCGTCGTCGCTGTAGTGACCTTGACCCTCTACTATCTTGTACAAGATGTCTACCTGTTCTACATCAAGGGAACCCCCAAAGGACCGTTTTCACTGCCGATTATCGGAAACATGCATCTTGTCGACATGAAGCACCCTCATTTGTCAATGGCAAAAATCGCCAAAAAGTATGGTAAAATGTTTACCATTCGTATGGGACCGATGGGCCGCTTTCTCATTGTGCAAGACATTGAGATAATCAACCAGGTACAGTGTTTGTTTACATTTCCCAGACTCATACCTTTTACAGTAAGTCAGAAATGATCCTTTAAGGCCTCTTATAAGATTTAAAGTTTTGGCCCAATACAAAGGAACAGAAAAAAAAAGATATAGTTATTTTTGCTTACTCCATTTTAGGTCATAAAAAAATTGAACCACAAATTGAAGTCAGAATCTAAAAAAAAATACTTTTTTAATTATTTTGATTTATTTTTTCAAGTTTTTTTGTAATTGTCGAAAAATCTTTGCTACACATTTAACAGACTTTCTGTTAAGCTGCACTCTCACAGATTGACTATTTTGACAACTTTTTATTTTTTGCCAATTTCTGCTGACTTTGGCTAAAAGTGTGATTAACCCTCTAAGAAAAAATGGAATTTTTGACAGTTTCCCAAACAATTTAGATCAGTTCTATTGCATTCATACAAATATCAGCTGATTCTGAGACAGAACTAAAAAAATCTCAAAACTTTCAATTTGTGAGAGAACACAGTTTTAATTGTTCAAGGAAAAAAAACAGAATCAAGCAATGATGAACCAATAAATTGAAATATGACATAACTCAGAACAAAAGCTTTTCTGACTGAATTCTAAAATCAGGTTCTAAAATATGTCAACAGAGATTCATTTTTCATTAAAAGTAGGACAGAAAAAAGTTATAACTCCATAGGTAAAAGGAAAAAAAACTTATTTCGATCAACCCAACTCTTCTGAGTGAACTCAATCCTGCCAAGATCATCAAATAAAAAAGAGAAAAAGATCTAGATCTGATGTATTAATGGATTGCATTTGGCATTAAAAATGTATTAATAACATTAAAAACAAAGTAATTATGGTTTAATTAACATGATTGTCTTGTTTTGATGTTTTGACTGGACTTTACCCCTACCCTCCACAGTTACAACTTATGAGACCATTGCCCTAAACACAGAATTTTCTTTTTTAGGATTCACTAACCCAGAACAGTAATTAACAGTAGAAAGAAGGTCAGTTAACAGACATAAGTTGCTTAGATGGAAAGACATGTCGCTTGGGTTTTTCACCCATATCAGAGAGAGAGTACAGTAGAAAGTTGGTCAGTGAACAGACATATGTTGCTTCGGTGAACAGACATAAGTCGCTTGGGTTACTGAAAAAGAACAGTGGAAAGATGGTTAAGGAACTGACATGTCGCTTAAGTGAACTGACATATGTTGCTTGGGTTGTTGACCCAGATAGGAAAAAAAACATTTGAAAACTGGTCACTGAACAGACATCTGCTGCTTGGATTGAAAAAGAAATAAAATAAAGTACAAAAGAATGTTGCCAGTAAACAGACATAATTTATGTCGCTTGGGTGAACAGACATATGTAGCTAGGGTGAACAGACATTTGTCGCTTTGGTGAACAGACATATGTAGCTAGGGTGAACGGACATGTAGCTAGGGTGAACAGACATGTAGCTAGGGTGAACAGACATGTAGCTTGGGTGAACAGACATTTGTCGCTTGGGTGAACAGACATGTAGCAAGGGTAAACAGACATATATTGCTTTGGTGAACAGACATGTAGCTAGGGTGAACAGACATTTAGCTAGGGTGAACCGACATAAGTAGCTAGGGTGAACAGATATTTGTCGCTTGGATGAGCAGACATATGTAGCTTGGATGAACAGACATATGAAGCTTGGGTGAACAGACATGTAGCTAGGGTGAACAGACATATGTAGCTTGGATGTACAGACATATGTAGCTTGGGTGAACAGACATGTAGCTAGGGTGAACAGACATTTGTCGCTTGGGTGAACATACATTTGTTGCTTGGGTGAACAGACATATGTAGCTTGGGTGAACAGACATGTAGCTAGGGTGAACAGACATTTGTCGCTTGGGTGAACAGACATATGTAGCTTGGGTGAACAGACATTTGTCACTCGAGTGAACAGACATATGTAGCTTGGGTGAACAGACATATGTCGCTTGGGTGAACAGACATTTGTCGCTTGAGTGAACAGACATATGTAGCTTGGGTGAACAGACATATGTAGCTTGGGTGAACAGACATTTGTCACTTAGGTGAACATTACATTTGTCGCTTGGGTGAGCAGACATATGTAGCTTGGGTGAACGGACATATGTAGCTTGGGTGAACAGGCATTTGTCACTTGGGTGAACAGGCATTTGTCACTTGCGTGAACAGACATTTGTCGCTTGGGTAAACAGACATTTGTCGCTTGGGTGAACAGACATTTGTCACTTGGGTGAACAGACATTTGTCGCTTGGTTGAACAGACATATGTAGCTTGGGTGAACAGACATTTGTCGCTTGGGTAAACAGACATGAAGCTAGGGTGAACAGACATATGTAGCTAGGGTGAAGAGACATATGTAGCTTGGGTGAACAGACATTTGTCGCTTGGGTGAACAGACATTTGTAGCTTGGGTGAACAGATGTATATGTAGCTTGGGTGAACAGACATTTGTCGCTTGGGTGAACAGACAATTGTAGCTTGGGTAAACAGACATTTGTCGCTTGGGTGAACAGACAATTGTAGCTTGGGTGAACAGACATTTGTCGCTTGGGTGAACAGACAATTGTAGCTTGGGTAAACAGACATTTGTTGCTTGGGTGAACAGACAATTGTAGCTTGGGTAAACAGACATATGTAGCTAGGGTGAACAGACATATGTAGCTAGGGTGAACAGACATATGAAGCTTGGGTGAACAGACATATGTAGCTAGGGTGAACAGACATATGAAGCTTGGGTGAACAGACATTTGTCACTTGGGTGAACAGACAAATATCACTTTGGTGAACATTCATGTAGCTTGGGTGAACAGACATATGTTACTAGGATGAACAGAAATACGAAGCTTAGGTTGATGACTTAGACCAGAAAAGTACAGAAACCCTTTGTCAGTGAACAAATTGCATGGGTAAATATATAATATATGTCACTGGTTTTATTGACCCAGAAAAGTAAAGTACACAGTGTTCTCAATAAGAACCAGCTGCAAGCCAAATTAGATGGTTCATATAGTTGTTTGACTGCTTCAAATTTGGAATAATAACTTAATATAAAGGTAATAATAAGTAAAATAAGTAATAAGTGGTTGGTTACTTTACTTTTTGAGACAATCAATTGTGTTCAATCAATACTAATTGAGAACCCTGAGTATAGTAGAGGGTTGGTCAGTGAGTTGGTCAGTGAGTTGGTCAGTGAAAAGACATTATTGTTGACCCAGATAAGTAAAGGACAGTAGGTCATGGTCAAGGAACAAACGTATGTCTCTTGGGTTGATGGCCAAGTACAGGGAAAGTACAGTAAGACATGGTCAGAGAATAGACCTAGGTTGCTTGAGTTGATGATCAAGTTCAGGAAAACAACTTTAGGGCGTGGTCAGAGAAAAGACAATGGTGCTTGGGTTGATGATCAGGGTCAGGAAAATAACATTAGGACGTGGTCAGAGAATAGACCTACATTGCGTGGGTTGATGATCAAGTTCAGGAAAACAACATTAGGGCGTGGTCAGAGAAAAGACAATGGTGCTTGGATTGAAGACCAAGTTCAGGAAAATAACATTAGGATGAGGTCAGACAATAAACCTATGTTACGTTGGTTGAAGACCAAATTCAGGAAAATAACATTAGGATGTGGTCAGAGAATAGACCTATGTGACGTTGGTTGAAGACCAATTTCAGGAAAATAACATTAGGACGAGGTCAGACAATAGACCTATGTTACGTTGGTTGAAGACCAAGTTCAGGAAAATAACATAAGGACGTGGTCAGAGAATAGACCTATGTGACGTTGGTTGAAAACCAAGTTCAGGAAAATAACATAAGGACGAGGTCAGAGAATAGACCTATGATCAAGTTCAGGAAAATAACATTAGGACGTGGTCAGAGAAAAAACAATGGTGCTTGGGTTGACGACCAAGTATAGGGAAACAACAGTAGTTCGTGGTCAGTGAATAGACAAAAGTTGCTTTTGCAAGGTGTCTCAAACTCAAGTCCCAGTTCAGGGATAAATGAGCTAAGTTTCAGCACAGCAAGCCAGATGAGTTTTTTTCAGGTACAACACTTGCACATCGTGCCAATGAGAGTGACTTGGCTTAGGTATATAGCTTTCTTCACAATCATTGTAAAGTATAGTTTAAACGAAACATAGTAGCGAAACTTAAGTCATAAATTTCATGCCAAATATCTATTAAAGCCATGACTGTTGAATTAAAATTAAGCCATGACTGTCAAATGAAAATGAAGCCATGACTGTCAAATTAAAATTATTTTTAAGTCTATAAAAATGCATTTAAAATAAAGGTCTACACATTATTGTTTGGAGAAAAAAGCACTTCTTGTGTTTAATGCATATGACATATAACATCATTTCTGTGTTTTTTTTTAAAGAAGTTCTACTAATCTTTAGGTCTATGGTTGTGTAGACCCTTTGAAAATTAAATAGATTAGGAATCCATAAACAAAATTGAGCTTCAGGTAAAGTCAATCAGTTAAGGCCTAAAAAAACAACATTTGGTTCGGGTTACCCGACCCTACCTACCAATAGGCGCCGACCGATTTTTATAGTCAGTTGGTAAAGAAAATGAAAAACTTAAAAATAATGTTTAAATGTGATCTCATATGCACTTTAAAACATTGAACGCTTTATACAGAAGATTACTTTAACACCTTTCATCAATGGTGAAAATAATTTTCTTAAATAAAGCCTAATAAAAAATAAAAAATTCAGAAAGCCTACCTACCCTACCTATTTTTGAAAAGGATTTAACCCTAACCAAACCAATTTTTTTTGGCCTAAATGCTTCATGTGTATTATAAAATACTTAATATAAACAAAACAAAGCATTGGAAAATAAAAAATAAAAATGGCTTCCATGGCTTAAAAAAAACTCTCCAAGATAATTGCATTGATTTGTACTGTAAACCAGAAATACCAAATTTAACCACTTTATGTATAATTTACGTATGTAATATTCAACTTTTAACCCAACTGACTTCGAATATATTGGGTAAAAATTAAAACTTGCCCTACGCACAAGTTTGAATACCCTATTGCAAAACAAACGAAAGAGTAATACCCATTTAGTTGACAATTATTTCTGGAGTTCTGGAATCATCGGTATCTTCCACACAGATTGCAGAATGTCCGTTCGCAAATGACCGCCCTGATGTGCCGATCTTTGAGAAGATAAACCAGGGCATGGATGGAATTGGATCGTGTAAATACGGGGGGCGATGGAAAACCATGACGCACACGCTCCACAAGGGCATTTCTCACATCTCAAACAAGAGCATGCAGGACACTGCTGTCCATGCTAATAAACAATTAATTGACAGGTAAAACAGTGAAATATCTTCAACTAGTTCTCCACCAACCTTGTTAAATACATAACAAGAGGGCCCAGAGGCCCTGGATTGGCTCACCTGATATATGGAAATCAAGCCATGGTTTTTGTATTGTGTTCATTAAATCTTGACATAGATTTGATTAATCATATCTGATGCTAGATTTTATTGAATTCATAATATTTTTCTATTTGTTGATTTTGTTGATCTGATTTATTCACCCCATGACCCATATTCAAACATGATGTAGTTTCCTTAAGATTTTAATTTGTCCCAGTTTTATGTGACTTCTGTCATATATACAATTTTAAAATTTAGATTTGACCTAATGACCTAGTTATTTTATCAGAGATGACCTGTATATGAACTGGAATTAAAACATCACTTTGAAGAAGTTTCACAGACCTGATGAAAAAAACAGTCATTGTTGCAGAACCTTGTTTTTGACCCTAAATGACCCAATACTGAACTATTCCAAGATTTCATCAAGAAAATGATTCTGAACCGGTATTAGAAGCATTGGTAAAAACCTTTGGCCTTATTGGGTTAACAAGGTTTCTCTAATTTTGGCATTTTTTTTTTTTACCCGAGATTTACTTATTTCCAAACTTGTCCAAGATTTCTTCCAGACAAACATAATATATATATTCTTACCAAATTTTAGAAACATTGGTCCATAAATGTGACCTCTGTAGTGTAAACATCGAGGTTTTATTCAGACACTCATTTTGACCAACTTCAGAAGCATTCTGAAGTTGTGGCTACCTGAGTGTAAAGATTTTTTCCTGTGCCAGATGGCAATGACTTACTGAAGGTGATCCCTTAAGCTCACCCTTGAACACTTTGTGACCAGGTGAGCAAAAAATAAGAGTGCATTCCACAAGTTCCTTCCTGCATGATAACAATGCCATACAGTTCCAAATTAAAAGCTTTTGCAACAATTGGTCTTTCATTACATTGTTGTTTTTTTACCAGGTCATGGACGCTCGTAACAATCAGCAACAAGATGTCTTCATGTGTTCCGAAATGCTCCACAGATGTGATAATTACCTACTGGTCTGTCTGTATAACATTGTATTACAATTTTAGATTTGCAGCCAAGTCTGGTGTTGCGTACAATCCACGCGGGGACATCGTCCTCTTGTGTTCTGCCATGCTTAGCTCAATTGTGTACGGAATCGAGCTTGAGAGTCTGGACAGCCCAGAACTGTGCACGAGAATCCACTACCACTCCATGATCATGTCGTTACTCAGCCCTTCCCATCCTTTTAACATATTCCCCTGGCTCTGGGACCTACCCCTTCCTATACCTGCCAGGGCTAGGCTGCAGAAATGCCTGCTGGTGAGTACATTCAAACAAATATTTTTTAAAGGGTTAAATAGCTCCTTGAAATCCACCGAGCAGGAATAACTGATTACCACTGGATGCTCATGTGCTGCTAGAGAAACGGTTAATCCACTGGTACCAGGTATGAGTGGGTAAATCATTTCTCTTACAACGCATAACCATCATCAACCTATCACCTATCACTGTCTGGACATGAAAAACATCACTCTATCTGCATATATGCAGCATTCCGTAATGATAAACCTGTGACCCTTGCCTTTGAGTTAGGGACAAGGGTCTTACACACAACACATCATCTTTGTGTACCAAACACATGTGTCAACTTCATTTTAAAATCCCTTAGTACATGCAAAATAACAGTCCAAACAGCCTAGACACAGAAAACTGTAAGGACGGACAATTTCACTGATGCAAGAAGCATTTTTAAAATGCCCACCTTCGCGGGCAAAAAAGCCCAAAGCTAAGCGCACATCTAATCTGGCGATCAAAGGAAATTTAATGCAATTGCAGTGTGCAATTTCAGAAGTCATTTTAAACTAGAACACTGCATTACAATTTCAGAAGATAAGTTATGAAACATTCGCTACAAAATACTGTGTTTCTTGCCATAACTAAACTCCAACCTACTGGATTAATCATACTCATCATTTCAGGAGAGAAACAATCTGATGGAATCCATGTTTGACAGTCATGCAGAAAACTTCACCGGGAGTGTACATGACATCATGGACGTTATTGTGCAGTTTGAGAACATGAAGAAGGATGCTAACGTCACGAAACACGACTTGTTCATCTCTGCATGGGCCATCTATCTGGCAGGTTTGTGTCCTTCTTGGCTCTGATTGGACTATAAGTGGAGGTTATATCGATGCCATATAATTAGATTTTGCTTGATCTATTGTTTCGGGGCTTGTTTCTGTAGTTTCAATTGCTGCAGAATTTAAAACAAAGCATTGTTGAGTGACACCAAAGCTTGTCAGTTATTTTTCAAATGAAAAAGGAGCATAAGACAAAGGAAATTAAGGCAAGAGTTATGGCTCTTCCTTTACATATGTGTTTTGTCTTCGGCAATATGTGTACCAGGTTTCAATCAGAATGAGTTTGACGACATTCTCCCATTTTTCTTCATTGATCCCTTCTCACAGTCTATCAAGATGTATTTTATTTATATATTTAAAAGAAGAATGCAGTTAATTTTTCTTTCTTCCCAAAAAACAAATTAACAAGGGGGTATGTGCGTGTTTCAGGCTGTGATACACTGGTGGACCTGATGTTATGGATGATGTTACATGTGTGTATGCATGACGATATCCAGGAAAACATTCAGAAGGAACTAGATGCCGTTTTGGAAGAGGGAGACACTAACATACTGGCCAAGAAAGGGGACCTTAAATATACAAGTGAGCATTACACTAAAGTTTTAAAGGGGTAAAAACAAGTTTACTGGATTAAGTCGACAGCAGACTCGTGTCCAAGTGAACTCGTGTTTCACTGACTATTCCAAGGTGGTTATCCCATCATTTACGAGTAAATCTATTCTGAAGTGTGTGCCGTCTATTTGTGGTGTGTGTATTTATGTACCTGGTATATTGATGCATTTGTGTCTATAGTTCATTGTCATTTGGGGCCTTGTCTCGTGCCTTTAAACAGGAATAATGTTTGGATGTTCGATAACTGGGCTTGTTCCTGTAGTTTTCATTGTATTATAGGATCTTTTTCATTTTTTCCCTTTCAGTGGAATTTTACATTTTGCGTTTCACAGCAATTAAACACTGTAATTGTACTTTTTTACAAATTGACAATAAAGAATTTTATCCACAGCAAAGTAACATTGCATATTTTAATGCTTTTCTGGAGTCAGAGTATTCTTCTTTGTTCTATCAAAAGAACAAGTTGACTGCTCTGGTCCAACACATGCCTGTTTTAATCACTAACCAGGTATATAAATTCATACTAATGCGAAGAATATCAGAAATAAAAATTGACAATTTATGTTACAGGGGCAGCGATTTTCGAGTGCCTACGCTATGCAAGCCCTATTGCTATCGGTATTCCGCACCTGACTAGCAAAGACATCTACATCAATGGATACTGTATCCCAAAAGGTACGCTGATCTTGTACCCATATTGGATATCCTCCATTCATTAATTGTCAAATCAGAACAGCTCTTATTCAGCAATACGTAACTTGTGTGTGGATAAATTACAATGATATTGACCTGTATGCACAGTTTTAACTTACGACCAGTTGTTCAGAACTTAGCTCAAGTTAACAACTTTGTTCACAGCATTGTTGTTAACTCTTAAAGGTGAACTATATTTTGATGTGCTCATACTTCCTGTATAAATAAATCACAGGGGTTCCATTAAGAATTTGAAACTGGAAGTATAAACTTCCTGACATTCAATTTTGGAAGTTTTTCACTGAAATGTGGAAGTTTAAGTCTCCAGAATACAATATCTTTTTCAACCATTTTTCAACAAGTATATTGAAAATCAAATTTGCAACATTAACTTGCCAAATTCACAGACTTCAGTATATTATAAAAATTTGTTTTACCTAAAACAGTTAAACTGATTGAAATTGTGACCACAAAAGTAATATTGACGAAAGGTTTTGATATTTTGAACTTCCAAGCTTTCTGCTTTGGAACTTTTCTTCAAAATTATGGAAGTTTTTGTACTTCTAAATGTTCAGTTTTGGAAGTTTTAACCCAATTCTAGGGTGGAATATACTTCCAAACTTCCTTTAACGGAAGCCCTGATTAATCATCTACAGCTAAAACAGTTTACTCAAGCCTTGTTAGAAGACCAGTACTGTAGATCACGGCTGTGCACAAAATGTTCTAGAGAAATAAAGATTTGAAAAGTTACAATATTGATGTTATCGTTGCTATAGGACCAAGATAAATTATTTCCTGGTTTAATAGCCTCATAAGATGTTGACACTAAAAGTATTACTGAACATACCCTTCACTCTGTTATAATTAAATGGGTATACATACAACCTTATTATCAGACACAACAATCATAAAAAAATGGTAATGCACAACCTAATTTTCAAACACAACTATCATAGTGAAATAGTTACAATGTATATAAAACCTTACTTTCAATCAAAATAAAATGGTTACATTCAACCTTATTTTCAGACAACCATCTTAACAAAATGGTAACTTAATTATAACCTTATTTTCAGACACAACCATCATGATGAACCAGCACCACGTGCACCACAATCCAGAATACTGGCCAGATCCCGACCAGTTTAAGCCGGAGAGATTTCTGGACGCTCAAGGAAACCTGTACCCCACCCACCACATTTTCAACAATATGCCGTTTATTCCTTTTGGCCGAGGCAAACGACCCTGTATCGGACGTCTCCTTGCCTTAGACATGTTACTTATCGAGCTGAGCATGATTTTACAAAGGTTTACCCTGAGACTACCACCCGGCTTTAAGCCAGACTTAGATGGAAGCGTTGTACTGAACCTGCGGCCAAGTCCTTTCCCAGTTCAGTTTATTGAGAGATAAAACATTCATGTCCTTAATACCAGAAAACAACAACAATTCAAGCATCAGCCAATCATGTTAACTTTAGAAAGTGTTAAGGATTTCTCACCGGTACCCCTTTTTGAAATTCGCGATGAATTTGGAGACAGCCCCGACTCTTGCCTAATGCAATGTATGGTACCCTTGGGTGTTAACAACATGAATTGAGGGGTGAGAATGTATTTAGCACAGACTTAGACGGATTATGTATTACATGAATATATCAACATATTATATCATAGAAAACGATACCGTGACTTTCTTATGAACATTGCATATATATGTGAATACTCTCTATTTATATCAACATATTATATCATAGAAAATGTCATCATTTGTTATAATACTCACTATTTATATTTCAACCATGTTCTTTGTAAATATGCATAATTTTGCCATAGATATATATATATATATACACATACATGAAACAACCTGTTCATCTCCTCATTTTATCATCAAGATTAACCTGCAACAGTAGTAAATGTTTTGTCATGTATCATTTGAATGTCATGTTATATACTTAAAATAGGTCTATCCGGTTCTTTATTGAATGAGCTATCTATTCCAACCTTCAAACCTTCGAGGCAAAATGACGCCCTCTGAACACCGACCTGAAATCTTAATCAGCTATCATAAACTCTTGCAAGAAAAATTATTTATTTATATATTATACTGCTGTGGGTAATTTATAATCATGTTGGCACATCAATTGTTTTATTCCATGTTTTTGAGATATTAGTATTCCTGAATTAATTTAATTGTAATAATGATGAATTATCTTTATAAATACTATATTGTATATACTGTATTTGGATGCTTCTTTGTGAATATTAATTAAATATCGAAAAAAGCACCAGTCATACACTTATAAACAGAGGCAAAATTCAACACTTATTTGAAGTGTTAAAGTGATTAACTTTTGCTGAAAAGCAAATGACTTATTTATCAGTTATGAGAGTGTGGGCTTATATGTAAATACATAATATATCAGTTATAATTTGTTTGAATAAAGAAACAAAACTTCTTTGTGGTTTTGAATTGGTCTGATGTCCAATCTTTAAACACTTAAATAGTAAATCTTTTAAGCCCTTACAGTATTTAAGCAAGTTGAACGCCTGGTCAATGTCTGCAGAGAGTCCAGCAATATTGTCCTAACATTGTCCGTGTCCCAGTTATAGGGACTGTACTCCGTATGATGAAATAGCGAAAAAAAGAAGGAAATGGTGTAAAAACTGACATAATCTTGATATTGATGTGTACAATGAATTGAAACTTACTAAGTGAAGTACCACATAGTTTACAATTAATTTATTTTTCGCAGTGTTTTCGTATCTTTCCATTAAAAAAGATTACAAGGTATTTTGGTAATCATTTTTACAATTATGCTATCAACGAGTAAAATGTTTTATTAAATAATTGTCCTGAGATTCGTTACAGACAAAAACTTTTTTTGGTGCCAATCTGGTGTACAATCCCTTTAATTGATGCTGACATAAATAATAATGTGCCGGGAATTGAAACAACTGAATAAAAACATTACATTGATCAACCTTACATCTATTTGATAAACGTCCACTGCTGGTCAAGGACAAATCCCAGGAGTTTGTTATCAAGGACAAATCCCACTTCTGTTTAGTGCCCCCAAAACACTTTTTCATTATGAAATTCTATTACTTTTGTATGATTACTGGGCTGGCTTTAAATCTGATTTTTACATAGCAGGTCTTGTTGCAATTTTGTTAAGCCAAGTAAAAAAGAACGAATTAAGGGTTGTTCATAAAAAAGTCTGCCTTCAAGGAGAGCAGTAAGTGCTGAAAAATTTCTTGCCAGATCATCTTGGAGTGAAATAGTCAGGGCTTGTTCTAATTTTGAGGGGAAGTGACTTTTCTCCAGTTAGAAAAATGGGGATGTTACCACTGTGGAGGGAGAAGTTTTCCATAATCGATATAAATTATAAAAAACAAGAGTGACACTCACAAAATACGCCCATCAATAATTTTTTGGATTCTAAGACAACTTACTGTCACATTGGCCCTTTGAGAAGCAAGCTTTTCAAGAAGCAAATGATTTGGCACAATATGGCATTAACAGTAGAAATAAATTATTTTAATTCGAGGGTTTCGAGTCAAAGGGTGCTAAAATGTCTATAATTTTCATAACAAATATTTTCAGCAAGTTTGGTGAAGATCAGATGATAACTGTTCAAATTAGACAGTGGACAAAGCAAAAATGGCAAATTTTGAAAAATTCAAGGGCCATAATCCTGAAGAGCCTGGCTGGTTATAGAACTTTGCCAAGAATATATACCAACAAACATTTATAGTAGCAAGTTTGGTGAAATTCGGATAAAAACTGTTCAAGTTTGAGAGTAGACAAAGCTAAAATGGCCAATTTTGATAAATTCAGGGGGCCATAACTCTGGAGTGCCTAAAGCGATTAGGCTGGTAATCGAACTTGGCCTAGATATTTCACCAACAAACACTTTCATGAAGTTTGGTGGAAATTGGATGAGAAATGTTCAAGTTAGAGAGCGGACAAAGCTAAAATGGACAATTTTGACAAATTCAGGGGGCCAT
This sequence comes from Mya arenaria, assembly GCF_026914265.1. Taxonomy (NCBI): domain Eukaryota; kingdom Metazoa; phylum Mollusca; class Bivalvia; order Myida; family Myidae; genus Mya; species Mya arenaria. The sequence continues at coordinate 12,517,737 of NC_069128.1, read as the reverse complement.
AACTCTGGAGTGCCTACAGCGATTTGGCTGGTTATTGAACTTGACCGAGATATTTCACCAACAAACACTTTCATGACATTTGGTGGAAATTGGATGAGAAATGATCAAGTAAGAGAGCGGACAAAGCTAAAATGGCCAATTTTGACAAATTCAGGGGGCCATAACTCTGGAGTGCCTAAAGCGATTTGGCTGGTTATCGAACTTGACCTAGATATTTCACCAACAAACACTTTCATGAAGTTTGGTGGAAATTGGATGAGAAATGTTCAAGTTAGAGAGCGGACAACATTGTGGAGCCGCCCGCCGCCCGCCAAATTTTGACAAATTCAGGGGGCCATAACTCTGGAGTGCCTAGAGCGATTTGGCTGGTTATCGAACTTGACCTAGATATTTCACCAACAAACACTTTCATGAAGTTTGGTGGAAATTGGATGAGAAATGTTCAAGTTAGAGAGCGGACAACATTGTGGAGCCGCCCACCCCCCCGCCCGCCATGGGTGTTCCCATAATACGGCCATCGTAAGATGGGCTTATAAAAAGGATAAATGTTCAAACCTGTCATCCTTTAGAAGGACAAAACAATTTTTCACTCACTCCATTATCATTACTGTACACATCACAGATAGACTGTCTGCATTAAAGTGAAGCACATGGATACTGCACTATTCAAAACAAAACCATCTTCAGCTAAATGCAATTTTCTTAAAACTTTGTGAAAAAGCAAAACCCTTTAACAGAAAGCTACAACCTCGCCCGTTTTACCCTATAGGATGTAAACCCTGATAGCAATCCAAGGACTGAACCCCATTCTAATGTTTCAACATCCTTTATAGAACTTCACCGCCACTCATTTTATCTAAGGTGAAAATAAACAAGTGGGATTAAACATGTTTATTTTTAAATATAGGGGCTTAACCACTGATAGTGCTGAATGGCTTGAGCAATGATTCCTTCTATTGGATACTCACTCGCCCGCGCTCCCGCAAAACTCACTCTCTCACTCACCATTAAGCTAATTTCACTGCTAGAGCAGTACAGAAGGGAGAAAATCACATTAAATTAATTATGTTCTGTATATCTGAGAAACCTCCCCTGTAGTACCTTATTTTTAGAATTATTATGAAATCTTTTTCTATTTGGTCAAACCTAGAACTGCCAGGAATTTTCCAGTTTATAGGAGTTTTCCCTTTAATATCCGTCTTTTATAAATGTGTTTTCTGTTAATATACGCAAAATATTACACACTCTTACTTTTAACAAAACTTATTTTGTAAATGAAGGATTTTTTCAGGTATGTTTCATGAATTGATTTTCATTGAAATCTGGTTCATTCAAGTATTATATTCAACTCCTCATGTACTCATAGTGGGATTTCTGTGGTCTATTACAAAAGTGTTGAGCTAGCGCTAAAAAAACAACAAGGTCTTGCATAAAAAGGACAGGGTGCGAAGGTTTAAAGGGCATATTGTATTGAGGTGTGAAGAGGTGTGAAGAGGTGTGAAGAAATGAAATTTAATTTGACAAAACTTGTAAAAATGAGTTTAATTGAAACAGTTTTAGGTTTGAACTGCCAGATATGTTAAGACTGTGTACTTATAATCATATGACAAGATTAAAAAAAAACAATAGTGCATAGCTGATTATTTAAAGCATTCAGTTTTAAGAAGGCAGAAGGGTGCACATGCTGGTTTCAATGAGGACAAGAGGGGTACGTGCTTCCAAGAAAGGCAAATTGCATAACCAGTGTTCGACACTAACGGGGTCCCGGGATCCCGAGTACACCAATTTTTCAGGAGGGACACCTGAACTTCAAAGTCCGGTATTCCGTCGGGACACTTAAATTTTGAACGATAAAAGCTAAACATCAATAAATAAATAGCGTTTCTTTTATTTATCGCATACAATTTAGGTCCCCCTAAATTTCTTAAAAGTGCATGCGAAAATGATATTATTATTAATACGTTGCACACACTAAAGCGAAAGTGTGGCTGACTTTTTGACTATAGTTACGTCATGAATCTATAAACAGGTCATTTTACAGTGCGCATGCGGGTTAACACTTCCGTTTTGTTGTTTACATTATCAACAAGGTCAGAGGTGACAGACTGTTATTATCGGTACAATAATTATGTTGAATTAGTTTGCTTATGTGTCAGAACCGCCCAAAAAAGATGCCAACACTACTGACCGCGATGACTTAATGATGCGACCTTCGAGTTGGCACAAATACCGGAATCCTACTATTCAACATTTTTTGTTTTATGCTTTGATCGAAACAACATAGAAATAAAATTCCCAAAGTTTTATTAATGCAATCAATGTATAAAATTTTACGACATTTTGGCGCAAAAATTAACATACACAATTTTTCGGTCGTCTGCACTTCCAGTATGCACTACACCTGTTGGGCAGTCTGATTGATTGATTAGCAGCTCTACTTAATATAAACTTGAGTTTTCACAAGCCAGATGTAATAGTCCAACTGTTTCTTAATCAAAAGCACTGACATACGACAAGACCTTGAACCATGACTTATTTAATGCGTATTTTACGAAAATCTAAAAATAGTACCAACCAAGTTTTTGTTTACATTGTATCCATCTTTGTTTTTGACTGAAAACAAAAGGGACTTAGACATTCTACCGCTTTTGAACCCAATCTACTGACTAGGAGACCCATATCTTCCTCTTGCCATCGCCAGAGGTTCATATGTCTGACACTGTACTATTAACTTGTCATTACATGCTGTTGAAAACATGTATAATATGGTTTTTAAAAGACACTGTATGTGTATGTTAGATTTATTATTAAAACAGGTTAAGTAATGAAAAAAATGTAAAAAATGGAAGGGACTCCTAATTTCAGGAAGGGACACCTGATTTCAAATGTTGGTGTCCCTTCGGGATCCCTTGGAAAAATGGTTAGTGTCGACCCCTGCATAACTCTCTTCTAAATTGTCAGCTTAAAATCTTAAAATCAGGGATATGATTGACCAGTGGCAGCTGAAGGGCTGAAACCACTTTGGTGACTGGTCCAAAGAGGCTGAAGAAACCTGCCGCAAGAGCAGAACTGTCCTTATAAGGGCTCTCATTATTTCAAATTGGATGAATATAAGAGCTGGCCTTAGTGTTAAGATTGTGTGTGTTTTTCAAGAAATGCATAGCTTAGCTTTGAAAAATATTGACTGAATTGGGTAAATATTATGCTAGGGGGAACAAACTCTTGCAATTGCCTTTAATAGGCAGTAAATTGCACCAAAGGAAGATCGATGATTTGCTGTTGCAAAAGAACCATCTACACTATCTTTAAAAGCACTCAGTAGGACTCAGGAAATTTAATATTAAAACTTTAATTTTTTTATAAAATGTAAAGGTGTAAGGGAGATAAAAGTTCTTTGTGAGTACCACAATATCACATGATTTGCCTCCCTTTACAAAACAAAACAACCTGAAAGTGGATCAATTTCAATCACCAACTAAGTCCCATATTAATCCTTCTTACAGAAATTGCAAAAAGGGAACAGAATAAGAGTAGAGTTGTAGAGTAGAGTAGAGAAAAGCCACAACATGTCAAAAATCCAACTGGATCAGATAGCAACAGACAATTTCTGTTGATCCTTCAAAACTGCCTTCACAAAAAAACACCATAACATCTCCCCCCCCCCCCACCACCCCACCACACACACACAAAGTATAAAAGAGACCCAAATAAATAAAAGGCACCAGAAATCTAAAAACAAAATAAATATGGTATCATTCCTTTTTTAATATCAGCTTTCTGAAAATCCCTTGCTAAAACCCAAGTGTGTGTGGGTAAGAACCAGCAGCCTTTAGTAACAGCTTAGCTAAAACCCATGTGTATGTGGATTAAAATCAGCAGCCTCTAGACCACCTAGCTAAACCCATATGTGTTTGTTGGGTATACCAGCACCCTAATCAGTTCAGTCACTAGTAGTCATGGCGATATTCATGCTAGTCCATATCCATAAATAGAAGACAGACTCATGGCATCATGACCCAGTGGTCGAAATTAGCACAAGCCTGCAAGCCCTACACTGGTAAAATGTCTTCCGGGCTTGCTCAATTTCTGAATAATATATAGCAGGCAGTCATTGAAATAAGACTTTTGGATGAACAAGCCCGAATTCATATACTATAGCTTAAAATAAATTATTTGAACAAGCCCTGCCATATAAAATTCAGAATTTGAGCAAGCCCGGAAGACATTTTACCAGTGCAGGGCTTGCGGGCTTGTGTTAATTTCGACCACTGATAGCAGGGCTTGTTCAATAATCTGATGCCAATTAAGCTTTAGTGTAATATTTCATGCTTGTTTTCCAGTCTGTAGGAGATTTACCACGATTAATATTATTGTTTAAATATTCCAAAAAAGATGAATAAATGGTTTTTATGAAGGATACCGAGTTTATTTGAAAGAAATGTGCATAAAACACTCTACCTTATGAGACTATACGAGTAGTAGATCACTGTAAATCTTTTAGCATTCACCAATCATTTAATATTATTTTGCGTTTTCAGCTTTTAAATGCATGGTTACAATCTTGTTATGAGTTATTGATATTCTCCATAAATGGATTATTTAGTAAGTAGTTAATGGTTTATCACTCAAAATTTATGTTTGTTACACATATATGTGTATGTATTAATTTTGAATAAGAGTGTCACTTTAAGGGAAATCAACATTCATGTATGCCATTCTGGACCAAATAGTTGTCTTGCCTGATCTGCCAAGTTCTGACATCAAAGACATTTTGACATTTCTGATAAGGATATGTTACAAAGATGGTAAAAATAAGTTCCTGTTTTCAAAACCAACTTTTTCCCGGAAAATTAAACAAAGAGAATTATCAAATTGTTTATTTCAATATAAGTTACAACTGCCTACTATAGAAGATGTTGCATTAGGGGATAAAAGACTATCTCCTGGCGTGGTGGTCATCTTTCCTCATTGAAAACTCACTGAAAGCCCAATACATGTAGACTCTGGGGTTGCATAAGGAACAGTCCTAGGTCATTTGATGTTTTTCTGCCACATAAATGACTAACCAATAGCAACGAGCGTCCAATCACAGGTTCCACTCTTTGCAAATGATTGTTTGCTGTATCGACACAGTGATTTTTTTTGGTGCAAATTACTGCCTTCTAAAGGCTGTTTCCCCTTGAGAAAATGCGTTCATTTTTCCAAAAATTCATGATATTTTCCCAATTAAGTGAATATAGATCCTGTGAATGAATAAAAAAGCAATGAATTTATTAAAAAATAAACACAATCTTAACTAGACCAGCTCTGTAACAACATAATGTATGCATATAAAAGTGAAAATATGTGTATTTGCTATTATATTTGCTATTTTAGTATGATTTTGTATTTTTCCCAAAGTCGGAAAAAAATCCCAATTTTGGAAGGAACAGGTGGTGAATATAATTTTTAAAAAATTACTGCGACAGATAAAGAACACCTCAGATCACATTAACCTTCAGAAATATTTATCTGAACTGGAAAAGTGAGCTTCTACATGGGGCAAGAAATTCAATGCAAAAAAGTGTTCTATTGTTAGTGTCAAAAGTAAATCGCCCCACTTTTATGAACTTGACAATATAATACTGAAACACATGGACTCAAAACCTTACCTAGGATGACAAATATCAAATGTTACATGGTCAAACCACATAGCAAGCATCTGCAAAAAAGGCAAACTCTTCACTTGGATTCCTTTGACGTAACTTCTAACATTGTCCTGGAAAACCGCCTCATCGCACTTGTAACATCTCAGTTAGAATAAGGCTCAATAATATGAAACCCATACTTCAAGATTTTGACAAATTGGAAAAAATAGAACCTTGTTTCATCCTAAACAACTACAAGTCAAAGGAAGAAGGCTGTGTAACATAAATGCTTAGTACATCGGAACTTAGCTCCTTACAAGACCGCAACAGACAGGTGATGCTCTACAAGATAGCAGGGGGTATGGTACTGCAGTGGACCCTGAGCTTTACCTGACTAAACAAACAAATGCTGCATAAAAGCAAAAGCATATACAGATTATTTAAACTCTAATATAATAGATAGACATACTTCTAATAACACACATCCATTTAACATTCCTTTTGATCACACTGAACAGAATAAACATTCATCTTTCGTGGAAACACTTGTAAATTAGAACCACTTAGAAGACAGTGTTGTGCGCGCATCTACAGTTGAGGGATTTAAACGGGCTCTCCCTCAGCGCAATCAGAACCTCTCTGCCAGAAGTGGTTGTTCTACGTATTTGAACAAATACAGAGGGATGTATTCAATTTTCTTAGCGCAACCTAGCAAATGTTTACAAAATACCTGTGATGACCGTCTGCTTCAAACAGAGTGGGGTGCCTGGTTTGTACAGAACAACTACAAATATCACTGGCTTATTCATTATTTTAAACAGGCATTAAATTAACTTTTCTTCGCAGGTTTAGTACCGTTTACCTTCAAGTTTAGTCATTGTAAAATGGAACATACAAGTCTAGGGGTCCGCAAGTCTAGTGAAGCAATGGTTGGGATACCAGTAGAGTAATTCTCTGACATTTTTTGAGGTTTTATCCATATATCATACTTAATTTTGAAGATAAAATAATAAATAAATGTTCATAATATAATCATACATGTGATAACGTCCCGGGATTATCCCGGAAATCGTATCTCTATCACACGTACCAATTAACGGATTAGTGTCCTGTGTTTTACGACCAGTGTCCCGGACAGGCAAAATAGCTGACAAACATTGGTAAAATTAAGATTATCAATTTCGAGGGTTTTTTTTTAGTTTTTTTTTTATGACTTTCCGGGACAATCATGCACCCTCCGTAACTATGTGACAGAGATACGATTTCCGGGATAATCCCGGACGTCCAGGACTTTATCACATGTAAGACCTTTGTAATTTAAATTTTCAACTACATATGAATATCTCCTTAACATGCCAAAAAAGGTAGTGTACCAAATATATTATCCGACTGTTGCCAGTATATAATACTATTTCTTTGAGCATGTAAACTGCAATTGTGATTCCCAGTGGAGGTTAAATGTGATATTGTAAACAACTGGAAACTTTTGGAATTTAACTTCTTATAATCCTTACCTAAGGAAAAGAAGTGATACATGCAGACAAGTTTCAAGCATCTGGTTGATATTAACAAGACACGTGATATGTAAATTCAAAATTGGACCGTTCAAAATTAAGCGAAAATTTAAAATGTCCGAAACCACTAGTGTCCGAGAAACACTCGCCTACTGGTATGGTTCAAAAAGTTAGAGACAAAGAAATTTGCTGGAAGCTCCCAACGATCAATAGATAAGACAAACTTACAGGGGAATATCCTGACTGTGGATAGGACCGCATTGGTGCACCAGGAGGAGGGTATCTTTGTGGAGTTTGCATTTTTTCTCTATTTTTCGCTTTGTTTTCGTTTGACGCCGGTAGATCTCGTAGAAGTATCGCGAAATCTCAAAACGATCTGTGTAGCAAAGCTGCTTGCTTTTAAGGCTTTTAACCCAAAGAAAGCGGTGTGTGTTATTTACAGGATAACAAATGAAAAGGAATTGTAGGAATTGTTGGTTACAGACTGGGAATGATTTTAACCAAACGGAAACCAATAATTGTTGGGTGGATTTCTATAATTCCTATAGAAAGTTTATCAATAATTTAAATTATGACGCAGATTTCAATTTTAACATCTGCACCAGTATTAAACACATTTATTCCTGGCAGCTTTAATGTGTCCGTCCTGTTTCAAGTTTGTTCGAACTATTAATCCCGTAAACAAACGCACCGTTGTTACATTCGGGATTCCTCGGCCATTTTCCATAGAAAACAACAATTAGCTCCGAAAGACCGCGGAAATTGCCGAGAAAGTTAAAAATATATATATAAAAAGCCTTGTAAATGAGTTTATCATGCTAGTAAAGAGAAGGTGATCAGGAGGCTATGTATGGGGTTCATGTTAGAAATGTCTGTATAGATTGTATGCTATGTATATTATCTGGAATCAAGTTTGAACGAAATGCATGTTTACGAAAAATGCACGTGCATTTTCCAAAAATAAACAAAGGGATTGACTGATGCTAGTGAAAATGATAATGTTGGACCATTAGATGTGCAAGCATACCATAGTTCACATTTTAGATTAAATTTAAGTCTTTGGAAATTATTCCGAGTAATACATTCTGTCATTTTATTGTTGGTCTCCATGTATTTTTTTCCAACATCATGTTAATCTTCTGTGAGTGAGACCAACCTTTCCGTACTCTGTAATTGTATTCCGAGGGGAAGGGTGGTTACAACATTTTGTGTGAATACTGTCCAAAGCCAAATTAGTTCCTGTGCGTACCTTTCCTGTTTTTATTTGTTTTTGACTGACACATATTACCAACCAAAATACCTTTGGAGCCTGGCCTTAATTAGCAGTCCAGGACTCCCCGAAGTCTTTCCATCTCTTAAGATATTTTAATTCCATCAGGTTTCTATGTTAATTTAGGTGATTCTTCCGGAACATTTGATTTTTGTTTGATAAGTCTTTCAAAAGTGTATTGTCCTTCATGTGTTCAACAGTGCAATGGAAACTTCAGGATCAACCTTAGTAGCCAAAATATTTATGGCACCAGGGGCAGATCCAGGATTTTAAATCGTAAGAGGGGGCGTAACCTTTTAACGTGTGCCCATCACTCATTTATTTGTATTGTATCTAAGAATTTAATATTGAATCAAGAATGGAAAACAAATTGTACTTTTGATCTTTCTGTATACACTCTATTCTTGATATTGATATCTAGATTGAAGTAGAACCAGTCTATTATAAGAGATGTCCTTTGATATTGAGCCATTCAACTATATTTGTAACTGCTATTTTTGCGTGTACCCTTTGTAATGCTTTAATTCTATGAATTCAGTGACTATGAAGTATTCTGTTGTAATGTTTTGTGACTATAGTTTGTTGCTTGGCTAATTCATTAGCAGTCATGATTTATGTACTAAGTAACTATGAACTATTGTGTTGCTACCTCATTTCATTATGGATTGATTTAATGGCGCCATGATTCATATATTAAACCATTTTACCATTTTATTGCTTTTATCAGTTTATATATATGTTAAGCTGTTTTTGCAGCAACGTATCATAAATTTTGTGATTCATGATTCATGTTTTGTGTAATGTTTAAGCCATGATTCATGTTTTATGTAATATTTAAGCCATAATTTGATGTTGTGTGTAATGTTTAAGTCATGATTCATGTTTATGTAATATTGAAGCCATGATTCATGTTTTATGTAATATTTAAGACATGATTCATGTTATGTGTAATATTTAGACATTGATTCAAGTTTTATGTTATGTTTTATGTAATATTGAAGCCATGATTCATGTTTTGTGTGATATTTAAGTCATGATTCATGTTTTATGTAATATTGAAGTCATGATTCATGTTCTATGTATGTAATATTTAAGCTATGATTTATGTATTATGTAATATTGAAGCCATGATTCATGTTTTTTGTAACATTGAAGCCTTATTTATGTTTTATGAAATATTAATACTTCATGTTTTGTGTAATATTTTAGCTATGATTCATGTTTTATGTAATATTGAAGCTATGCTTCATGTTTTGTGTAGTATTTAAGCCATGATTCATGTTTAATGTAATATTGAAGTCATGATTGATGTTTTATGTATTATTCAAGCCATGATCCATGTGCTATGTAATATTGAAGCCATGATTTATGTTTTATGTAATATTGAAGCCATGATTCATGTTCTATGTAATATGCTTGATGTAATATTGAAGCCATGATTCATGTTTTATGTAATTTTGAAGCCATGATTCATGCTTGATGTAATATTGAAGCCATGATTCATGTTTTGTATACTATTTAACTATTCCTTTAGTTGTTACCATAATTTCAGTTTGGCTCTATCATGAATCGATGTTGGATGCTTTTAGTGACCTAGAACCATTTTGCTCTTGCATGTACCTTAGTGTTCGCTCTTTATGACAGCAATAATCCATGTATAAAGATTCTATTGTTACTTATTTTTTTTGGCAACTATATGATTAGGTAATGTTGAACCAGTCAGTTTGTGGTTAACTTGTTATGTAGCTTGTTTTTTCTCTTTTTGGCTGTAATGTTGAACCAGTCCATTTGTTGTAAACTTAGCTTGCTTTTGGCTCATTTTGGCATCTACAATGTTTGTATAAAGTAATGTTGAACCAGTCAGTTTGTTGTTAACTTAGCTTGCCTCTGACTCAGTTTGGCATCTACAATGTATGTATTAAGTCATATTGAACTAGTCAGTTTGTTATTAACTTGGATTGTTTTTGGCATCCATGTATTAAATAATGTTGAACTAGTTAGTTTGTTGTTAACTTGGATTGTTTTTGGCCTATTTTGGCATCCATGTATTAAGTGATGTTGAACTAGTTAGTTTGTTGTTAACTTGGATTGTTTTTGGCCTTTTTTGGCATCCATGTATTAAGTAATGTTGAACTAGTCAGTTTGTTGTTAACTTGGATTGTTTTTTGCCCTTTTTTGGCATCCATGTATTAAGTGATGTTGAACTAGTTAGTTTGTTGTTAACTTGGACTGTTTTTGGCCCTTTTTTGGCATCCATGTATTAAGTAATGTTGAACTAGTCCGTTTGTTGTTAACTTGGATTGTTTTTGGCCTTTTTTGGCATCCATGGATTAAGTAATGTTGAACAATTCAGTTTGTTGTAAACTTGGATTGTTTTTAGCCTTTTTTGGCATCCATGTATTAAGTAATGTTAAACCAGTCAGTTTGTTGTTAACTTGGACTGTTTTTTTTTTGCCTTGTTTGGCATCCATGTATTAAGTAATGTTGAACTAGTCAGTTAGTTGTTAACTTGGATTGTTTTTGGCCCTTTTTTGGCATCCATGTATTAAATAATGTCAAACTAGTGAGTCTGTTGTTAACTTGGATTGTTTTAGGCCCTTTTTGTCATCTATGTATTACTTTATGTTGAACTAGTTAGTCTGTTGTTAACTTGGATTGTTTTTGGCCTTTTTTTGGCATCCATGTATTAAGTACTGTTGATCTATTCAGTTAGTTGTTAACTTGGATTGTTTTTGGCCTTTTTGGCATCCATGTATTAAGTTATGTTGAACTAGTCAGTTAGTTGTTAACTTGGATTGTTTTTGGCCTTTTTGGCATCCATGTATTAAGTAATGTTGAACTAGTTAGTTAGTTGTTAACTTGGATTATTTTTGGCCTTTTATGGCATCCATGTATTAAGTACTTTTGATCTATTCAGTTAGTTGTTAACTTGGATTGTTTTTGGCCTTTTTGGCATCCATGTATTAAGTTATGTTGAACTAGTCAGTTAGTTGTTAACTTGGATTGTTTTTGGCCTTTTTGGCATCCATGTATTAAGTAATGTTGAACTAGTCAGTTAGTTGTTAACTTGTATTGTTTTTGGCCTTTTTGGCATCCATGTATTAAGTAATGTTGAACTAGTCAGTTAGTTGTTAACTTGGATTATTTTTGGCCTTTTATGGCATCCATGTATTAAGTACTTTTGATCTAGTCCGTTTGTTGTTTACTTAAATTGTTTTTGGCCTTTTGGCCTTTTATGGCATCCATGTATTAAGTAATGTTGAACTAGTCAGTTAGTTGTTAACTTGGATTGTTTTTGCCCTTTTTTGGCGTCCATGTATTGAGTAATGTTGAACTAGTCAGTTAGTTGTTAACTTGGATTGTTTTTGGCCTTTTTGGCATCCATGTATTAAGTTATGTTGAACTAGTCAGTTAGTTGTTAACTTGGATTGTTTTTGGCCTTTTTGGCATCCATGTATTAAGTAATGTTGAACTAGTCAGTAAGTTGTTAACTTGGATTGTTTTTGCCCTTTTTTGGCGTCCATGTATTAAGTAATGTTGAACTAGTCAGTTAGTTGTTAACTTGGATTATTTTTGGCCTTTTATGGCATCCATGTATTAAATAATGTTGAACTAGTTAGTTTGTTGTTAACTTGGACTGTTTTTGGCCCTCTTTTAGCATCCATGTATTAAGTAATGTTGAACTAGTCCGTTTGTTGTTAACTTGTATTGTTTTTGGCCCTTTTTTGGCATCCATGTATTAAGTACTGTTGAACTAGTTTGTTTGTTGTTATCTTGGATTGTTTTTGGCCTTTATGGCATCCATGTATTAAGTAATGTTGAACCAGTCAGTTTGATGTTAGCTTGGATTGTTTTTGGCATCCATGTATTAAATATTGTTTAACTTGTCCGTTTGTTGTTAACTTGAATTGTTTTTGGCCTTTTTTGGCATCCATGTATTAAGTACTGCTGATCTAGTCCATTTGTTGTTTAATTAAATTGTTTTTTGTTTTTGGCCTTTTATGGCATCCATGTATTAAGTAATGTTGAACTAGTCAGTAAGTTGTTAACTTGGGATTGTTTTTGCCCTTTTTTGGCATCCATGTATTAAGTAATGTTGAACTAGTCAGTTAGTTGTTAACTTGGATTGTTTTTGGCCTTTTTGGCATCCATGTATTAAGTAATGTTGAACTAGTTAGTTTGTTGTTAACTTGGATTGTTTTTGGCCTTTTTTGGCATCCATGTATTAAGTACTTTTGATCTAGTCCGTTTGTTGTTTACTTAAATTGTTTTTGGCCTTTTGGCCTTTTATGGCATCCATGTATTAAGTAATGTTGAACTAGTCAGTTAGTTGTTAACTTGGATTGTTTCTGCCCTTTTTTGGCATCCATGTATTAAGTAATGTTGAACTAGTCAGTTAGTTGTTAACTTGGATTGTTTTTGGCCTTTTTTGGCATCCATGTATTAAGTAATGTTGAACAGTTCAGTTTATTTTTAACTTGGATTGTTTATAGCCTTTTTTTGGCATCCATGTATTAAGTAATGTTGAACTAGTTAGTTTGTTGTTAACTTGGATTGTTTTTGGCCTTTTTTGGCATCCATCTATTAAGTAATGTTGAACTAGTCAGTTTGTTGTTAACTTGGATTGTTTTTAGGCTTTTTTTGCATCCATGTATTAAGTTGTATAGAACTAGTCAGTTTGTTGTTAAATGGGATTGTTTTTGGCTTTTTTTGGCATCCATGTTAAATGGGATTGTTTTTGGCCTTTTTTGGCATCCATGTATTATTTAAGTAAGTTGAACATTTCAGTTTGTTGTTAACTGTGATTGTTTTTGGCATCCATGTATTAGGTGATGTTGAACTAGTCAGTTTGTTGTTAACTTGGATTGTTTTTGGCCTTTTTTGGCATCCATGTATTAAGTTGTATAGAACTAGTCAGTTTGTTGTTAACTTGGATTGTTTTGGGCCTTTTTTGGCATCCTTGTATTAAGAATTTGTTATAAGTCACCTTTAACAATTTGTGTCTGACTTTTATTAGCAGCAATGATTCGTGAAATAAATCACCTTTAAGAATTTGTTTGTGTTTGGCTCTTATGAGCAGCCATGATTTGTGAAATAAGTGACCTTGAACATTTTGATTGAATTTGGCTGTTATTGATAGTCACGATTTGTGAAATAAGTGACCTTAAACACCTAGTTCGTGTTTGGCTCTTATTGGCAGTCATTATATGTTTAGATGACCTTGAACCTTATGTTTGGCTGTCATAGTACATGCTTTAAGTGACTTTTAAAATCCGTTTGTGTTTGGCTCTTATTTGCAGTCAACATAAATGTGTTAAGTGACCTTTAACCTTTTTATGTGTTTGGCTCGTATTTGCAATCATGTTTTATATGTAATAACTGACATTGAATCCTTTGTTTGTGTGTTGCGCATTTTTGTGGGCTACCTTATCTGTTGGCGATTTGATTGGAGCCATGATTTAAGTACCTGGTAACTTAAAACCATTTGTTTTCTAAGCTTGGTTATTTAACCTATTTTGATGCGAATATGTAATATGTATTAAACTGCATTTAAACATTTTGAAGTGAGTTAAGTTTTGACTATTGATTGTTGTGTTATTTTAGCTTGTGTTTGCCTCTTTTTGCAACCATGATCCATAAGTTGAGTGATTTTTGACCTTTTTGTTATTTCCAATGTTTGTTTTTGAATCTTTTTGTTAGCAATCAAGCTGTTGTTACCTTGTTGTTGTTGTTTTGGCAACATCTGCTATGTATTTCGCGATTTGAATTTTCTTGCCATCATACTTTGTACAATCCTTGTTGATAAGCTGTTTTTTGCAGCTATGATCCTTTTATTAAGTGAGCTTTGAACCATTTTGTAACCTAAGTTTATGTTTATGTAATTGGCTATGTGGATGTATGGAACTGTTGTTGTGCAAAAAAATGTTTTTTTAAGTATTATATATTTTTGAACAAGAATGTATGTCTCTACTATATTGTTTTTATTTTCATTTTAATCCACTTTGTTTTTGCACCATTCCGATGGGAAAATACAATGGCTTTATTATCTCCAAAATACAAATAGGCTCGTACGGGTCAGCAACAGTCCCAAGTGGTTCCAAACACATTAGTATAGGCTAGTCTCCAGTTGTCCCCATAATCTCTTTATAGGTAACGAGAAGTATCAAGTGGTGTTAAATTCCGCTAAACAAGCACAAAACCAGAAACACACTTGCAAGTTTTATTGGAGCTAAATCTCTACAAAGAAGAGTTCCTCTAAGCACAGATAACTCTGATTGAAAACAAGGATAACTCTTACAAAAACATTAAATAAGTAATACAGAGTATTGTCCCTTATTACAAATCAATCTTAACATTAATTATATTTTCTTTTCTTGTTTTTAAACATTTACATCTGTCTTTTATTATGAATTACAAAAGTTAATTTAGAGCACACACACATAATAGAAAATGTCATACTTAAACAAAAGTTTACTAGTTTTTAAAAAAATGACAAATGTTGTTCATTACATAAATTGACATGAAACAGATAATTAAACTTATTATTCATGAGACTATTCCTGTTCAAAATACTATACATTTGCATATGCACAAAATCATCAAAACAAAACAAAATAAGATGAAATAAAACAATTATGAGTAAAGTGCAGGTTCATATTAATTAAACACACAAAAACAACAACAACAAACCACAATATTAATTATTCACTTGTCATTTCCAATTTTTTTTTTTTTTTTTTAATTAATGTAATTCAACTTTACATTACAAACTTCATAATTTCCTCATTCATTTTTCCACTTTGTAGCACACTAAGAAGTTCACCACTATGTGCACCTTGTTTAGTCATCACATTGGCAAGCTGTAAGGACCCTGGGACCCAGTGGATGTTCTTCACCTCCCCGCGCTGCAGCTCCTGCTGAATGGCAGCAATGTCTATTCTTAGACGCTTATCCCCCACAAGTTTGGTAGAAGAAACAGCTTCTAGTACACTCTTGTTGTCAATGAAAATGTTTATTGGAATAGTCATTTCCATTACACCAAGAATATGGGCCAGCATGTGTCGGTAGTAGATCCCAGCTTCTATTCCTTCCTGGAGTCCAAGAGCTTCAGCTGCTATGGTTGATCGCACCACCCGTCGGATTTTGTTGGCCTGCCAAAAAATAGGGCAACAGTTGCCTTCTCTGTCCAACAGCCAAACGATATGCGCACATGTACTCCCTGTTCCATCATTGATATTACCTAATGACGCATCAGTAAACACAACAATTGTCAAGCTTGAGTCGTTCACCAATTTTGGATACAGCAGGAATGATTCAGTCTCTTTTAACCTTCTTATTGTCTTCCTTGCCCGTATCAGATCACTCATTGTCCCAGTTTTCAACTTGGTGCTAAGTGTTATCATTTCAAAAGCCATATCTGGCCTTGAGCCCTGCACAATCCAATTCAATTTTCCCACTATTTGTCGTAATTTAGTCTGATCTGCCTCATCTAAATATATTTCACTGTTCTCATTACTGACCGGTTTCATATGCTCTAACATTATGCTGTTCACATACTCTGTATGGTCTACTTTCACTTCATCTTTGGTCTGTATCATGTTGAAACCGATGTACTTGAAACATTTCTCTTCCGTCTTACGTGCTGTGAATCTGTCTCTTAACTTTTCCATCTTGCCTTCAAAACTTTTGCCACCAGCATGCAAGAAATCATCAACATGGCAACAGATCAGACCTTGCAACTCTCCTTCTGAGTACAAACAGAACAATGCTGGATCTAGCTTGCATTCTTCAAACCCAAGTGCTGTTAATTCATCTTTCACACTTAAATAGAACTGTCTGGCACCATCTTTCAAACCATACAAGCCATGCTTCAATTTCCACACATATCCCAGAGGAGTAGAGCTTTCTTTTGGAGGCTTAACAAAAACATCTCTCTCAATTTCTTTCCCTTGCAGAAAAGCTGCTTTTATGTCTGTAGTTTTGATGTCCCACCCCTTTAAGGCGGCAACAGCTAGAAATATTCGCATTGCACCTTTACCAATGGTAGGGCTGTCACTCTGTGTCATGTTATGTTCTTCAAAGCCCCTGACTACTAGCCGTGCCTTCACTTGTCCATCTTTATTAGTCATAACCCATCTTGCAGATAAGGTTTTCTGCCCTATATCTGGAACCTCGTCATATGTTTTAAACTGAACTAACTTTTCAAGTTCTGTCTGCTGTGCAATGTATGTGTCATTTCCTCGAGATTTATTTTCAGAACACATAACTTCAGAGTTGTTGCTAATGGTCGAGGTATTGTTCGTGTTATCGATTAACTTCCAATTAACCATTTCAAGATTTACACTGTGCTCGCCATCAGAATCATTTTTCACGTTGTACCAGTTTTTATATTTTCCAGTAGCCTTTCCTGCACGACTTATAATTTCAGCTGTTTTCCACTGATTTTCATGTTCATATTGAATCTTTGACCCTGCAGGTAAATGCTTACTGTGCTCCGTATTCACTATGGGTGCAACTCTGTTTTGGCAGTTGTCCGAGTTAGTGCCAACAACCGATTGGTTTGTAACTAATTCAGAGATAGATTGTGACTTTTGTCCATCAGTATCAGTTTCACACTTCACTGTAGTTGAACACCGATCTTCACATGACCTGCTTTCTGGTATGCTGTTGTCTGTTGGACCGCTTTTGGATTCAATGTTAACAAGTCTATTAGGTGAGACACGCACAAATACACCACCATGCCTCACAAAAACAACCTTCCCATCTTGAAAGACAACTTTTCCTGGACCAAGCCACCTGTCCTTTCCTTCTCGCTTGTAGAAAACCAAGTCCCCATTGCTGTATTTTTGTTCGGATGCCCTTATTTTTGACCGCAAGGCTCTTCTTATTCTGTCACTTGCCTCAGTTTCAATGAAAGCCTTTCTAGCCCCATGAAGCGCATTTAGGTGATTTGCAAACTTTTCACTTGACGTTGTTCCCTCCAATGCAGGAATATTGTCCTTAAGTATACCTGGTAGATTAGGGTTCTGCCCGAACACAAGTTGGTGGCTGCTAAAACCATTCCACATTTGCAAAGCATTCTTGGCCATGTTTGCCCACGACAGCAGAGTTTGCCTTGAAGTATTCGAGTTCTCAGCTTCTAGCTTTGTTAACATCATGTCTGTTACCGCATGATTCCTTTCACATAGGCCATTTTGAAAGGGACTTTCGCCAGCAGTAGTACAAACACGTACATTGAGAATCGATGTTATTTCCCTCATTTCATCGGAGCTGAATTCTCCGCCATTATCTGTGAGAATTGATGCCATCACCCCATACACACTAACCCAATGATTCATCATGCAAACAATAATGTCACAAGGTCTTTTTCTTTCAACAAATACTGACACAGTATATCGTGACCAAACATCGATCATGTGAAGGATCCATTTACCATTCCACTGTTTAAGGTCCATTGCAACCGATTCATTGAATACTTTTGCCATGGGTAAACCAACCACTGGTCGCGACGGTGTTCTAGCATATAACTTACACATGTCACACTCTCGAACTATCTTGTTAAGTTCATCTTCATATTCGTCTTCCCATGCACCTGCATCACATAGTAACGCTTTGAGCCTTTTGGTTGGTGGATGGGCAAACTGTCTGTGTAGTTTTAACAGCTGCTTCTGACTGTCTTGCAAAGTGACGAAGACATTCTCCACCGGTATGCTCTCAGCTTTGTCAATTGGAATACAGTAGTGTCCAGATGAAGTTAAATTCAGAGACAAGTCTTTGCCAAAAACCGTTGCCGTGTCATTCTCAAGGTCCAATTTAACACCTGCTGTCTTCATGGCTGACCTAGATAACAACAATGGAATATCCGAATCAACAACATCAGTTTTAATTGTCACTGTCTTGCCAGCCATTTCTGCCGGAATGCTGTACTCTCCCTTTGACATCAGTTTTGTACCACCACCAAACTTGAATAACCTGTGACCCTCACATGTTTCAACTTTCCGTCTGTCCGATTCATCAAGTGAATTTAGATAGTCCTTAAGCCACATTTCTCCACACACAGTACTACTACAGGCACTGTCTAATACCGCACACTTTCTCGCATCAATTCCTAGCTGTGTCACTGCGTCTTGCTTGTAACCAGTGAACAAAACCACATTTTCTTCTTCTGTGACATGAACTTTGGCAAGGTTCTCCCAACTGTCGGGGCACTCTGATACCAGGTGACGAAATGAACCACAGGATCTACACACAAGAGGCCGGCCATCCGATCCAACAGGATTTATTTTCTTGTTTACCACACTAGTGTCATTAGCTTTTCCGCGACTGAAACTTGATCGGTTGTAACCTTGACCCTGTTTGCCACCACGTTTTCTACCAAATTTTGGCTGGTACCTCGGTTTAGCCCGAACATATCCAGCAGCTAACAATGCCTCTTCATTTTCAGCCAAAAATGTTGGTTCCAATTTTATACCACTCGTGCTAGTCAAAGACCCTACTGACCCTTCTACAACTTCACCCTTGAATTTTTTGAGAGATTTCTTCGCTTGTTCATACAAATTTGCTCTGTCTTCATAATTCATTCCAGTCAACACAAGCATTTTTTCTTCCTTTGTTATGTTTGCTTTTCTTAGTAACTTGAAGGCTAAAATTTCTGGAGGTAGGACCATTTTCTTTTTCTCAACTTTCTTGTATTTCGAATCAAACTGGGCTATGTAGTCTGATATGGATTGGCCTTCAATTCTGTGATAGTCTTCAAATTCTTCAAACTTTTCTAAACTGTCACTAAGATCATCTTTAGCTAAATGTTTGTCCAAAAAAACTAGTAAAATGTCAAGACCATCATCTTTCTTGAGGTCTTCTAGCTTGACTTGGTCAAATACCTTTTCTCTAATATGTTGTTCATGGTTTTCAGGCAACGATAAGGCAATCACAACTCCTTGCTTTTCTTTCACCAATTCTGTGACTTCCCGCCAAGCCAAAAGTTCCTGTTTGTACAATTCATAGCTCTTCCCATTTGTTAAACTGGGTGGATTTATCTTTGTTGCCATTGTTTACACTCTTTTCTTGGGCAACCACGCTCTGCTACCACTGTTAAATTCCGCTAAACAAGCACAAAACCAGAAACACACTTGCAAGTTTTATTGGAGCTAAATCTCTACAAAGAAGAGTTCCTCTAAGCACAGATAACTCTGATTGAAAACAAGGATAACTCTTACAAAAACATTAAATAAGTAATACAGAGTATTGTCCCTTATTACAAATCAATCTTAACAAGTGGTCCCCGTCATCTCTAGATAAAGGTCGGGAACTGTCTCCAGTTGTGCCAATCATTGTCTCTGTTAAGGCCAGGAGTAGTCTCCAACTGTTTCAATCATCTCTGTAAAGGCAAGCAGCGGTCTACATTGGTTCTCAAAATCTCAATATAGGCCTTGGTAGTCTGCAGTTGTCCCAATCGACTCCGAATATGCCAGCCCCAGTCTTGCAGTTCCCCCACTACCTATGTTTAGGTAAGCCCTGGTTATCAGTTATCCTCCTCGTCTTGTATAGATCAAGTCTTTAGGTGTCCCTATCCATCCTGTATAGCCTAGACTCAGTCTCTATTTGTACCTATAATCTCAGTTTAGGCTAGTCTCATGTTGTCCTAAACATTACTCTGTATAGGAAAGGCGAAGTCGCTGGTTGTGCCCCAACATCTCTGTTTAGGTCAGCTGCAGTCTCCAGTTGTCCCAATCCTCTGTACAGGCCTGCAGCAGACTCGAGTTGTCCCCATCCTCTCTGTATAGGCCAGCAGCAGACTCAAGCTGTCCCCATCCTCTCTGTATAGGCCAGCAGCAGACTCCAGTTGTCCCAATCCTTTCTGTTTAGGTCAGCAGCAGACTCCAGTTGTCCCATTAATCTCTGTATAGGCAAGCAGCTGACTCGAGCTGTCCCCATCCTCTCGGTATGGGCCAGCAGCAGACTCCAGTTGTCCAAATCCTCTCTGTTTAGGTCAGCAGCAGACTTCAGTTGTCCCAATCATCTCTGTATAGGTCAGCAGCAGACTCCAGTTGTCCCAACCATCTATGTATAGGCCAGCATCAGACTTCAGTTGTCCCCATCCTCTCTGTATAGGCCTGTAGCAAACTCCAGTTGTCCCCATCCTCTCTGTATAGGCCTGTAGCAGACTCCAGTTGTCCCCATCCTCTCTGTATAGGCCTGTAGCAGACTTCAGTTGTCCCCATCCTCTCTGTATAGGCCTGCATCAGATTTCAGTTGTCCCCATCCTCTCTGTATAGGCCTGCATCAGACTTCAGTTGTCCCCATCATCTCTGTATAGGTCAGCAGCAGACTTCAGTTGTCCCCATCATCTCTGTATAGGCCAGCATCAGACTTCAGTTGTCCCAACCATCTATGTATAGGCCAGCATCAGACTTCAGTTGTCCCCATCATCTCTGTATAGGTCAGCAGCAGACTCCAGTTGTCCCAATCATCTATGTATAGGCCAGCATCAGACTTCAGTTGTCCCCATCATCTCTGTATAGGTCAGCAGCAGACTCCAGTTGTCCCAATCATCTCTGTATAGGCCAGCATCAGACTTCAGTTGTCCCAACCATCTCTGTATAGGCCAGCATCAGACTTCAGTTGTCCCAACCATCTCTGTATAGGCCAGCATCAGACTTCAGTTGTCCCCAACCATCTATGTATAGGTCAGCAGCAGACTCCAGTTGTCCCAATCATCTCTGTATAGGTCAGCATCAGACTTGAGTTGTCCCCATCCTCTATGTATAGGCCTGCAGCAGACTCCAGTTGTCCCCATCCTGTCTGTATAGGCCAGGAGCAGACTCCAGTTGTCCCCATCCTCTATTTATAGGCCTGCAGCAGACACCAGCTGCCCTCATCCTCCCTTTATAGGCCAGCAGCAGACTCGAGTTGTCCCCATCCTCTCTGTATAGGTCAGCAGCAGACTCCAGTTGTCCCAACCATCTATGTATAGGCCAGCATCAGACTTCAGTTGTCCCCATCATCTCTGTATAGGTCAGTAGCAGACTCCAGTTGTCCCCATCCTCTCTGTATAGGTCTGTACCAGACTCCAGTTGTCCCAATCCTCTCTGTATAGGTCAGCAGCAGACTTCAGTTGTCCCCATCCTCTCTGTATAGGTCAGCAGCAGACTTCAGTTGTCCCCATCCTCTCTGCATAGGTCAGTAGCAGACTCCAGTTGTCCCCATCCTCTCTGTATAGGTCAGCAGCAGACTTTAGTTGTCCCCATCCTCTCAGTATAGGCCTGTAGCAGACTCCAGTTGTCCCCATCATCTCTGTATAGGCCTGCAGCAGACTCCAGTTGTCCCAATCCCTTCTGTATAGGCCAGCATCAGACTCCAGTTGTCCCCATCCTCTGTATAGGCCAGCATCAGACTCCAGTTGTCCCCATCCTCTCTGTATAGGCCAGCATCAGACTCCAGTTGTCCCCATCCTCTCTGTATAGGCCTGAAGCAGACTCCAGTGTTCCCCATCCTCTCTGTATAGGCCTGTAGCAGACTCCAGTTGTCCCCATCCTCTCTGTATAGGCCTGTAGCAGACTCCATTTGTCCCCATCCTCTTTGTATAGGCCTGTAGCAGACTCCAGTTGTCCCCATCCTCTCTGTATAGGCCTGTAACAGACTCCAGTTGTCCCCATCCTATCTGTATAGGCCTGTAGCAGACTCCAGTTGTCCCCATCCTCTCTGTATAGGCCTGCAGCAGACTCCAGTTGTCCCCCATCCTCTCTGTATAGGCCAACATTAGACTCCAGCTGTCCTCGTCCTCCCATGTTTTAGCCTACAGCAGACTCAGGTTGTCCCTATCGTCTCTGTATAGGCCTGCATCAGACTTGAGTTGTCCCCATCCTCTATGTATAGGCCAGCATCAGACTCCAGTTTTCCCTATCATCTCTGTATAGGTCAGCAGCAGACTCCAGTTGTCCCAATCATCTCTGTATAGGCCAGCATCAGACTTCAGTTGTCCCCATCATCTATGTATAGGCCAGCATCTGACTCCAGTTTTCCCTATCATCTCTGTATAGGCCAGGAACAGATTCCAGTCGCCACCATCCTCTCTGTATAGGCCAGCGAGCTGTACCCATCATTTCTGTATAGGTCAGGGGCAGTCTCGAGTTTTGCCCAACGAATCTGTATAGGACAGCAGCAGTCTCCAGTGTTTCCCAACATCTCTGTATAGGCCAAGGGCAGTCCCCAGTTTTTTTTCCATCTTCTCTATACATGTCAGTTTCTTGCTGTCTCAGGCATCTCTGAATATGCTATCCCCGTACAGCAATTGTCCCCATAAGCATTGTTTAGTCAGTCCAGGTCCCCTGTAATCCCCATCATCTGTGAATAGATCAACCAGTTCCCAGTTGTCCCTAGCATCTCTGTATACGATAGACGCAGATTACTTTTGTCCGCACCATCTTTGTATAGCTTTGCAGCCGTCGCTAGTTGTCCCCAATATTTCTGTGTAGGACAACTGCAGTTTCCAAATTTCCCCATCCGCACCCTATAGGACAGACGCAGTCTCCAGTTCTCCCCAACATCTATGTATGGTCTAGCCGCAGTCACTATTTGTCCCCATTATCTCTATAAAGGCCAGCCGCAGTTTCCATTTTTCCTCATCAGCTTTGTATAGGTTCAGCCGCAGGTTCAAGTTGAGCTAAACATCTCTACAGACCAGCTGCAGTGTCCATTTTCCCAATATATATGACAGCCGCAGTCTCATCTTGCATCCTATATATATAATGAGTCAGGTGCAATTTTCATTTGTCCCAACATCTATGTATAGGCCAACCTCAGCCTCCATTTATCACCATTAGCTCCGTATAGATCAGCCGCAGTCACCATTTGTCCCCATCATCTCTGTACAGCATAGGAGCATTCTCCAGTTGTCCCCGTCATCTATGTGTACGCCAGCCACAGTCTCCAACCGCCCTATCATTTCATTGTATAGAGCTACCGTAGTCTCCAGTTGTCCCAATCACCTACATGTAAAGGGCTGTCGCACTATCCATTTGTCTCCAACATGTCTGTATCGGCCAACCGCAGTCTCTATTTGTCCCAATCATCGCCTTGTATAAGCCGTCGCTGCAGTCTTCTATTTTTCCCAAACATTTCTTATGCGGAATGATATTATGTTTCAACAGAGCTTGTGTGTCATCACCACGTACCCCCAACGATGCATCGGACACTACCATCAACGGCGCAGTTCTCACTTCCTCCAATGCTACACTCACAGTTCCAACGCTACAATTTTCGTGTCCATCAATGCTGCCACTCGCACCAACAAACGCTTCAGCTCTCACCATCACCAATGTTGCAGCATTCACTACTGCAAACGGCATAGTTATCACGTCCACCAATGCTGCTCCCCTCATCACAAATTCTGCATCACTCACCACTAATGCTACAGCTTTCACCATCACCAATGTTGCAGCATATACTTCTTCCAACGCTATCGCTATCACGCCCACCAATGTTGCCCCTCTCATCACATACGCTGCATCACTCCCAAACAACGCTGTACACAGCGCTTAAAGATGCACTCTTACTCCTAGATAAGATTTACCATAATTAATAATATTGTTTTAATATTCCAAAAAGGATGAATACATGTCGGAAACAATGGTTCTAATGAATTTGAAGCTTAAAACACGGTATTTCTGTCTAATGAGTCTATAGTAGATTGCAGTAAATATTTTAGCATTCACCAATCATTTAATATTTTTGTGCTTTCTGCTATTAAATATACGGTTACAATCTTGTTATTAATATTTTCCATAAATGCATTATTTAGTTAGTAGTTAAAGGTTTATCAGTCAAAATTGATGTTTGTTATACATGTTTATGTATTGATATTGAATAAGATTGTCACTTTAACATCAGCGAAATCGCAGCTCACACCTCACACTACTTCAAATGCTACAGCTATCGTGTTCACCAATGCTACAGCACACTACTTTCAACGCTATTGTTCTGACTTCCACCACTGTTACCGCTCCCACCACCAACGCTGTAGTACTCCCATCACCAATTTTGCACCTCAAACTACTTCAAACGCTACAGTTCTCTCATCCACCAATCCTACCCATCCAACCTGCAACGCTGCAACCGACCTGTTTTTCCAAGAATTCTAAACCATCCCTTGTAGATGTCATTTTAACTAGTAACCACACCTCCTTTGGAAAGGTTTTTAATTTTAACTGTGGCCTAAGTGATGTTCATAATATGATTGGCTTCCAGTTGAAGGCTGAGGTCACAGCTAGTAAATCAAAGTGGTGTTCATATAGAAGCTATAAGAACTTTGATGCAAATGCTTTTAATTATGATTTACAAACACGGTTGGCTGCTCTAGATAGAGATACAAATGATATCAACAAGTCGTATAATGATTTTAGCATCGCTTTTGTAGACACTGCAAACAAACATGTTCCTGTAAAGCGTAAACGAAATATAGAAAAGTCAATTCCATATATGAATAAAACTCTCAAGCAAGCTATTTTCAAGAAACGCATGTTACAAAATATTTACAAAAAGTACAGCACCAGTAAGAACTGGGAAAATTTCCGCAAACAAAGAAACCTAGTCACAAGCCTAAAAAGGAAATCTATGAACAAATATTTTATAGAAAGATGCGTTGGAGGTTGCAAATCTAAATCTTTTTGGCAAACCGTCAAACCATTTTTAACCAACAAAGGCACTATAGTAAACAAAGATACACTTCTGTGTGAAAACAATGTGCTAATAAATAACCAAGAAGAGGTGTGTACCATTTTTAATGACTTCTTTGTGAACGTGGCTAAGGATATTGGTACAGAATCCATTGATATAGATGAAAACCACCCAAGCTTAACTTCAATATCATCAAATCTGAAATGTAACGAGAAACTCAGCTTTAAACCCGTAGATACTTCTTTTATTAGCAAACAAATAGACAAACTATCTGCCAAAAAGGCAATCGGCCATGATGGCATTCCTGCCAAACTACTTAAATACTCCAGAGATACAATTACTCAATCAATTACAGATATGGTTAACATGAGTTTTTCGTCTTCAGTCTTCCCAGAGACTCTAAAATTGGCTCAGGTGACTCCTATCCACAAAAAGAACAGCACATTAGACAAAGGCAATTACAGGCCAGTGAGTATACTCCCGATTATGTCAAAAATATTTGAAAGAGCCATAAACACTCAGCTAACGGAGTTCTTTGACCTACATTTTAATAGTTCACTTTCTGCCTTTAGACCGGGATATGGCTGTCAGAGTGCCCTCCTAAAAATTACTGAAGACTGGAAGAAGGCTC
This sequence comes from Mya arenaria, assembly GCF_026914265.1. Taxonomy (NCBI): domain Eukaryota; kingdom Metazoa; phylum Mollusca; class Bivalvia; order Myida; family Myidae; genus Mya; species Mya arenaria. The sequence continues at coordinate 12,492,021 of NC_069128.1, read as the reverse complement.
TTGATGATAACAAGTATGTGGCAGCGATTCTGATGGACCTTTCTAAGGCTTTCGATTGTCTGCCTCATAACTTATTACTGATGAAACTTGGTATTTATGGTGTCACTGATAGTGCACTAGAACTCATTTCTGATTACTTAAGCAATCGCAAACAATGTGTGAAACTTGGTACAGAAATAAGCCCACTGAAACATATCTTTAAAGGAGTACCGCAAGGATCTATTTTAGGTCCTGTCCTTTTTAATATATTTATCAACGATATTTTCAACTTTATACATAGAAGCAATCTGTAAAATTATGCTGATGATAATACTCTTATCATATAGCGACAAAAACATAGACAACGTTGTCAAAACTTTGGAGTCTGATAGTAATATATTAATACAATGGTTCTCAGATAATCATATGAAAGCCAACCCCGAAAAATTTCAAGCCATTGCAATAGGACAAAAAACTAAGGACCAAAATATAACCTTTAACTTGAATGAGACAACTATAAAATGTGAAGACAGTGTCAAACTCTTGGGTGTCACAATAGACTTCAAACTTAAATTTGATGTCCATATTTCAAGCATTTGCAAGAAAGCCTCAAGACAGCTTAATGTTTTAAAGCGAATAGGTCATAACCTTTGTAAACTAGGAAAGTTAAACATATATTACTCATTTATCCTATCAAGTTTCAATTTCTGTCCAATTGCTTGGCATTTTTGTGGCGAGGTGCATACTAAGAAGCTTGAAAAAGTACAAGAACGAGCCCTCAGATTTATATACAATGATTACACATCTGATTACCCAAAACTTTTATCTAAATCAATGTTGCCAACTCTTAAGCTTAGAAGGTTAAGGTACATTGCTATAGAAACCCATAAAATTATCCACAAGCAGAGTCCAATGTATCTACATGACTTAGTGGTTATAAAAGAACATTCCTTTAACTTTAGATATAAGATGATGGCTGATATCCCAACTGTAAGAACTACAACATATGGGTGCAATTCTTTCAGCTCCGGTGCCCCTAAACTCTGGAACTCCCTTTCGCAACATTTCAGGGAAGAAACTAATTTTAATCATTTCAAGAGTTTAGTCCGGGCATGGAGCGGAGATAACTGCAAATGCTCATTTTGCATATAAGAATGCTGTAATATATCATGCTGTAAAATGTCTTAATCAAAGATATGTTGGATGGGACCTAGCGAGCTTAGACTGCCTAGGCAGCTGGTCTCTTTCAATGTATCTTTGATTTAAATAATGTTAATTAATTGTGACTTCTTTTGTTTTATTTCCCATGCTAAATGCATTGTCGTATTACCTTGTGATTAGTATTTTCGATTAACTTATGCTTTAAATTATGCTAATTTACCTACATTTTATATACAGCCTAATGTCTATTAACTGCCAAATATGTTTTTGTGATTTTATTATAAGAATTATTTATTTGTTTCAAGTGTACATGCTGTACTGAATATTATTATTTGCATGCACTGATGTGTGTGATATATTAGTTACATAAATTATGCTTTTTTATTATGTCGGTCAAAAGCTATTCATAGCTTATGTTAAACTGTTGATGATAGTACCCGACAATAAATAAATATTGACTTGACTTGACTTGTATATGTATTACTTGTCAGTTGTCAACATTGTAATTTCGAAAATCACTGATACAATGGTTTACCTCGTCATTGTGTGTTCTGAACAACTATTTTGTAGACAAACGTCATGCTCGTAAACTTTTAATGCGCTTGGCACTTGAAGAGTGTCTGATGAACGCCACTGGCTAAATAGTCGGTCCATTGGGACTCGTCCGATTGTAATAGTTGTTTGTAACCTTTATTGCTTTAATTTTCTTTTGCTTACTGAGCTCTCATTTAAGTAAGCGTCTAGCAACTCGGATAAAATAAAATTAAAATGCAAAAATATGAAAAATTAGAGAAAATCGGGGAAGGTAGATTATTTTTCTATCCAGTAATTACTATATTTGTTGTATTTTGAATATTATTCAGACATATTTCTTTTTTATCACTTCTGACACCTGTAAACCTGGTAGATATTAAAAAGGTTGGTTCGCACCCAGGGCAGCCGGAACATTAACACAAAGATCTACCCATCTGTCAACTGGGCTAGATCAAAGTTTCTTACCCACACACTACAATCCTTCTCCCACTATAAATTAAAGCATCTTGCGATTTACTTCTCACATGACATCATTCTAACAAAGCTTTTAAAAATGTCCGTCCACAATGGCTAAAACACTACAGTACACTCCACGCAGAACTACCACTTTCCGTTTTCCTCGGCAGATTTTGGTCATCGCGGACACGACATCCAATTGATCATAATCCTCTTTCCTCGGCGTTTTTTACTCGTTCACCCACCGAGGCTGATCAGTGGACCGTATAATTACAATCGCCGCGTTCCTCGGAGGTAAAAACACCGCGAAACTCGGAGGAAAACCGATAAGAATCTCCCACTTTATCTAATTTTGTTTAATTTATTTGATATTTTTTGCTACACCCGTAATTATATATAAAAATAATTTATTTTGCGTACCTAATTTTCGGACAACCAAAGGACATCAATCATACCTTCACACTTACCAAGTTTCACAGACGAAGATTATCTACCTAACCGTATACGCTACTGTTGACAAGTTAATTAGTAAATAACCATCCTAAACGATGTATTGCATGTAGAAAGAGGAAGTGTGAAATATTTATTGGAGGATTAAATAATCAGCAAGGGCAATCATGGGATTAAGAAAACAAAGACATGACATTTTTGTAAAACGATCTGCCAATAAACTTTAAAACGTGTGCCACACTTGTAAACTGTAAGAAGCAATTATGTACAGTTATACATATTGAATCATCAATGAAAGTCAACACATTCAATGATTTATAGGTAACTAATTAATGTGATGAAATAAAGTTGGAAATGCAATACTTAAGTTACATTCGAAAACACCACTCAGACACATTAATCCTGCATAACAATATACATGCTCTCCATGAGATCCTCGTGGGTAAAACTGTGAGTTATGTGACGTCACACAGTGAGACTGTTTGATCTGAAGCCGATAGAATGTGTTATTCATTTCAATGCATGTATACAATGGTGTTTAATGCGATTTTAATTAACTTGATGAAGGATTTACACTTATATGCGTAATGAATAAGTTTAGAACCATTGATAACTACGGATAAATTAATAAGTGGTAAAATGCAAATTAAGAAATAATGACCGAAAAATATTCACACTTACAAAGTTCTCAACACCTTCATTACTCCAATCTGATTAAGTTCTCAACACCTTAATATAGTAAGAGAAAGATGACAATAACAAACACAAATACACGCTATGGTATATCTTTTAATTACATAATGTGAAAAACAACATTTGTTTGACGATGCTGATGAAATTTGATATGGAAATTTACAATAATTGTTTTTAAAAAGAAACTGACTGTACTTTGAAAAAATTAATTATTTAATACTGTTTTAACAGAGCAATGTACTGTAGTAGCTATGCACAAAACGCCGAGTTCCGCGATTAGGTCAATAAATCGATACGATCACCGGCGCTACCGGCAATAAAACCCTCCATAGAAAACGATTAACTCGGTGCAACTCGGCAAAATTTAGCGAGGAAAAAGGTTGCGTACTCGGCGGAAATCCGCGATAAATTAAAAACGCCTCCGAGTCACCGAGGAAAGTGGTAGTTCCGCGTGGAGTGTACTGTAGCACAGTGCTCAAACCGACTGGTTGTTTCCTCCACACATTATGCATGAACTATGATAATATTTGGAGGTTAATTTCTACCTCATTCCGTTTTAAAGACAGCAGGATTTAACTTATATTTTAGGCTGCAGTCCCTCCTAGCCACAATAGTGCGTGTATAGAGAACTTATTTAACATTTGAACATTCATTTGGTTCCCTAAACCTGTAGAGTTGCCAAAACAAAAATCGGCAAAGACTCTGAAGCAGCTGTGTATATGGACTACAGCCCAACCATGAGGATGGTTGAAGCCAAACAAGAGGTTGGTTTGAGGCTGTAACCCAACAAAGCCCAACAAGAGGTTGGTTTGAGGCTGAAGCCCAACATGAGGTTGGTTTGAGGCTGAAGCCCAGCAAGAGGTTGGTTTGAGGCTGAAGCCCAAAGCCCAACAAGAGGTTGGTTCGAGGCTGAAGGAGTGAAGCCCAACAAGAGGTTGGTTTGAGGCTGAAGCCCAACAAGAGGTTGGTTCGAGGCTGAAGCCCAACAAGAGGTTGGTTCAAGGCTGAAGCCCAACAAGAGGTTGGTTTGAGGCTGAAGCCCAACAAGAGGTTGGTTCAAGGCTGAAGCCCAACAAGAGGTTGGTTCAAGGCTGAAGCCCAACAAGAGGTTGGTTTGAGGCTGAAGCCCAACAAGAGGTTGGTTCAAGGATGAAGCCCAACAAGAGGTTGGTTTGAGGATGAAGCCCAACAAGAGGTTGGTTTGAGGCTGAAGCCTAACAAGAGGTTGGTTTGAGGCTGAAGCCTAACAAGAGGTTGGTTTGAGGCTGAAGCCTAACCTTGAGGATGGGTTGCAGAAACTCAACTATAATATGTAATTATAATAACATAAAATGAATATATATTAATAAAATTACTTTTCTAATGCATAATATACAAAAGGAGGAATATTCTGATTTTGAATGCAAGAGATGAAGTGGGTTACACTATCATATATATTAGAGAGAAAATAATTTGCGGCTAGTATTGATATCGACACCCTCAGCAGTCTGGCATGTACCTCTATAGGTCAGATGAGATCAACGATGTGACCAATCCCAGTTGTAACATAAAAAATCAGTTCAATAGCTATTATTTTTACAAATGCGCTAAAACAAACGGTTGCAGACTGAAATGATGTCAAATGTACGGCAGTGCTGTCTCCGGATCCTGAGATCTAGTGTATCAAAACACTCACAGCTGCAAATGAATCTATTGTTGGTATTGTTTCTAAAAAATATTGTGATTTACCATTTTCATGAAAAGACTGCCTTCTCTGAATATTTATTCATGCTGTTCACTCTGTCGGATAGCATGTGAATTTTTACTGTGAAGAAGACTACCAGATTTCCAACTGTGTGTATTGCTATGAAGACTTTTTTCTGTTTTGGAGACTTACTTAGAAGTTTTATCATGAAGATGTACTTGGGCAACTACCTGCCAAATAAGCGTCACACTAGTTTGTGTAAGAAAAACAGTTGTACATGTAGGCCTCTCATCTAACAGAATATATCTATATTGGTTTCAGGTACCTATGGGACTGTTTTCAAGGCCAAGAACCGAGAGACCCAGGAGATAGTAGCCTTAAAGAGAGTGAGACTTGATGATGATGACGAGGTCAGAACAGTACAGTGATATCTATTTGAATATTTTAAGTTGTTTAGGCATTCTAAAATCCATGGGCATTCTTGCATATATATATCCAGCAATAATGATAATTTAGAATTATTATTATGTTGAACTATTAGCATTAGTGAAATAATTTTTAAAAAATGCTTAAAGCTGCACTCTCACAGGTTGAAC